>NW_027649887.1:0-433000 GCF_965287045.1 Carcharhinus amblyrhynchos
TCTGCATCTCTGCGTCTCAGAGTATTAGCATCTCAGCGTCACTGCGTCTTAGTGTCTCTGCCTCTCAGAGTCTCAGCGTCTCAGCGTCTCTGCAGCTCAGTGTCTCTGCGTCCCAGCGTCTCTGCGTCTCAGAGTCTCTGCGTCTCAGTGTCTCTGAGTCTCAGCGTCTCAGCGACTCTGCGTCTCAGTGTCTCTGAGTCTCAGCGTCTCTGATTCTGAGAGAGTCTGCATCTCAGAGTCTCAGCGTCTCAGCGTCTCTGCATCTCAGGGTCTCTGCGTCCCTGCGTCTCAGCGTCTCTGCGTCTCAGGGTCTCTGCGTCTCTGCGTCTCAGCGTCTCTGCGTCTCAGTGTCTCAATGTCTCTAAGTCCCAGAGTCTCAGATTCTCTGCGTCTCTGCTTCTCAGCATCTCAGCATCTCTGCGTCTCAGAGTCTCAGGGTCTCTGCATCTCTGTGTCTCAGTGACTCAGAGTCTCAGAGTCTCTGCGTCTCAGCGTCGCTGCATCTCAGGGTCTCTGTGTCTCAGCGTCTCTAAGCCTCAGCGTCGCTGCCTCTCAGAATCTGAGTCTCTGTGCCTCAGCGTCTCTCGTCTCTGCGTCTCTGAGTCTCTGCGTCTCTGCGTCTCAGCATCTATGCGTGTCTGCGTCTCTGAGTCTCAGAGTCTGAGCGTCTCTGTGTCTCAGAGTCTCAGAGCCTCTGCGTCTCAGCGTCGCTGCATCTCAGGGTCTCTGTGTCTCAGCGTCTCTAAGCCTCAGCGTCGCTGCCTCTCAGAATCTGAGTCTCTGTGCCTCAGCGTCTCTGAGTCTCTGCGTCTCTGCGTCTCAGCATCTATGCGTCTCTGCGTCTCAGCGTCTCTGCGTCTCAGATTCTCTGCGTCTCAGAGTCTCTGCGTCTCTGTGTCTCAGAGTCTCAGAGCCTTTGTGTCTCAGAGCCTCTGCATCTCTGCGTCTCTGTGTCTCAGAGTCTCTGAATCTCAGCGTCTCAGAGTCTCTGCGTCTCAGTGTCTCTGCTACTCAGAGGCTTTGCTTCTCAGCATCTCAGATTCTCAGCGTCGCTGCGTCTCAGATTCTCCGAGTCTCTGCTTCTAACAGCCTCCGCGTCTCAGCATTTCTGAATCGCAGCGTCTCCGCGTCTCAGAGTCTCTGCGTCTCTGCGTCGCTGCGTCTCAGAGTCACTGTGTCTCAGAGTCTCTGTGTCTTTGTGTCTCAGAGCCTCTGCATCTCAGCATCTCTGCGTCTCAAAGTCTCTTCGTCTCAGCGTCGCTGCGTCTTGGAGCCTCCGAGTCTCTGCTTCTCACAGCCTCCGCATCTCAGCGTTTCTGAATCTCAGCGTCTCCACGTCTCAGAGTCTCTGCATCTCTGCGTCTCAGCGTCTCATAGTCTCAGCGTCTCTGTGTCTCAGAGACTCAGAGTCACTGCGTCTCAGGGTCTCTGCGTCTCTTAGTCTCTGCTTCTCAGAGACCTGCTTCTCTGCGTCTCAGCATCATAGAGTCTCCGCGTCTCAGAGTCTCAGCATTTTGGAGTCTCTGCCTCTCAGCGTCTCTGCATCTCGGCGTCACAGCGTCTCAGCGTCTCTGCATCTCAGAGTCTCTGCGTTTCAGTGGCTCTGATTCTCAGCGTCGCTGCGTCTCAGAGTCTCCGAGTTTCTGCTTCTCAGAGTCTCTGCGTCTCAGCGTTTCTGAGTCTCTGCGTCTCAGCGTCTCTGCGTCTCATTGTCTCTGCGTCTCATTGTCTCTGCGTCTCAGCTTCTCTGAGTCTCAGAGTCTCTGCGTCTTTGTGTCTATGCATCTCAGTGTCACTGCGTCTCAGCGGCCCTGTGTCTCTACGTCTCTGCAACTCAGAGTTTCTGCATCTCTGCGTCTCAGAGTCTCTGCGTCTCAGCATCTCTGCGTCTCAGAGACGCTGCGTCTCAGCATCTCTGCGTCTCAGAGACGCTGCGTCTCAGCGTCTCTGCCTCTCTGCGTCTCTGCGTCTCAGCGTCCCTGCGTCTCAGAGTCTCTGATTCTCAAGCATCTCTGCATCTCAGAGTCTCAGCGTCTCAGCGTCTCTGCAGCTCAGTGTCTCTGAGTCTCAGCGTCTCTGATTCTCAGAGACTCTGCATCTCAGAGTCTCAGCGTCTCAGCGTCTCTGCAGCTCAGTGTCTCTGCGTCCCGGCGTCTCTGCGTCTCAGCGTCTCTGCGTCTCAGTGTCTCTGAGTCTCTGCGTCTCAGTGTCTCTGAGTCTCAGAGAGTCTGCATCTCAGAGTCTCAGCGTCTCAGCGCCTCTGCAACTCAGTGTCTCTGCGTCCCGGCGTCTCTGCATCTCAGCATGTCTGCGTCTCAGCTTCTCTGCATCTCAGAGTCTCTGCGTCTCAGACTCTTCTTCTCAGTGTCTCTTCGTCTCAGCGTCTCTGCGTCTGAGTGTCTCTGCGACTCAGAGTCTCTGCGACTCTGCGTCCCTGCGTCTCAGAGTCTCTGCGTCTCTGCGTCTCAGCGTCTCTGCTTCTCAGAGACTCAGCGTCTCTGCGTCTCAGAGTCTCTGCGTCTCACAGTCTGTTCGTCCCAGAGTCTCTGCCTCTCAGATTCTGTGCGCCTCAGAGTCTCTGCGTCTCTGCGTCTCAGCGTCACTGCGTCTCAGCGTCTCTGCGTCTCGGCGTCACTGCGTCTCGGCATCTCTCTGTCTCAGAGTCTCTACGTCTCTGTGTCTCAGCGTCTCAGTGTCTCCGAGTTGCTGCGTCTCAGAGACTCTGCACCTCAGCGTCTCCGTGACTCTGCATCTCTGCGTCTCTGTGTCTCGGCGTCTCAGCGTCTCAGAGTCTCTGTGTCTCAGAGTCTCTGTGTCTCAGAGTCTCTGTGTCTCAGCGTCACAGCGTCTCTGCATCTTTGCGTCTTTGCGTCCCTGCGTCTCTGCGTCTCTGTGTCTCAGAGTCTCTGCGTCTCAGCGTCTCTGCATCTCAGAGTCTGTGTGTCTTCGCGTCTCAGAGTCTCTGCATCTCAGAGTCTCTGCGTCTGAGCGTCTCTGCATCTCAGAGTCACAGCGTGTCAGCGTCTCAGCATCTCTGCAACTCAGAGTTTCTGCATCTCAGACTTTCTGCATCTCTGCGTCTCAGAGTATCAGCATCTCAGCGTCACTGCGTCTTAGTGTCTCTGCCTCTCAGAGTCTCTGCGTCTCAGAGTCTCTGCGTCTCTGAGTCTCAGCGTCTCTGTGTCTCTGCCTCTCTGCCTCTCAAGGTCCCTGCGCCACAGTCTCTGCTTCTCAGTGTCTCTTTGTCTCAGCGTCTCAGACTCTCTGCGTCTCAGCGTTTCTGCTTCTGAGAGTTATCTGCGTCTCTAAGTCTCAGCGTCTCAGCATCTCTGCGTCTCTGCGTCTCAGAATCTCTGCGTCGCAGCGTGTCTGCGTCTCTGCATCCCTGCGTCTCAGAATCTCTGCGTCTCAGAGTCTGTTCGTCCCAGAATCTCCGCCTCTCAGATTCTGTGCGTCTCAGAGTCGCTGCATCTCAGAGTCTCTGCATCTCAGCGTCTCTGCGTCTCAGAGTCTCTGCGTCTCAGTGTCTCTGCGTCTCAGAGTCTCTGCATCTCCGCATCTCTGCGTCTCAGTTTCTCTGCGTCTCAGTGTCTCTGCGTCTCAGAGTCTCTGCGTCTCAGTGTCTCTGTGTCTCAGAGTCTCTGCGTCTCAGCGTCTCTGCAACTCAGAGTCTCTGCGTCTCGGAGTCTCTGCTTCTCAGAGTCTCTGCGTCTCAGCGTCTCTGCGTCTCTGCGTCTCTGTGTCTCAGAGTCTCTGCGTCTCAGCGTCTCTGCAACTCAGAGTCTCTGTGTCTCAGTGTCTCTGTGTCTCAGAGTCTCTGCGTCTCAGCGTCTCTGCGTCTCAGAGTCTCTGCGTCTCAGTGTCTCTGTGTCTCAGAGTCTCTGCGTCTCAGCGTCTCTGCAACTCAGAGTCTCTGCGTCTCGGAGTCTCTGCTTCTCAGAGTCGCTGCATCTCAGAGTCTCTGCATCTCAGCGTCTCTGCGTCTCAGAGTCTCTGCGTCTCAGTGTCTCTGCGTCTCAGAGTCTCTGCATCTCCGCATCTCTGCGTCTCAGTTTCTCTGCGTCTCAGTGTCTCTGCGTCTCAGAGTCTCTGCGTCTCAGTGTCTCTGTGTCTCAGAGTCTCTGCGTCTCAGCGTCTCTGCAACTCAGAGTCTCTGCGTCTCGGAGTCTCAGCGTCTCTGCGTCTCTGTGTCTCAGAGTCTCTGCGTCTCAGCGTCTCTGCAACTCAGAGTCTCTGTGTCTCAGTGTCTCTGAATCTCAGCGTCTCAGAGTCTCTGCGTCTCAGTGTCTCTGCTACTCAGAGGCTTAGCTTCTCAGCATCTCAGATTCTCAGCGTCGCTGCGTCTCAGATTCTCCGAGTCTCTGCTTCTAACAGCCTCCGCGTCTCAGCATTTCTGAATCGCAGCGTCTCCGCGTCTCAGAGTCTCTGCGTCTCTGCGTCGCTGCGTCTCAGAGTCACTGTGTCTCAGAGTCTCTGTGTCTTTGTGTCTCAGAGCCTCTGCATCTCAGCATCTCTGCGTCTCAAAGTCTCTTCGTCTCAGCGTCGCTGCGTCTTGGAGCCTCCGAGTCTCTGCTTCTCGCAGCCTCCGCGTCTCAGCGTTTCTGAATCTCAGCGTCTCCACGTCTCAGAGTCTCTGCATCTCTGCGTCTCAGCGTCTCATAGTCTCAGCGTCTTTGTGTCTCAGAGACTCAGAGTCTCTGCGTCTCAGGGTCTCTGCGTCTCACAGTCACTGCGTCTCAGGGTCTCTGCGTCTCTTAGTCTCAGCGTCTCGGCGTCACAGCGTCTCAGCGTCTCTGCATCTCAGAGTCTCTGCGTCTCAGTGGCTCTGATTCTCAGCGTCGCTGCATCTCGGAGTCTCCGAGTTTCTGCTTCTCAGAGCCTCTGCGTCTCAGCGTTTCTGAGTCTCTGCGTCTCAGGATCTCTGCCTCTCAGCATCTCTGTGTCTCTGCGTGTCGGCGTCGCGAGTCTCTGCATCTCAGTGGCTCTGCGTCTCACAGTCTAAGAGTCTCAGAGTCTCTGCGTCTCAGCGTCTCTATGTCTCAACGTCTCAGCATCTCTGCGTCTCAGTGTATCTCCACAGATGCAGAGTCGCAGAGATGCTGAGACGCAGAGACTCTGAGATGCAGAGACACTGAGACACAGAGACGCTGAGACGCAGGAACTCTGAGACGTGGAGACGCTGAGACGCAGAGACTCTGAGACGCTGAGACGCAGAGACTCTGAGACGCAGAGACGCTGAGACGCAGAGACGCTGAGATGGGGAGACGCTGAGACCCAGAGACGCAGAGACTCTGAGACGCAGAGACTCTGAGACGCAAAGACGCAGAGATGCTGAGATGCAGAGACTCTGAGACGCAGAGACTCTGAGGCGCAGAGGCTCTGAGATGCAAAGATGCTGAGCTGCTGAGACTCTGAGAAGCAGAGACGCTGAGATGCAGAGATTCTGAACGCAGAGACTCTGAGACGCAGAGATTCTGAGACGCAGAGACTCTGAGACGCAGAGCCGCTGCCACACAGTGACTCTGAGACGCTGAGACTCAGAGACGATGAGACGCAGAGACGCTGAGACGCAGAGACTCTGAGACGCTGAGACGCAGAGACTCTGAGACGCTGAGACGCAGAGACTCTGAGACGCAGACACACTGAGACGCAGTGACACTGAGTCGTTGAGACGCAGAGACGCTGGGATGCTGAGACACACAGACGCCGAGAGGCAGAGACGCTGAGACAAACACTCTGAGACGTAGACAGACTGAGACTCGGAGACTGAGACGCAGAGACTCTGAGACGCAGAGACGCTGAGATGCAGAGACTCTGAGACGCAGAGACGCTGAGACGCAGAGACTCTGAGACGCGGAGACTCTGAGACGCAGATACTCTGAGACGCAAAGACTCTGAGACTCTGAGACGCAGACACTCTGAGACTCGGAGACTCTGAGACGCAGAGACGCTGAGACTCTGAGGCGCTGAGATTCGCAGACTCCGAGACTCTGAGACTCTGAGACGCAGAGATGCTGAGACGCTGAGACGCAGAGACTCTGAGACGCAGACACTCTGAGACGCAGACACTCTGAGACGCAGAGACTCTGAGGCGCAGAGACTCTGAGACGCAGAGACGCTGAGATGCAGAGACTCTGAGACGCAGTGACACTGAGACGCTCAAACTCTGAGAAGCAGAGACTCTGAGACACAGAGACTCTGAGACGCAGAGACTATGAGACACAGAGACTCTGAGACGCAGAGACTCCGAGACGCAGACACTCTGAGACGCAGAGACTCTGAGACGCAGACACTCTGAGACGCAGAGACTATGAGACACAGAGACTCTGAGACGCAGAGACGCTGAGTCGCAGAGACGCTGAGAGGCAGAGACTCTGAGATGCAGAGACTCTGAGACCCTGAGACGTGGAGACGCTGAGTCTCTGAGACGCAGTGAATCTTAGACTCAGAGACGCTGAGACGCAGAGAATCGAGACACCGAGACGCAGACAATCCGAGACGCAGACACTCTGAGACGCAAAGACTCAGAAACACAGAGTCTCTGAGACACAGAGACACAGAGAGTCTGAGACTCTGTGACTCCAAGACTCTGAGACACAGAGATGCAGAAATGCAGAGACTCTGAGAGTCTGAGACGCAGAGAATCTGAGTCGCAGAGGCTCTGAGATCTGAGACGCAGGGACTCTGAGAAACTGAGATGCAGAGATGCTGAGCCTCTGAGACTCTGAGATGCAGCGTCGCAGACTCTCTGAGATGCTGAGAAGAAGAGACTCTGAGGCGCAGAGACTCTGAGACTCTGAGACGCAGAGTCTCTGAGACGCTAAGACTCTGAGACGCTGAGACTCTGAGACGCTGAGACTCTGATACGCAGGGACTCTGAGACACAGAGACTCTGAGACACAGTGACTCTGAGACTCAGAGACTCTGAGACGCACAAACTCTGAGGCGCAGAGACTCTGAGACGCAGAGACTCTGAGAAGCAGAGACTCTGAGACACAGAGACGCTGAGATGCAGAGACTCTGAGATGCAGAGACTCTGAGATGCAGAGACGCTGAGACGCAGAGACTCTGAGACGCTGAGACGCAGAGACTCTGAGACGCAGACACTCGGAGACTCGGAGACTCTGAGATGCAGAGACGCAGATACAGAGAGACGCTGAGGCGGAGAGACACTGAGACGCAGAGACTCTGAGACACAGAGACTCTGAGACGCTGAGATGCAGAGACTCTGAGAGGGAGAGACACTGAGCCTCAGACGCAGACATGCTGAGAAGCAGAGACTCTGAGACGCAAAGACGTAGAGACGCTGAGACGCTAAGACGCAGAGATGCTGACACGCAAAGGCGCAGAGACGCTGAGACACTGAGACGCAGAGACGCTGAGATGCAGAGACGCTGAGACCCAGAGACGCAGAGACTCTGAGACGCAAAGACGCAGAGATGCTGAGATGCAGAGACTCTGAGACGCAGAGACTCTGAGGTGCAGAGGCTCTGAGATGCAAAGATGCTGAGCTGCTGAGACTCTGAGAAGCAGAGACGCTGAGATGCAGAGATTCTGAACGCAGAGACTCTGAGACGCAGAGATTCTGAGACGCAGAGACTCTGAGACGCAGAGCCGCTGCCACACAGTGACTCTGAGACGCTGAGACTCAGAGACGATGAGACGCAGAGACGCTGAGGCGCAGAGACGATGAGACGCAGAGACGCTGAGGCACAGAGACGCTGAGACGCAGAGTTTCTGAGACGCTAAGACTCTGAGACACAGAGACTCTGAGACACAGAGATTCTGAGTATCCGAGACTCTTTTATGAACAGACTCTGAGACTCAGAGACTCTGAGACTCTGAGACGCAGAGACTCTGAGACGCAGAGACTCTGAGACGCAGAGACGCTGAGACGCAGAGTCTCTGAGATGCAGAGACGCTGAGACGCAGAGACTCTGAGACGCAGAGACGCTGAGACGCAGAGACTCTGAGACGCAGAGACTCTGAGACGCAGAGACGCTGAGACGCAGAGACTCTGAGACGCAGAGACTCTGAGATTCTGAGACGTAGAGACTCTGAGATGCAGAGAGTCTGAGACGCTGAGACGCAGAGGCTCTGAGACGCAGAGACTCTGAGACTCTGAGACGCAGAGACTCTAAGACGCAGAGACGCTGAGATGCTGAGACACAGAGACTCTGAGACGCAGAGACTCTGAGACGCAGAGACTATGAGACGCAGAGACTATGAGACACAGAGACTCTGAGACGCAAAGACGCTGATTCGCAGAGACGCTAAGACGCAGAGACTCTGAGACGCAGAGATGCTGAGACGCAGAAACTCTGAGACGTAGTGGCTCTGAGACTCTGTGACGCAGAGACGTTGAGACTCTGAGACGCTGAGACACAGAGACTCTGAGATGCAGAAACTCTGAGATGCAGAGACTATGAGTCGTAGAGACTCTGAGATGCAGAGACGCTCAGACACAGAGACTGAGATACAGAGACGCTGAGACGCAGAGACTCTGAGAAGCAGAGACGCTGAGACGCAGAGACTCTGAGCCGCAGAGACGCTGAGACGCAGAGACTCTGAGACGCAGAGACTCTGAGATGCAGAGACTCTGATATGCAGAGACTCTGAGACTCTGAGACATAGAGACTCTGAGATGCAGAGAGTCTGAGACGCTGAGACGCAGAGACTCTGAGACGCAGAGACTCTGAGACTCTGAGACGTAGACACTCGGAGACTCTGAGACGCAGAGACTCTGAGACGCTGAGACTCTGAGACGCAGAGACTCTGAGACGCAGAGAAGCTGAGATGCTGAGACGCAGAGACTCTGAGACGCAGAGACTCTGAGACGCAGAGACTATGAGACACAGAGACTCTGAGACGCAGAGACGCTGATTCGCAGAGACGCTAAGACGCAGAGACTCTGAGACGCAGAGATGCTGAGACGCAGAAACTCTGAGACGCAGTGACTCTGAGACTCTGTGACGCAGAGACGTTGAGACTCTGAGACGCTGAGACGCAGAGACTCTGAGACGCAGAAACTCTGAGATGCAGAGACTATTAGTCGCAGAGACTCTGAGATGCAGAGACGCTGAGACGCAGAGACTCTGAGACGCAGAGACGCTGAGACGCAGAGACTCTGAGACGCAGAGACGCAGAGACTCTGAGACGCCGAGACTCTGGTATGCAGAGACTCTGAGACTCTGAGACGCAGAGACTCGGAGATGCAGAGAGTCTGAGACGCTGAGACGCAGAGACTCTGAGACGCAGAGACGCTGAGATGCTGAGACGCAGAGACTCTGAGACGCAGAGACTATGAGATGCAGAGACTATGAGACGCAGAAACTCTGAGACGCAGTGACTCTGAGACTCTGCGACGCAGAGACGTTGAGACTCTGAGACGCTGAAACGCAAAGACTCTGAGACGCAGAGACGCTGAGACGCAGAGACTCTGAGACGCTGAGATGCAGAGACTCTGAGACGCAGAGACGCTGAGACGCAGAGACTCTGAGACGCAGAGACGCTGAGACGCAGAGACTCTGAGACGCAGAGACGCTGAGACGCAGAGACTCTGAGACGCAGAGACGCTGAGACGCAGAGACGCAGAGACTCTGATATGCAGAGACTCTGAGACGTAGAGACTCTGAGATGCAGAGTCTCTGAGACGCAGAGACGCTGAGATGCTGAGACGCAGAGACTCTGAGACGCAGAGACTATGAGATGCAGAGACTATGAGACGCAGAAACTCTGAGACGCAGTGACTCTGAGACTCTGCGACGCAGAGACGTTGAGACTCTGAGACGCTGAAACGCAAAGACTCTGAGACGCAGAGACGCTGAGACGCAGAGACTCTGAGACGCTGAGATGCAGAGACTCTGAGACGCAGAGACGCTGAGACGCAGAGACTCTGAGACGCAGAGACGCTGAGACGCAGAGACTCTGAGACGCAGAGACGCTGAGACGCAGAGACTCTGAGACGCAGAGACGCTGAGACGCAGAGACACTGAGACGCAGAGACGCTGAGACGCAGAGACACTGAGACGCAGAGACGCTGAGACGCAGAGACACTGAGACGCAGAGACTCTGATATGCAGAGACTCTGAGACGTAGAGACTCTGAGATGCAGAGAGTCTGAGACGCTGAGACGCAGAGGCTCTGAGACGCAGAGACTCTGAGACACTGAGACGCAGACACTCGGAGACTCTGAGACGCAGAGACTCTGAGACGCTGAGACTCTGAGATGCAGAGACTCTGAGACGCAGAGAAGCTGAGATGCTGAGACGCAGAGACTCTGAGACGCAGAGACTCTGAGACGCAGAGACTATGAGACACAGAGACTCTGAGACGCAGAGACGCTGATTCGCAGAGACGCTAAGACGCAGAGACTCTGAGACGCAGAGATGCTGAGACGCAGAAACTCTGAGACGCAGTGACTCTGAGACTCTGTGACGCAGAGATGTTGAGACTCTGAGACGCTGAGACGCAGAGACTCTGAGACGCAGAAACTCTGAGATTCAGAGACTAAGAGTCGCAGAGACTCTGAGACGCAGAGACGCACCTACACAGAGACGCTGAGGCGGAGAGACACTTAGACGCAGAGACACTGAGACGCAGAGACACTCAGACGCAGAGACTCTGAGACGCAGAGACTCTGAGATGCAGAGACTCTGGGACGCAGAGAATCTGAGACGCAGAGACTCTGAGACGCTGAGACGCTGAGACGCTGAGAGGAAGAGACACTGAGACTCAGACGCAGAGACGCTGAGACGCAGAGACTCTGAGACGCAAAGACGCAGAGACGCTGAGACACTGAGACGCAGAGACTCTGAGACGCAGAGACGCTGAGACGCTGAGACGCAGAGAATCTGAGGCACAGAGACGCTGAGTCGCAGAGACGCTGAGAGGCAGAGACTCTGAGATGCAGAGACTCTGAGACTCTGAGACGCGGAGATGCTGAGTCTCTGAGACGCAGTGAATCTTAGACACAGAGATGTTGAGGTGCAGGGAATCCGAGACGCAGACACTCTGAGACGCAGAGACTCAGAAGCACAGAGTCTCTGAGACGCAGAGACACAGAGAGTCTGAGACTCTGTGACTCCGAGACTCTGAGACGCAGAGATGCAGAAATGCAGAGGCTCTGAGATCTGAGTCGCAGGGACTCTGAGAAACTGAGACGCAGAGATGCTGAGCCTCTGAGACTCTAAGATGCAGCGTCGTAGAGTCTCTGAGATGCAGAGAAGAAGAGACTCTGAGACTCTAAGGCGCAGAGACTCTGAGACTCTGAGACGCAGACACTATGAGACTCGGAGACTCTGAGACGCACAGCCTCTGAGACGCTGATACGCAGGGACTCTGAGACACAGAGACTCTCAGACACAGAGACTCTGAGACACAAAGACTCTGAGACACAGAGACTCTGAGACGCACAAACTCTGAGACGCAGAGACTCTGAGACGCAGAGACTCCGAGACGCTGAGACGCTGAGACGCAGAGACGCTGAGATGCAGAGACTCAGAGACGCAGAGACACTGAGATGCAGAGACACTGAGTCGTTGAGATGCAGAGACGCTGGGATGATGAGAAGCACAGACGCTGAGAGGCAGAGACGCTGAGACAAAGAGACTTTGAGACTTTGAGACGCAGATACACAGAGACGCTGAGTCACAGAGACTCTGAGACGGACAGACTCTGACAGGCAGTGTCTCTGACACACTGAGACACAGAGACGCAGAGACTCTGAGGTGCTGAGACACAGAGACGCTGAGGCGCAGAGACTCTGAGTCGCAGACACTCTCAGACTCTGAGACTGTGAGACGCAGAGACTCTGAGAGGCCGAGACGCTGAGACGCAGAGATTCTGAGACGCAGAGACGCTGAGACGCAGGCACGCTGAGACGCAGAGACACAGAGAGGCTGAGATGATGAGACAAAGAGACTCTGACATGCAGAGACACTGAGATGCAGAGACACTGAGTCGTTGAGACGCAGAGACGCTGGGAGGATGAGACGCAGAGACACCGAGAGGCAGAGACGCTGAGACAAAGAGACTCTGAGACGCAGAGACGCAGAGACACTGAGATGCAGAGACACTGAGTCGTTGAGACGCAGAGACGCAGACACTCAGAGACGCAGAGTCTCTGAGATGCAGAGACTCTGAGACGCAGAGACACAGTGACCCTGGGATGCAGAGACACTGAGTCCCAGAGTGGGAGAGATGCAGAGACACTGAGACGCAGAGACACTGAGACCGGGAGACGCATAGACGCAGAGACTCAGAGACTCTGAGACGCAGAGATGCAGAGACGCAGAGACGCAATGACCCTGAGACGCAGAGACACTGAGACCCAGAGACGCAGAGACCCTGAGACACAGAGACTCTGAGACGCAGAGGCGCAGAGGCACTGAGACCCAGAGACTCTGAGACACTGAGACGCAGAGACAATGAGACCCAGAGACTCTGAGATGCAGAGACTGAGAGATGCAGAGACTCTGAGACGCAGAGGGGCAGAGACGCTGAGACACTGAGAAGCAGAGACACTGAGATGCAGAGAAGCTGAGATGCAGAGACGCAGAGACACTGAGATGCAGAGAAGTAGAGACCCTGAAATGCAGAGACGCAGGCACGCAGAGACGCAGAGAACCTGAGATGCAGAGAACTGAGACCCAGAGACGCAATGACCCTGCGACGCAGAGATACTGAGATCCAGAGATGCAGAGACACTGAGACCCAGAGACGCAGAGGCGCAGAGGCGCATAGACGCAGAGACTCTAAGACGCACAGATGCAGAGACCCTGAGACGCAGAAACCTTGAGATGCAGAGACACTGAGACGCAGAGACACTGAGATCCAGAGCCGTAGAGACGCAGGGACGCGGAGATGCAGAGACGTAGAGACCCTGAGATGCAGAGACACTGAGAACCAGAGACACAGAGACACTGAGACGCAGAGACACTGAGACCCTGAGACGCAGAGATGCAGAGACACTGAGAGGTAGAGACACTGAGACCCAGAGACGCAGAGACACTGAGACCCAGAGATGCAGAGACGAAGAAACACTGAGGCGCAGAGACTCTGATACGCTGAGACGCTGTGACCCAGAGACGCAGAGACACTGAGATGCAAAGACACTGAGACGCAGAGACGCTGAGACGCAGTGACTCTGAGATGCAGATACGCAGAGATGCAGAGACACTGACACGCAGAGACACTGAGACGCAGAGACCCAGAGACGCAGAGACGCTGAGACCCAGAGACGCAGAGACTCTGAGACGCAGAGACGCAGAGACTCTGAGACGCAGAGACAGTGAGACCCAGAGACGCAGAGGCGCAGAGACACTGAGACGCAGACATGCAGAGACGCAGAGACGCAGAGACACTGAGACAGTAAGACACAGAGACGCAGAGACTCTGAGACACAGAGACCCTGAGTGCAGAGACACTGAGACCCAGAGACGCAGAGATGCAGAAACGCAAAGACCCTGAGACGCAGAGACTCAGAGATGCAGAGACTCAGAGACGCAGAGACCCTGACATGCAGAGACACAGACTCCCAGAGTCGCAGGGATGCAGAGACACTGAGACTGGGAGACGCATAGGTGCAGAGACTCTGAAATTCTGAGACGCAGAGACGCAAAGACACTGAGACGCAGAGACACTGAGAACCAGACACGCAGAGAAACAGAGACTCTTAGATGCAGAGACGCAGAGACGCTGAGAAGTGGAGACGCAGAGACCCTGAGACGCAGAGACACAGAGACCCAAAGACCAAGAGATGCAGAGGTGCAGAGACGCACAGACACTGAGACGCAGGGACACTGAGACCCAGGGACGCAGAGACGCAGAGACGCAGAAACGTGGAGACGCAGAGAGCCTGAGACGCAGAGACCCTGAGAACCAGAGACACAGAGACACAGCGACACTGAGACGCTGAGACTCTGAGACGCAGAGACATTGAGACCCTGAGCAGCAGAGACGCAGAGACCCTGAGACGCAGAGACACCGAGACACTGAGACACTGAGACAGTGAGACGCAGAGACGCAGAGACTCTGAGACACAGAGACTCTGAGGCGCTGAGACGCAGAGACGCAGAGACACTGAGACCCAGAGACGCAGAGACTCTGAGACGCAGAGACCCTGAGACGCAGAAACACAGAGTCCCAGAGTCACAGAGATGCAGAGACACTGAGAACGGGAGACGCATAGGCGCAGAGACTCATAGACTCTGAGACGCAGCGACGCAATGATCCTGAGACGCACAGACACTGAGACCCAGAGGCGCTGAGACCCTGAGACGCAGAGACGCTGAGACCCAGAGACGCAGAGACGCAGAGACGCAGAGACACTGAGAGGCTGAAACACTGAGACGCAGAGGCTCTGAGACGCAGACATGCAGAGACTCTGAGACTCAGAGACACTGAGACCCAGAGACGCTGAGACCCAGAGACGCAGAGGCGGACAGACCCACAGACGCAGAGACCCTGAGCCACAGAGAGGCAGAGACACAGAGACACTGAGACCCAGAGACCCAGAGAGCCTGAGATGCAGAGACTCTGAGACACAGAGACGCAGAGAGGCAGTGACACTGAGACGCAGAGACGCAGAGACTCTGAGACGCAGAGACTCTGAGACGCAGAGACCCTGAGAGGCAGAGATACTGAGACCCAGAGACGCAGAGAAGCTGAGACGCAGAGACACTGAGACACAGAGACGCTGAGACGCAGAGACACTGAGACACAGAGACGCTGAGACGCATAGACGCAGAGACCCTGAGACGCTGAGACGCTGAGACGCAGAGACGCAGGGACACTGAGACACAGAGACGCTGAGAACCAGAGACGCAGAGACACTGAGACGCAGAGTTGCAGAGACGCAGAGACACTGAGACGCAGAGACTCTCATACGCTGTGGCCCAGGGACGCAGAGACACTGAGACACTGACACGCAGAGATACTGAGACGCAGAGACCCTGAGACGCATAGACGCTGAGACCCAGAGACGCAGAGACACTGAGACGCAGAGACACTGAGACACAGAGACCCAGAGACTCTGAGACCCAGAGACGCAGAGAGGCAGACACTATCAGACACAGAGACTCTGAGACGCATAGATGCTGAGACCCAGAGACGCAGAGACGCAGAGACACTGAGACGCAGAGACACTGCGACGCCGAGACGCAGAGACTCTGAGACGCAGAGACTCTGAGATGCAGATACGCAGAGACGCAGAGACACTGACACGCAGAGACACTGAGACGCAGAGACCCAGAGACGCAGAGACGCTGAGACCCAGAGACGCAGAGACTCTGAGACGCAGAGACGCAGAGACTCTGAGACGCAGAGACACTGAGACACAGGGACCCAGAGACTCTGAGATCCAGAGACGCAGAGAGGCAGAGACTATGAGACGAAGAGACTCTGAGACGCATAGATGCTGAGACCCAGAGACACTGAGACGCCGAGACACTGAGACGCAGAGACGCAGAGACTCTGAGACCCAGAGACGCAGAGAACCTGAGACGCAGAGACACAGAGACGCAGTGACACTGAGACTCTGAGACGCAGAGACTCTGAGACGCAGAGACACTGAGAGGCAGAGACACTGAGACCCAGAGACGCAGAGGCGCAGAGACACTGAGACGCAGACATGCAGAGACACAGAGACGCAGAGACACTGAGACAGTAAGACACAGAGACGCAGAGACTCTGAGACACAGAGACCCTGAGTGCAGAGACACTGAGACCCAGAGACGCAGAGATGCAGAAACGCAAAGACCCTGAGACGCAGAGACTCAGAGACGCAGAGACTCTGAGACGCAGAGACCCTGACACGCAGAGACCCTGACACGCAGAGACACCGAGTCCCAGAGTCGCAGGGATGCAGAGACACTGAGACGCAGAGACACTGAGACTGGGAGACGCATAGGTGCAGAGACTCAGAAACTCTGAGACGCAGAGACGCAGAGACACTGAGACGCAGAGACACTGAGAACCAGACACGCAGAGAAACAGAGACTCTTAGATGCAGAGACGCAGAGGCGCTGAGAAGTGGAGACGCAGTGACCCTGAGACGCAGAGACACAGAGACCCAAAGACCCAAAGACCAAGAGACGCAGAGACGCTGAGACGAAGAGACACTGAGATGCAGAGACACAGAGGCGCAGAGACACTGAGACAGTGAGACGCAGAGACGCAGAGACACTGAGACGCAGAGACTCTCATACGCTGTGACCCAGGGACGCAGAGACACTGAGACACTGACACGCAGAGATACTGAGACGCAGAGACCCTGAGACGCAGAGACCCAGAGACGCTGAGACCCAGAGACGCAGAGAGTCTAAGACGCAGAGACTCTGAGACACAGAGACACTGAGACGCAGAGACCCTGAGACGCAGAGACCCAGAGACGCTGAGACCCAGAGACGCAGAGAGTCTAAGACGCAGAGACTCTGAGACGCAGAGACGCTGAGACACTGAGACACTGAGACCCAGAGAGTCTGAGACCCAGAGACGCAGAGATGCAGAGAGGCAGAGACTATGAGACGCAGAGACTCTGAGACGCATAGACGCTGAGAACCAGAGACGCAGAGACGCAGAGACACTGAGACACAGAGACACTGAGACACAGAGACACTGAGAGGCAGAGATACTGAGGCGCAGAGAGTCTGAGACGCAGAGACTCTGAGACACAGAGACTCTGAGATGCAGAGACCCTGAGACACAGAGACGCTGAGACACTGAGACACTGAGACCCAGAGAGTCTGAGAACCAGAGACGCAGGGATGCAGAGAGGCAGAGACTATGAGACGCAGAGACGCAGAGACACAGAGACGCAGAGTCACTGAGACGCACAGACACTGCCACCCAGAGACGCAGAGACACTGAAACCCAGAGATTCTGAGACGCAGAGACAGTGAGACCCAGAGACGCAGAGACGTAGAGACCCTGAGACGCAGAGACGCAGAGACACTGAGGCGCAGAGACTCTGAGATACAGAGACGCAGAGACCCTGAGAGGCAGAGACAATGAGACCCAGAGACTCAGAGATGCTGAGACGCAGAGACACTGAGACGCAGACACGCAGAGACGCAGAGACCCAGAGACCCAGAGAAACTGAGACAGTGAGACGCAGAGACTCTGAGACACAGACACTCTGAGACACAGAGACACAGAGACCCTAATAAGCAGAGACACTGAGACCCAGAGACACAGAGACGCAGAGACACTGAGACGCAGAGACACTGAGATGCAGAGAATCTGAGATGCAGAGACGCAGAGACCCTGAGTCGCAGAGACGCAGAGACGCAGGAACCCGAGACACAGAGACAGAGACCCAGAGACGCAGAGGCGCAGAGACCCTGAGACGCAGAGACGCAGAGACTGTGAGACTCGGAGACGCAGTGACACTGAGATGCGAAGACACTGAGACACAGAGACTATAAGACGCAGAGACTCTGAGACGCTGAGAGTCCGAGACACAGAGACGCAGAGACTCAGAGACTCTGAGACGCAGAGACGCAGAGACGCTATAACGGAGAGATGCAGAGACACAGAGACTCTGAGACACAGGGACACTGAGACCCTGAGACGCACAGACGCTGTGACCCTGAGATGCAGAGACACTGAGAGCCGAGACGCAGAGACCCTGAGACGCAGAGACACTGAGACGCAGAGAAGCAGAGACCCTGAGACGCAGAACACAGGGACACAGAGACACAGAGAACCTGAGGCGCAGAGACCCTGAGACCAGAGACGCAGAGGCTCAGAGACGCAGCGACGCAGAGACACTGAGACGCAGAGACGCTGAGGAGCAGAGACCCTGGGACCCAGAAACGAAGAGACGTACCGACGCAGAGACCCTGAGACGCAGAGACACTGAGACACTGAGTCCCAGAGTCACAGAGATGCAGAAATGCAGAGACTCAGAGGCGCAGAGACTCTGAGACGTAGAGACACAGAGACACTGCGACCTAGAGACTCTAAGACACAGAGACGAAGAGACACTGAGACACAGAGATTCAGAGACGCTGAGACACAGAGATGCAGAGAAGCAGAGGCACTGAGACGCAGAGACACTGAGACGCAGAGTCTCTGAGACGCAGAGACTCTGAGAAGCAGAGACACAGAGACACTGAGACCCAAACACTCTGAGACGCAGAGACTCGGAGACACAGAGACACTGAGATCCAGAGACTCTGAGACGCAGAGACTCTGAGACGCAGAGACACTGAGACACAGAGACGCAGTGACTCTGAGACACAGAGAAGCAGAGACCCTGAGGCGCAGAGGCGCAGAGACTCTGAGACGCAGAAACCCTGAGACACAGAGACACTGACTCCCAGAGTCGCAGAGATGCAGAGACACTGAGACTGGGAGACGCATAGGCGCAGAGACTCAGAGACTCTGACGCGCAGAGACGCAGAGACGCAGAGACGCAATGATCCTGAGACGCAGAGACACTGAGACCCAGAGACGCAGAGACCCTGAGACGCAGAGACGCTGAGACGCAGAGACACAGAGACACTCAGATGCAGAGAAGCAGAGACTCTAAGACGCAGGGACGCAGAGATGCAGAGAACCTGAGACGCAGAGAACTGAGACCCAGAGACGCAGAGACCCTGAGACACTGAGACCCAGAGACGCAGAGACACTGAGACCCAGAGACACTGAGACCCAGAGACGCAGAGACGCAGAGACCCTGAGACGCAGAGACACTGAGACACTGAGTCCCAGAGTCACAGAGATGCAGAAATGCAGAGACTCAGAGGCGCAGAGACTCTGAGACGTAGAGACACAGAGACACTGCAACCTAGAGACTCTGAGACACAGAGACGAAGAGACACTGAGACACAGAGATTCAGAGACGCTGAGACACAGAGATGCAGAGAAGCAGAGGCACTGAGACGCAGAGACACTGAGACGCTGAGACCCAGAGACGCAGAGAGTCTAAGACGCAGAGACTCTGAGACGCAGAGACGCTGAGACACTGAGACACTGAGACCCAGAGAGTCTGAGACCCAGAGACGCAGAGATGCAGAGAGGCAGAGACTATGAGACGCAGAGACTCTGAGACGCATAGACGCTGAGACCCAGCGACGCAGAGACCCTGACACGCAGAGACACCGAGTCCCAGAGTCGCAAGGATGCAGAGACACTGAGACGCAGAGACACTGAGACTGGGAGACGCATAGGTGCAGAGACTCAGAAACTCTGAGACGCAGAGACACTGAGGCGCAGAGACACTGAGATGCAGAGAATCAGAGATGCAGAGACGCAGAGACCCTGAGTCGCAGAGACGCAGAGACGCAGGAACCCGAGACACAGAGACAGAGACCCAGAGACGCAGAGGCGCAGAGACCCTGAGACGCAGAGACGCAGAGACTGTGAGACTCGGAGACGCAGTGACGCTGAGATGCGAAGGCACTGAGACACAGAGACTATAAGACGCAGAGACTCTGAGACGCTGAGAGTCCGAGACACAGTGACGCAGAGACTCAGAGACTCTGAGACGCAGAGACGCAGAGACGCTATAACGGAGAGATGCAGAGACACAGAGACTCTGAGACACAGGGACACTGAGACCCTGAGACGCACAGACGCTGTGACCCTGAGATGCAGAGTCACTGAGAGCTGAGACGCAGGGACCCTGAGACGCAGAGACACTGAGACGCAGAGAAGCAGAGACCCTGAGACGCAGAACCAGGGACGCAGAGACACAGAGAACCTGAGGCGCAGAGACCCTGAGACCCAGAGACGCAGAGGCTCAGAGACGCAGCGACGCAGAGACACTGAGACACAGAGACGCTGAGGAGCAGAGACCCTGGGACCCAGAAACGAAGAGACGCAGAGACGCAGAGACCCTGAGACGCAGAGACGCAGAAACCAGAGACACAGAGACACTGAGACCCAGAGACACAGAGACGCAGAGACCCTGAGACGCAGAGACGCAGAGGATCTGAGACTCAGAGATGCAGAGATGCAGTGACACTGAGAAGCAAAGACACTGTGACGCAAACACTCTGAGACGCAGAGACGCAGAGACTCAGAGACTCTGAGACGCAGAGACGCAGAGGCACAGAGACCCTGAGACGCAGAGACACTGGGACCCAGAGACACAGAGACGCAGAGACACTGAGACCCAGAGACGCAGAGACAAAGAGACTCAGAGGCTCTGCGACACAGAGGCGTAGAGACCCTGAGAAGCAGAGACACTGAGACCCTGAGACACTGAGACGCAGAGTCACTGAAAACCAGAGACGCAGAGACTCTGAGACGCCGAGACGCCGAGACACAGAAGCGCAAAGACCCTGAGATGCAGGGACTCTGAGACGTGGAGACTCAGAGACCCTGAGACGCAGAGAAACTGAGACCCAGAGATGCAGAGACGCAGAGACACTGAGACGCAGAGACGCTGAGACGCAGAGATGCAGAGATGCAGAGACTCTGAGACAGAGAGACTCTGACACACAGAGAAGCAGAGACTCTGAGATGCAGAGACCCTGAGACGCAGAGACACTGAGACACTGAGCCCCAGAGTCACAGAGATGCAGAAATGCAGAGACTCAGAGGCGCAGAGACTCTGAGACGTAGAGACACAGAGACACTGCGACCTAGAGACTCTGAGACACAGAGACGAAGAGACACTGAGACACAGAGATTCAGAGACGCTGAGACACAGAGACGCAGAGAAGCAGAGGCACTGAGACGCAGAGACACTGAGACGCAGAGTCTCTGAGACGCAGAGACTCTGAGACGCAGAGACACAGAGACACTGAGACCCAAACACTCTGAGACGCAGAGACTCGGAGACACAGAGACGCAGAGACCCTGAGACGCAGAGACCCAGAGACGCTGAGACCCAGAGATGCAGAGAGTCTAAGACGCAGAGACTCTGAGACGCAGAGACGCTGAGACACTGAGACACTGAGACCCAGAGAGTCTGAGACCCAGAGACGCAGAGATGCAGAGAGGCAGAGACTATGAGACGCAGAGACTCTGAGACGCATAGACGCTGAGACCCAGAGACGCAGAGACGCAGAGACACTGAGACGCAGAGACACTGAGAGGCAGAGACACTGAGGCGCAGAGAGTCTGAGACGCAGAGACTCTGAGACACAGAGACTCTGAGACGCAGAGACTCTGAGACACAGAGACGCTGAGACACTGAGACACTGAGACCCAGAGAGTCTGAGAACCAGAGACGCAGAGGTGCAGAGAGGCAGAGACTATGAGACGCAGAGACGCAGAGACACAGAGACGCAGAATCACTGAGACGCACAGACACTGCCACCCAGAGACGCAGAGACACTGAAACCCAGAGACTCTGAGACGCAGAGACAGTGAGACCCAGAGGCACAGAGACGTAGAGACCCTGAGACGCAGAGACGCAGAGACACTGAGGCGCAGAGACTCTGAGATACAGAGACGCAGAGACCCTGAGAGGCAGAGACAATGAGACCCAGAGACTCAGAGATGCTGAGACGCAGAGACACTGAGACGCAGACACGCAGAGACGCAGAGACCCAGAGACCCAGAGACGCAGAGAAACTGAGACAGTGAGACGCAGAGACTCTGAGACACAGACACTCTGAGACACAGAGACACAGAGACCCTAATAAGCAGAGACACTGAGACCCAGAGACACAGAGACGCAGAGACACTGAGACGCAGAGACACTGAGATGCAGAGAATCTGAGATGCAGAGACGCAGAGACCCTGAGTCGCAGAGACGCAGAGACGCAGGAACCCGAGACACAGAGACAGAGACCCAGAGACGCAGAGGCGCAGAGACCCTGAGACGCAGAGACGCAGAGACTGTGAGACTCGGAGACGCAGTGACACTGAGATGCGAAGACACTGAGACACAGAGACTATAAGACGCAGAGACTCTGAGACGCTGAGAGTCCGAGACACAGAGACGCAGAGACTCAGAGACTCTGAGTCGCAGAGACGCAGAGACGCTATAACGGAGAGATGCAGAGACACAGAGACTCTGAGACACAGGGACACTGAGACCCTGAGACGCACAGACGCTGTGACCCTGAGATGCAGAGACACTGAGAGCCGAGACGCAGAGACCCTGAGACGCAGAGACACTGAGACGCAGAGAAGCAGAGACCCTGAGACGCAGAACACAGGGACACAGAGACACAGAGAACCTGAGGCGCAGAGACCCTGAGACCAGAGACGCAGAGGCTCAGAGACGCAGCGACGCAGAGACACTGAGACGCAGAGACGCTGAGGAGCAGAGACCCTGGGACCCAGAAACGAAGAGACGTACCGACGCAGAGACCCTGAGACGCAGAGACACTGAGACACTGAGTCCCAGAGTCACAGAGATGCAGAAATGCAGAGACTCAGAGGCGCAGAGACTCTGAGACGTAGAGACACAGAGACACTGCGACCTAGAGACTCTGAGACACAGAGACGAAGAGACACTGAGACACAGAGATTCAGAGACGCTGAGACACAGAGATGCAGAGAAGCAGAGGCACTGAGACGCAGAGACACTGAGACGCAGAGTCTCTGAGACGCAGAGACTCTGAGAAGCAGAGACACAGAGACACTGAGACCCAAACACTCTGAGACGCAGAGACTCGGAGACACAGAGACACTGAGATCCAGAGACTCTGAGACGCAGAGACTCTGAGACGCAGAGACACTGAGACACAGAGACGCAGTGACTCTGAGACACAGAGAAGCAGAGACCCTGAGGCGCAGAGACGCAGAGACTCTGAGACGCAGAAACCCTGAGACACAGAGACACTGACTCCCAGAGTCGCAGAGATGCAGAGACACTGAGACTGGGAGACGCATAGGCGCAGAGACTCAGAGACTCTGACGCGCAGAGACGCAGAGACGCAGAGACGCAATGATCCTGAGACGCAGAGACACTGAGACCCAGAGACGCAGAGACCCTGAGACGCAGAGACGCTGAGACGCAGAGACACAGAGACACTCAGATGCAGAGAAGCAGAGACTCTAAGACGCAGGGACGCAGAGATGCAGAGAACCTGAGACGCAGAGAACTGAGACCCAGAGACGCAGAGACCCTGAGACACTGAGACCCAGAGACGCAGAGACACTGAGACCCAGAGACACTGAGACCCAGAGACGCAGAGACGCAGAGACGCAGAGACCCTGAGACGCAGAGACACTGAGACACTGAGTCCCAGAGTCACAGAGATGCAGAAATGCAGAGACTCAGAGGCGCAGAGACTCTGAGACGTAGAGACACAGAGACACTGCAACCTAGAGACTCTGAGACACAGAGACGAAGAGACACTGAGACACAGAGATTCAGAGACGCTGAGACACAGAGATGCAGAGAAGCAGAGGCACTGAGACGCAGAGACACTGAGACGCAGAGTCTCTGAGACGCAGAGACCCAGAGACGCTGAGACCCAGAGACGCAGAGAGTCTAAGACGCAGAGACTCTGAGACGCAGAGACGCTGAGACACTGAGACACTGAGACCCAGAGAGTCTGAGACCCAGAGACGCAGAGATGCAGAGAGGCAGAGACTATGAGACGCAGAGACTCTGAGACGCATAGACGCTGAGACCCAGCGACGCAGAGACCCTGACACGCAGAGACACCGAGTCCCAGAGTCGCAAGGATGCAGAGACACTGAGACGCAGAGACACTGAGACTGGGAGACGCATAGGTGCAGAGACTCAGAAACTCTGAGACGCAGAGACGCAGAGACACTGAGACGCAGAGACACTGAGATGCAGAGAATCAGAGATGCAGAGACGCAGAGACCCTGAGTCGCAGAGACGCAGAGACGCAGGAACCCGAGACACAGAGACAGAGACCCAGAGACGCAGAGGCGCAGAGACCCTGAGACGCAGAGACGCAGAGACTGTGAGACTCGGAGACGCAGTGACGCTGAGATGCGAAGGCACTGAGACACAGAGACTATAAGACGCAGAGACTCTGAGACGCTGAGAGTCCGAGACACAGTGACGCAGAGACTCAGAGACTCTGAGACGCAGAGACGCAGAGACGCTATAACGGAGAGATGCAGAGACACAGAGACTCTGAGACACAGGGACACTGAGACCCTGAGACGCACAGACGCTGTGACCCTGAGATGCAGAGTCACTGAGAGCTGAGACGCAGGGACCCTGAGACGCAGAGACACTGAGACGCAGAGAAGCAGAGACCCTGAGACGCAGAACCAGGGACGCAGAGACACAGAGAACCTGAGGCGCAGAGACCCTGAGACCCAGAGACGCAGAGGCTCAGAGACGCAGCGACGCAGAGACACTGAGACACAGAGACGCTGAGGAGCAGAGACCCTGGGACCCAGAAACGAAGAGACGCAGAGACGCAGAGACCCTGAGACGCAGAGACGCAGAAACCAGAGACACAGAGACACTGAGACCCAGAGACACAGAGACGCAGAGACCCTGAGACGCAGAGACGCAGAGGATCTGAGACTCAGAGATGCAGAGATGCAGTGACACTGAGAAGCAAAGACACTGTGACGCAAACACTCTGAGACGCAGAGACGCAGAGACTCAGAGACTCTGAGACGCAGAGACGCAGAGGCACAGAGACCCTGAGACGCAGAGACACTGGGACCCAGAGACACAGAGACGCAGAGACACTGAGACCCAGAGACGCAGAGACAAAGAGACTCAGAGGCTCTGCGACACAGAGGCGTAGAGACCCTGAGAAGCAGAGACGCTGAGACCCTGAGACACTGAGACGCAGAGTCACTGAAAACCAGAGACGCAGAGACTCTGAGACGCCGAGACGCCGAGACACAGAAGCGCAAAGACCCTGAGATGCAGGGACTCTGAGACGTGGAGACTCAGAGACCCTGAGACGCAGAGAAACTGAGACCCAGAGATGCAGAGACGCAGAGACACTGAGACGCAGAGACGCTGAGACGCAGAGATGCAGAGATGCAGAGACTCTGAGACAGAGAGACTCTGACACACAGAGAAGCAGAGACTCTGAGATGCAGAGACCCTGAGACGCAGAGACACTGAGACACTGAGCCCCAGAGTCACAGAGATGCAGAAATGCAGAGACTCAGAGGCGCAGAGACTCTGAGACGTAGAGACACAGAGACACTGCGACCTAGAGACTCTGAGACACAGAGACGAAGAGACACTGAGACACAGAGATTCAGAGACGCTGAGACACAGAGACGCAGAGAAGCAGAGGCACTGAGACGCAGAGACACTGAGACGCAGAGTCTCTGAGACGCAGAGACTCTGAGACGCAGAGACACAGAGACACTGAGACCCAAACACTCTGAGACGCAGAGACTCGGAGACACAGAGACGCAGAGACCCTGAGACGCAGAGACCCAGAGACGCTGAGACCCAGAGATGCAGAGAGTCTAAGACGCAGAGACTCTGAGACGCAGAGACGCTGAGACACTGAGACACTGAGACCCAGAGAGTCTGAGACCCAGAGACGCAGAGACTCTGAGACGCATAGACGCTGAGACCCAGAGACGCAGAGACGCAGAGACACTGAGACGCAGAGACACTGAGAGGCAGAGACACTGAGGCGCAGAGAGTCTGAGACGCAGAGACTCTGAGACACAGAGACTCTGAGACGCAGAGACTCTGAGACACAGAGACGCTGAGACACTGAGACACTGAGACCCAGAGAGTCTGAGAACCAGAGACGCAGAGGTGCAGAGAGGCAGAGACTATGAGACGCAGAGACGCAGAGACACAGAGACGCAGAATCACTGAGACGCACAGACACTGCCACCCAGAGACGCAGAGACACTGAAACCCAGAGACTCTGAGACGCAGAGACAGTGAGACCCAGAGGCACAGAGACGTAGAGACCCTGAGACGCAGAGACGCAGAGACACTGAGGCGCAGAGACTCTGAGATACAGAGACGCAGAGACCCTGAGAGGCAGAGACAATGAGACCCAGAGACTCAGAGATGCTGAGACGCAGAGACACTGAGACGCAGACACGCAGAGACGCAGAGACCCAGAGACACTGAGACAGTGAGACGCAGAGACTCTGAGACACAGACACTCTGAGACGCAGAGACAAAGAGACCCTGGAGTTTAATGCGGAGAAGTGTGAGGTAATCCATTTCGGTAGGAATAACAGATGTGTTGAGTATAGGGCTAACGGGAGGACTTTGAATAGTGTGGATGAACAGAGGGATCTAGGTGTATGTGTACATAGATCCCTGAAAGTTGGGAATCAAGTAGATAAGGTTGTTAAGAAGGCGTACGGTGTCTTGGCGTTTATTGGTAGGGGGATTGAATTTAGAAGTCGCAGCGTCATGTTGCAACTGTACACAACTCTGGTGCGGCCGCACTTGGAGTACTGTGTGCAGTTCTGGTCCCCACATTACAGGAAGGATGTGGAGGCTTTGGAGAGGGTGCAGAGGAGGTTTACCAGGATGTTGCCTGGTATGCAGGGGAGGTCCTATGAGGAGAGACTGAGGGATTTGGGGTTGTTTTCACTGGAAAGAAGGCGGCTAAGAGGGGATCTTATAGAAACATATAAGATGATTAGAGGTTTAGATAGGGTGGATGGTGATAGCCTGTTTCCTCGGATGGAGAAATCTAGCACGAGGGGACATGGCTTTAAATTAAGGGGGGGTAGTTATAGGACGGATGTCAGGGGCAGGTTCTTTACCCAAAGGGTGGTGAGGGACTGGAATGCCCTGCCTGCTGCAGTTGTAAATGCGCCTAGTTTGGGGACATTTAAGAGATTGGTGGATAGGTTTATGGACGAAAAGGGATTGGTTTAGATTAGTGGGTCAATGTTTTTTTTTAAAAATAAGACTGGTCGGCGCAACATTGTGGGCCGAAGGGCCTGTTCCGCGCTGTAATGTTCTATGTTCTATGTTCTATGTTCTAATAAGCAGAGACACTGAGACCCAGAGACACAGAGACGCAGAGACACTGAGACGCAGAGACCCTGAGTCGCAGAGACGCAGAGACGCAGGAACCCGAGACACAGAGACAGAGACCCAGAGACGCAGAGGCGCAGAGACCCTGAGACGCAGAGACGCAGAGACTGTGAGACTCGGAGACGCAGTGACACTGAGATGCGAAGACACTGAGACACAGAGACTATAAGACGCAGAGACTCTGAGACGCTGAGAGTCCGAGACACAGAGACACAGAGACTCTGAGACACAGGGACACTGAGACCCTGAGACGCACAGACGCTGTGACCCTGAGATGCAGAGACACTGAGAGCTGAGACGCAGGGACCCTGAGACGCAGAGACACTGAGACGCAGAGAAGCAGAGACCCTGAGACGCAGAACCAGGGACGCAGAGACACAGAGAACCTGAGGCGCAGAGACCCTGAGACCCAGAGACGCAGAGGCTCAGAGACGCAGCGACGCAGAGACACTGAGACACAGAGACGCTGAGGAGCAGAGACCCTGGGACCCAGAAACGAAGAGACGCAGAGACGCAGAGACCCTGAGACGCAGAGACGCAGAAACCAGAGACACAGAGACACTGAGACCCAGAGACACAGAGACGCAGAGACCCTGAGACGCAGAGACGCAGAGGATCTGAGACTCAGAGATGCAGAGATGCAGTGACACTGAGAAGCAAAGACACTGTGACGCAAAGACTCTGAGACGCAGAGACGCAGAGACTCAGAGACTCTGAGACGCAGAGACGCAGAGGCACAGAGACCCTGAGACGCAGAGACACTGGGACCCAGAGACACAGAGACGCAGAGACACTGAGACCCAGAGACGCAGAGACAAAGAGACTCAGAGACTCTGTGACACAGAGGCGTAGAGACCCTGAGAAGCAGGGACGCTGAGACACTGAGACGCAGAGTCACTGAAAACCAGAGACGCAGAGACTCTGAGACGCCGAGACGCCGAGACACAGAAGCACAAAGACCCTGAGATGCAGGGACTCTGAGACGTGGAGACGCAGAGACCCTGAGACGCAGAGAAACTGAGACCCAGAGATGCAGAGACGCAGAGACACTGAGACGCAGAGACGCTGAGACGCAGAGATGCAGAGATGCAGAGACTCTGAGACAGAGAGACTCTGACACACAGAGAAGCAGAGACTCTGAGATGCAGAGACCCTGAGACGCAGAGACACTGAGACACTGAGCCCCAGAGTCACAGAGATGCAGAAATGCAGAGACTCAGAGGCGCAGAGACTCTGAGACGTAGAGACACAGAGACACTGCGACCTAGAGACTCTGAGACACAGAGACGAAGAGACACTGAGACACAGAGATTCAGAGACGCTGAGACACAGAGACGCAGAGAAGCAGAGGCACTGAGACGCAGAGACACTGAGACGCAGAGTCTCTGAGACGCAGAGACTCTGAGACGCAGAGACACAGAGACACTGAGACCCAAACACTCTGAGACGCAGAGACTCGGAGACACAGAGAAGCAGAGACCCTGAGACGCAGAGACCCAGAGACGCTGAGACCCAGAGATGCAGAGAGTCTAAGACGCAGAGACTCTGAGACGCAGAGACGCTGAGACACTGAGACACTGAGACCCAGAGAGTCTGAGACCCAGAGACGCAGAGATGCAGAGAGGCAGAGACTATGAGACGCAGAGACTCTGAGACGCATAGACGCTGAGACCCAGAGACGCAGAGACGCAGAGACACTGAGACGCAGAGACACTGAGAGGCAGAGATACTGAGGCGCAGAGAGTCTGAGACGCAGAGACCCTGAGACACAGAGACTCTGAGACGCAGAGACTCTGAGACACAGAGACGCTGAGACACTGAGACACTGAGACCCAGAGAGTCTGAGAACCAGAGACGCAGAGATGCAGAGAGGCAGAGACTATGAGACGCAGAGACGCAGAGACACAGAGACGCAGAGTCACTGAGACGCACAGACACTGCCACCCAGAGACGCAGAGACACTGAAACCCAGAGACTCTGAGACGCAGAGACACTGAGACCCAGAGACGCAGAGACAAAGAGACTCAGAGACTCTGTGACACAGCGGCGTAGAGACCCTGAGAAGCAGAGACACTGAGAAGCAGAGACGCTGAGACCCTGAGACACTGAGACGCAGAGTCACTGAAAACCAGAGACGCAGAGACTCTGAGACGCCGAGACGCCGAGACACAGAAGCGCAAAGACACTGAGATGCAGGGACTCTGAGACGTAGAGACGCAGAGACCCTGAGACGCAGAGAAACTGAGACCCAGAGATGCAGAGACGCAGAGACACTGAGACGCAGAGACGCTGAGACGCAGAGATGCAGAGATGCAGAGACTCTGAGACGCAGAGAGACTCTGACACACAGAGAAGCAGAGACTCTGAGACGCAGAGACCCTGAGACGCAGAGACACTGAGACACTGAGTCCCAGAGTCACAGAGATGCAGAAATGCAGAGACTCAGAGGCGCAGAGACTCTGAGACGTAGAGACACAGAGACACTGCGACCTAGAGACTCTGAGACACAGAGACGAAGAGACACTGAGACACAGAGATTCAGAGACGCTGAGACACAGAGACGCAGAGAAGCAGAGGCACTGAGATGCAGAGACACTGAGACGCAGAGTCTCTGAGACGCAGAGACTCTGAGAAGCAGAGACACAGAGACACTGAGACCCAAACACTCTGAGACGCAGAGACTCGGAGACACAGAGACGCAGAGACACAGAGACACTGAGACCCAAACACTCTGAGACGCAGAGACTCGGAGACACAGAGACGCAGAGACACTGAGATGCAGAGAATCTGAGATGCAGAGACGCAGAGACCCTGAGTCGCAGAGACGCAGAGACGCAGGAACCCGAGACACAGAGACAGAGACCCAGAGACGCAGAGGCGCAGAGACCCTGAGACGCAGAGACGCAGAGACTGTGAGACTCGGAGACGCAGTGACGCTGAGATGCGAAGGCACTGAGACACAGAGACTATAAGACGCAGAGACTCTGAGACGCTGAGAGTCCGAGACACAGAGACGCAGAGACACAGAGACTCTGAGACACAGGGACACTGAGACCCTGAGACGCACAGACGCTGTGACCCTGAGATGCAGAGACACTGAGAGCCGAGACGCAGAGACCCTGAGACGCAGAGACACTGAGACGCAGAGAAGCAGAGACCCTGAGACGCAGAACCAGGGACGCAGAGACACAGAGAACCTGAGGCGCAGAGACCCTGAGACCCAGAGACGCAGAGGCTCAGAGACGCAGCGACGCAGAGACACTGAGACACAGAGACGCTGAGGAGCAGAGACCCTGGGACCCAGAAACGAAGAGACGCAGAGACGCAGAGACCCTGAGACGCAGAGACGCAGAAACCAGAGACACAGAGACACTGAGACCCAGAGACACAGAGATGCAGAGACCCTGAGACGCAGAGACGCAGAGGATCTGAGACTCAGAGATGCAGAGATGCAGTGACACTGAGAAGCAAAGACACTGTGACGCAAAGACTCTGAGACGCAGAGACGCAGAGACTCAGAGACTCTGAGACGCAGAGACGCAGAGGCACAGAGACCCTGAGACGCAGAGACACTGGGACCCAGAGACACAGAGACGCAGAGATACTGAGACCCAGAGACGCAGAGACAAAGAGACTCAGAGACTCTGTGACACAGAGGCGTAGAGACCCTGAGAAGCAGGGACGTTGAGACACTGAGACGCAGAGTCACTGAAAACCAGAGACGCAGAGACTCTGAGACGCCGAGACGCCGAGACACAGAAGCACAAAGACCCTGAGATGCAGGGACTCTGAGACGTGGAGACGCAGAGACCCTGAGACGCAGAGAAACTGAGACCCAGAGATGCAGAGACGCAGAGACACTGAGACGCAGAGACGCTGAGACGCAGAGATGCAGAGATGCAGAGACTCTGAGACAGAGAGACTCTGACACACAGAGAAGCAGAGACTCTGAGATGCAGAGACCCTGAGACGCAGAGACACTGAGACACTGAGCCCCAGAGTCACAGAGATGCAGAAATGCAGAGACTCAGAGGCGCAGAGACTCTGAGACGTAGAGACACAGAGACACTGCGACCTAGAGACTCTGAGACACAGAGACGAAGAGACACTGAGACACAGAGATTCAGAGACGCTGAGACACAGAGACGCAGAGAAGCAGAGGCACTGAGACGCAGAGACACTGAGACGCAGAGTCTCTGAGACGCAGAGACTCTGAGACGCAGAGACACAGAGACACTGAGACCCAAACACTCTGAGACGCAGAGACTCGGAGACACAGAGAAGCAGAGACCCTGAGACGCAGAGACCCAGAGACGCTGAGACCCAGAGATGCAGAGAGTCTAAGACGCAGAGACTCTGAGACGCAGAGACGCTGAGACACTGAGACACTGAGACCCAGAGAGTCTGAGACCCAGAGACGCAGAGATGCAGAGAGGCAGAGACTATGAGACGCAGAGACTCTGAGACGCATAGACGCTGAGACCCAGAGACGCAGAGACGCAGAGACACTGAGACGCAGAGACACTGAGAGGCAGAGATACTGAGGCGCAGAGAGTCTGAGACGCAGAGACCCTGAGACACAGAGACTCTGAGACGCAGAGACTCTGAGACACAGAGACGCTGAGACACTGAGACACTGAGACCCAGAGAGTCTGAGAACCAGAGACGCAGAGATGCAGAGAGGCAGAGACTATGAGACGCAGAGACGCAGAGACACAGAGACGCAGAATCACTGAGACGCACAGACACTGCCACCCAGAGACGCAGAGACACTGAAACCCAGAGACTCTGAGACGCAGAGACACTGAGACCCAGAGACGCAGAGACAAAGAGACTCAGAGACTCTGTGACACAGCGGCGTAGAGACCCTGAGAAGCAGAGACACTGAGAAGCAGAGACGCTGAGACCCTGAGACACTGAGACGCAGAGTCACTGAAAACCAGAGACGCAGAGACTCTGAGACGCCGAGACGCCGAGACACAGAAGCGCAAAGACACTGAGATGCAGGGACTCTGAGACGTGGAGACGCAGAGACCCTGAGACGCAGAGAAACTGAGACCCAGAGATGCAGAGACGCAGAGACACTGAGACGCAGAGACGCTGAGACGCAGAGATGCAGAGATGCAGAGACTCTGAGACGCAGAGAGACTCTGACACACAGAGAAGCAGAGACTCTGAGACGCAGAGACCCTGAGACGCAGAGACACTGAGACACTGAGTCCCAGAGTCACAGAGATGCAGAAATGCAGAGACTCAGAGGCGCAGAGACTCTGAGACGTAGAGACACAGAGACACTGCGACCTAGAGACTCTGAGACACAGAGACGAAGAGACACTGAGACACAGAGATTCAGAGACGCTGAGACACAGAGACGCAGAGAAGCAGAGGCACTGAGATGCAGAGACACTGAGACGCAGAGTCTCTGAGACGCAGAGACTCTGAGAAGCAGAGACACAGAGACACTGAGACCCAAACACTCTGAGACGCAGAGACTCGGAGACACAGAGACGCAGAGACACTGAGATCCAGAGACTCTGAGACGCAGAGACTCTGAGACGCAGAGACACTGAGACACAGAGACGCAGTGACTCTGAGACACAGAGAAGCAGAGACCCTGAGGCGCAGAGACGCAGAGACTCTGAGACGCAGAAACCCTGAGACACAGAGACACTGACTCCCAGAGTCGCAGAGATGCAGAGACACTGAGACTGGGAGACGCATAGGCGCAGAGACTCAGAGACTCTGACGCGCAGAGACGCAGAGACGCAGAGACGCAATGATCCTGAGACGCAGAGACACTGAGACCCAGAGACGCAGAGACGCTGAGACGCAGAGACGCAGAGACACTCAGATGCAGAGAAGCAGAGACTCTAAGACGCAGGGACGCAGAGATGCAGAGAACCTGAGACGCAGAGAACTGAGACCCAGAGACGCAGAGACCCTGAGACACTGAGACCCAGAGACGCAGAGACACTGAGACCCAGAGACACTGAGACCCAGAGACGCAGAGACGCAGAGACCCTGAGACGCAGAGACACTGAGTCCCAGAGTCACAGAGATGCAGAAATGCAGAGACTCAGAGGCGCAGAGACTCTGAGACGTAGAGACACAGAGACACTGCGACCTAGAGACTCTGAGACAGAGAGACGAAGAGACACTGAGACACAGAGATTCAGAGACGCTGAGACACAGAGACGCAGAGAAGCAGAGGCACTGAGACGCAGAGACACTGAGACGCAGAGTCTCTGAGACGCAGAGACTCTGAGACGCAGAGACACAGAGACACTGAGACCCAAACACTCTGAGACGCAGAGACACAGAGACGCAGAGACCCAGAGACGCTGAGACCCAGAGACGCAGAGAGTCTAAGACGCAGAGACTCTGAGACGCTGAGACACTGAGACACTGAGACCCAGAGAGTCTGAGACCCAGAGACGCAGAGATGCAGAGAGGCAGAGACTATGAGACGCAGAGACTCTGAGACGCATAGACGCTGAGACCCAGCGACGCAGAGACACTGAGATGCAGAGACACTGAGAAGCAGAGATACTGAGGCGCAGAGAGTCTGAGATGCAGAGACTCTGAGACACAGAGACTCTGAGATGCAGAGACTCTGAGACACAGAGACGCTGAGACACTGAGACACTGAGACCCAGAGAGTCTGAGAACCAGAGACGCAGAGATGCAGAGAGGCAGAGACTATGAGACGCAGAGACGCAGAGACACAGAGACGCAGAGTCACTGAGACGCACAGACACTGCCACCCAGAGACGCAGAGACACTGAAACCCAGAGACTCTGAGACGCAGAGACAGTGAGACCCAGAGACGCAGAGACGTAGAGACCCTGAGACGCAGAGACGAAGAGACAGTGAGGCGCAGAGACTCTGAGATACAGAGACGCAGAGACTCTGAGAGGCAGAGACAATGAGACCCAGAGACTCAGAGATGCTGGGACGCAGAGACACTGAGACGCAGACACGCAGAGACGCAGAGACCCAGAGACGCAGAGAAACTGAGACAGTGAGACGCAGAGACTCTGAGACACAGACACTCTGAGACGCAGAGACAAAGAGACCCTAATAAGCAGAGACACTGAGACCCAGAGACACAGAGACGCAGAGACACTGAGACGCAGAGACACTGAGATGCAGAGAATCTGAGATGCAGAGACGCAGAGACCCTGAGTCGCAGAGACGCAGAGACGCAGGAACCCGAGACACAGAGACAGAGACCCAGAGACGCAGAGGCGCAGAGACCCTGAGACGCAGAGACGCAGAGACTGTGAGACTCGGAGACGCAGTGACGCTGAGATGCGAAGGCACTGAGACACAGAGACTATAAGACGCAGAGACTCTGAGACGCTGAGAGTCCGAGACACAGAGACGCAGAGACACAGAGACTCTGAGACACAGGGACACTGAGACCCTGAGACGCACAGACGCTGTGACCCTGAGATGCAGAGACACTGAGAGCCGAGACGCAGAGACCCTGAGACGCAGAGACACTGAGACGCAGAGAAGCAGAGACCCTGAGACGCAGAACCAGGGACGCAGAGACACAGAGAACCTGAGGCGCAGAGACCCTGAGACCCAGAGACGCAGAGGCTCAGAGACGCAGCGACGCAGAGACACTGAGACACAGAGACGCTGAGGAGCAGAGACCCTGGGACCCAGAAACGAAGAGACGCAGAGACGCAGAGACCCTGAGACGCAGAGACGCAGAAACCAGAGACACAGAGACACTGAGACCCAGAGACACAGAGACGCAGAGACCCTGAGACGCAGAGACGCAGAGGATCTGAGACTCAGAGATGCAGAGATGCAGTGACACTGAGAAGCAAAGACACTGTGACGCAAAGACTCTGAGACGCAGAGACGCAGAGACTCAGAGACTCTGAGACGCAGAGACGCAGAGGCACAGAGACCCTGAGACGCAGAGACACTGGGACCCAGAGACACAGAGACGCAGAGACACTGAGACCCAGAGACGCAGAGACAAAGAGACTCAGAGACTCTGTGACACAGAGGCGTAGAGACCCTGAGAAGCAGGGACGCTGAGACCCTGAGACACTGAGACGCAGAGTCACTGAAAACCAGAGACGCAGAGACTCTGAGACGCCGAGACGCCGAGACACAGAAGCGCAAAGACCCTGAGATGCAGGGACTCTGAGACGTGGAGATGCAGAGACCCTGAGACGCAGAGAAACTGAGACCCAGAGATGCAGAGACGCAGAGACACTGAGACGCAGAGACGCTGAGACGCAGAGACGCAGAGATGCAGAGACTGAGACAGAGAGACTCTGACACACAGAGAAGCAGAGACTCTGAGATGCAGAGAACCTGAGACGCAGAGACACTGAGACACTGAGCCCCAGAGTCACAGAGATGCAGAAATGCAGAGACTCAGAGGCGCAGAGACTCTGAGACGTAGAGACACAGAGACACTGCGACCTAGAGACTCTGAGACACAGAGACGAAGAGACACTGAGACACAGAGATTCAGAGACGCTGAGACACAGAGACGCAGAGAAGCAGAGGCACTGAGACGCAGAGACACTGAGACGCAGAGTCTCTGAGACGCAGAGACTCTGAGACGCAGAGACACAGAGACACTGAGACCCAAACACTCTGAGACGCAGAGACTCGGAGACACAGAGAAGCAGAGACCCTGAGACGCAGAGACCCAGAGACGCTGAGACCCAGAGATGCAGAGAGTCTAAGACGCAGAGACTCTGAGACGCAGAGACGCTGAGACACTGAGACACTGAGACCCAGAGAGTCTGAGACCCAGAGACGCAGAGATGCAGAGAGGCAGAGACTATGAGACGCAGAGACTCTGAGACGCATAGACGCTGAGACCCAGAGACGCAGAGACACTGAGACGCAGAGACACTGAGAGGCAGAGATACTGAGGCGCAGAGAGTCTGAGACGCAGAGACCCTGAGACACAGAGACTCTGAGACGCAGAGACTCTGAGACACAGAGACGCTGAGACACTGAGACACTGAGACCCAGAGAGTCTGAGAACCAGAGACGCAGAGATGCAGAGTGGCAGAGACTATGAGACGCAGAGACGCAGAGACACAGAGACGCAGAGTCACTGAGACGCACAGACACTGCCACCCAGAGACGCAGAGACACTGAAACCCAGAGACTCTGAGACGCAGAGACACTGAGACCCAGAGACGCAGAGACAAAGAGACTCAGAGACTCTGTGACACAGCGGCGTAGAGACCCTGAGAAGCAGAGACACTGAGAAGCAGAGACGCTGAGACCCTGAGACACTGAGACGCAGAGTCACTGAAAACCAGAGACGCAGAGACTCTGAGACGCCGAGACGCCGAGACACAGAAGCGCAAAGACACTGAGATGCAGGGACTCTGAGACGTGGAGACGCAGAGACCCTGAGACGCAGAGAAACTGAGACCCAGAGATGCAGAGACGCAGAGACACTGAGACGCAGAGACGCTGAGACGCAGAGATGCAGAGATGCAGAGACTCTGAGACGCAGAGAGACTCTGACACACAGAGAAGCAGAGACTCTGAGACGCAGAGACCCTGAGACGCAGAGACACTGAGACACTGAGTCCCAGAGTCACAGAGATGCAGAAATGCAGAGACTCAGAGGCGCAGAGACTCTGAGACGTAGAGACACAGAGACACTGCGACCTAGAGACTCTGAGACACAGAGACGAAGAGACACTGAGACACAGAGATTCAGAGACGCTGAGACACAGAGACGCAGAGAAGCAGAGGCACTGAGATGCAGAGACACTGAGACGCAGAGTCTCTGAGACGCAGAGACTCTGAGAAGCAGAGACACAGAGACACTGAGACCCAAACACTCTGAGACGCAGAGACTCGGAGACACAGAGACGCAGAGACACTGAGATCCAGAGACTCTGAGACGCAGAGACTCTGAGACGCAGAGACACTGAGACACAGAGACGCAGTGACTCTGAGACACAGAGAAGCAGAGACCCTGAGGCGCAGAGACGCAGAGACTCTGAGACGCAGAAACCCTGAGACACAGAGACACTGACTACCAGAGTCGCAGAGATGCAGAGACACTGAGACTGGGAGACGCATAGGCGCAGAGACTCAGAGACTCTGACGCGCAGAGACGCAGAGACGCAGAGACGCAATGATCCTGAGACGCAGAGACACTGAGACCCAGAGACGCAGAGACCCTGAGACGCAGAGACGCTGAGACGCAGAGACGCAGAGATACAGAGACACTCAGATGCAGAGAAGCAGAGACTCTAAGACGCAGGGACGCAGAGATGCAGAGAACCTGAGACGCAGAGAACTGAGACCCAGAGACGCAGAGACCCTGAGACACTGAGACACAGAGACGCAGAGACCCTGAGACGCAGAGACGCAGAGGATCTGAGACTCAGAGATGCAGAGATGCAGTGACACTGAGAAGCAAAGACACTGTGACGCAAAGACTCTGAGACGCAGAGACGCAGAGACTCAGAGACTCTGAGACGCAGAGACGCAGAGGCACAGAGACCCTGAGACGCAGAGACACTGGGACCCAGAGACACAGAGACGCAGAGACACTGAGACCCAGAGACGCAGAGACAAAGAGACTCAGAGACTCTGTGACACAGAGGCGTAGAGACCCTGAGAAGCAGAGACGCTGAGACCCTGAGACACTGAGACGCAGAGTCACTGAAAACCAGAGACGCAGAGACTCTGAGACGCCGAGACGCCGAGACACAGAAGCGCAAAGACCCTGAGATGCAGGGACTCTGAGACGTGGAGACGCAGAGACCCTGAGACGCAGAGAAACTGAGACCCAGAGATGCAGAGACACTGAGACGCAGAGACGCTGAGACGCTGAGACGCAGAGATGCAGAGATGCAGAGACTCTGAGACAGAGAGACTCTGACACACAGAGAAGCAGAGACTCTGAGATGCAGAGACCCTGAGACGCAGAGACACTGAGACACTGAGCCCCAGAGTCACAGAGATGCAGAAATGCAGAGACTCAGAGGCGCAGAGACTCTGAGACGTAGAGACACAGAGACACTGCGACCTAGAGACTCTGAGACACAGAGACGAAGAGACACTGAGACACAGAGATTCAGAGACGCTGAGACACAGAGACGCAGAGAAGCAGAGGCACTGAGACGCAGAGACACTGAGACGCAGAGTCTCTGAGACGCAGAGACTCTGAGACGCAGAGACACAGAGACACTGAGACCCAAACACTCTGAGACGCAGAGACTCGGAGACACAGAGACGCAGAGACCCTGAGACGCAGAGACCCAGAGACGCTGAGACCCAGAGATGCAGAGAGTCTAAGACGCAGAGACTCTGAGACGCAGAGACGCTGAGACACTGAGACACTGAGACCCAGAGAGTCTGAGACCCAGAGACGCAGAGATGCAGAGAGGCAGAGACTATGAGACGCAGAGACTCTGAGACGCATAGACGCTGAGACCCAGAGACGCAGAGACGCAGAGACACTGAGACGCAGAGACACTGAGAGGCAGAGATACTGAGGCGCAGAGAGTCTGAGAGGCAGAGACTCTGAGACACAGAGACTCTGAGACGCAGAGACTCTGAGACGCAGAGACACTGAGAGGCAGAGATACTGAGGCGCAGAGAGTCTGAGAGGCAGAGACTCTGAGACACAGAGACTCTGAGATGCAGAGACTCTGAGACACAGAGACGCTGAGACACTGAGACACTGAGACCCAGAGAGTCTGAGAACCAGAGACGCAGGGATGCAGAGAGGCAGAGACTATGAGACGCAGAGACGCAGAGACACAGAGACGCAGAATCACTGAGACGCACAGACACTGCCACCCAGAGACGCAGAGACACTGAAACCCAGAGACTCTGAGACGCAGAGACAGTGAGACCCAGAGGCACAGAGACGTAGAGACCCTGAGACGCAGAGACGCAGAGACACTGAGGCGCAGAGACTCTGAGATACAGAGACGCAGAGACCCTGAGAGGCAGAGACAATGAGACCCAGAGACTCAGAGATGCTGAGACGCAGAGACACTGAGACGCAGACACGCAGAGACGCAGAGACCCAGAGACGCAGAGAAACTGAGACAGTGAGACGCAGAGACTCTGAGACACAGACACTCTGAGACGCAGAGACAAAGAGACCCTAATAAGCAGAGACACTGAGACCCAGAGACACAGAGACGCAGAGACGCAGAGACACTGAGACGCAGAGACACTGAGATGCAGAGAATCTGAGATGCAGAGACGCAGAGCCCCTGAGTCGCAGAGACACAGAGACGCAGGAACCCGAGACACAGAGACAGAGACCCAGAGACGCAGAGGCGCAGAGACCCTGAGACGCAGAGACGCAGAGACTGTGAGACTCGGAGACGCAGTGACACTGAGATGCGAAGACACTGAGACACAGAGACTATAAGACGCAGAGACTCTGAGACGCTGAGTGTCCGAGACACAGAGACGCAGAGACTCAGAGACTCTGAGTCGCAGAGACGCAGAGACGCTATAACGGAGAGATGCAGAGACACAGAGACTCTGAGACACAGGGACACTGAGACCCTGAGACGCACAGACGCTGTGACCCTGAGATGCAGAGACACTGAGAGCCGAGACGCAGAGACCCTGAGACGCAGAGACACTGAGATGCAGAGAAGCAGAGACCCTGAGACGCAGAGACGCAGAAACCAGAGACACAGAGACACTGAGACCCAGAGACACAGAGACGCAGAGACCCTGAGACGCAGAGACGCAGAGGATCTGAGACTCAGAGATGCAGAGATGCAGTGACACTGAGAAGCAAAGACACTGTGACGCAAACACTCTGAGACGCAGAGACGCAGAGACTCAGAGACTCTGAGACGCAGAGACGCAGAGGCACAGAGACCCTGAGACGCAGAGACACTGGGACCCAGAGACACAGAGACGCAGAGACACTGAGACCCAGAGACGCAGAGACAAAGAGACTCAGAGACTCTGTGACACAGAGGCGTAGAGACCCTGAGAAGCAGAGACGCTGAGACCCTGAGACACTGAGGCGCAGAGTCACTGAAAACCAGAGACGCAGAGACTCTGAGACGCCGAGACGCCGAGACACAGAAGCGCAAAGACCCTGAGATGCAGGGACTCTGAGACGTGGAGACGCAGAGACCCTGAGACGCAGAGAAACTGAGACCCAGAGATGCAGAGACGCAGAGACACTGAGACGCAGAGACGCTGAGACGCAGAGATGCAGAGATGCAGAGACTCTGAGACAGAGAGACTCTGACACACAGAGAAGCAGAGACTCTGAGACGCAGAGACCCTGAGACGCAGAGACACTGAGACACTGAGTCCCAGAGTCACAGAGATGCAGAAATGCAGAGACTCAGAGGCGCAGAGACTCTGAGACGTAGAGACACAGAGACACTGCGACCTAGAGACTCTGAGACACAGAGACGAAGAGACACTGAGACACAGAGATTCAGAGACACTGAGACACAGAGACGCAGAGAAGCAGAGGCACTGAGACGCAGAGACACTGAGACGCAGAGTCTCTGAGACGCAGAGACTCTGAGACGCAGAGACACAGAGACACTGAGACCCAAACACTCTGAGACGCAGAGACACAGAGACGCAGAGACACTGAGACACAGAGACTCTGAGACGCAGAGACTCTGAGACGCAGAGACACTGAGACACAGAGACGCAGTGACTCTGAGACACAGAGAAGCAGAGACCCTGAGACGCAGAGACGCAGAGACTCTGAGACGCAGAAACCCTGAGACACAGAGACACTGACTACCAGAGTCGCAGAGATGCAGAGACACTGAGACTGGGAGGCGCATAGGCGCAGAGACTCAGAGACTCTGACGCGCAGAGACGCAGAGACGCAGAGACGCAATGATCCTGAGACGCAGAGACACTGAGACCCAGAGACACAGAGACCCTGAGACGCAGAGACGCTGAGACGCAGAGACACAGAGACACTCAGATGCAGAGAAGCAGAGACTCTAAGACGCAGGGACGCAGAGATGCAGAGAACCTGAGACGCAGAGAACTGAGACCCAGAGACGCAGAGACCCTGAGACACTGAGACCCAGAGACGCAGAGACACTGAGACCCAGAGACACTGAGACCCAGAGACGCAGAGACCCTGAGACGCAGAGACACTGAGACCCAGAGACGCAGAGACACTGAGACCCAGGAACACTGAGACAGAGATGCAGAGAATCTGAGGTGCCGAGACGCAGAGACCCTGCGACGCCGAGACACTGAGACCCAGAGACGTAGAGACGCAGAAACACTGAGACGCAGAGATACTGAGACCTAGAGCCGTAGAGACGCATAGACGCGAGACGCAGAGACACTGAGAACCAGAGATGCTGAGACACTCAGATGCAGAGACTCTGAGACATAGAGACACTGAGACCCTGAGACGCAGAGACACAGAGACGCAGAAACACTGAGACGCAGAGACACTGAGACCCAGAGACGCAGAGACATTGAGACCTAGAGATGCAGAGACGATGAGAGACTGAGACACAGAGACTCTGATACGCTGACACGCTGTGACCCAGAGAGGCTGAGACACTGAGACACTGAGATGCAAAGACACAGAGGCGCAGAGGCGCTGAGACGCAGAGAGCCTGAGATGCAGAGACACCGAGATGCAGAGACGCTGAGACCCAGAGATGCAGAGGCGCAGGGACGCAGAGACGCAGAGAACCTGAGACGCAGAGAACTGAGACCCAGAGACGCAGAGACCCTGAGACGCAGAGACACTGAGACCCAGAGACGCAGAGACGCAGAGACACTGAGACCCAGAAACACTGAGACCCAGAGATGCAGAGAATCTGAGGTGCAGAGACGCAGAGACCCTGAGACGCCGAGACACTGAGACCCAGAGATGCAGAGATGCAGGAACACTGAGACGTAGAGATACTGAGACCTAGAGCCGTAGAGCTCATAGACACGAGACGCAGAGACACAGAGACCCTGAGACGCAGAGACACTGAGAACCAGAGACGCTGAGACACTGAGATGCAGAGACTCTGAGACACAGAGACACTGAGACCCTGAGACGCAGCGACACTGTGAACCAGAGACGCAGAGACACTGAGACGCAGAGACACTGAGGCGCAGAGACACTGAGACGCAGAGACATTGAGACCTAGAGATGCAGACACGATGAGAGACTGAGACACAGAGACTCTGATACACTGAGACGCTGTGACCCAGAGAGGCAGAGACACTGAGACACTAAGATGCAAAGACACAGAGGCGCAGAGGCGCTGAGACGCAGAGACACCGAGATGCAGAGACGCTGAGACCCAGAGACGCAGAGACTCTGAGACCCAGAGACGCAGAGACTCTGAGACCCAGAGACGCAGAGACCCAGAGACTCTGAGACCCAGAGACCCAGAGACGCAGAGACGCAGAGAGGCAGAGACTATGAGACGCAGAGACTCTGAGATGCAGAGACGCTGAGACCTAGAGACGCAGAGACCCTGAGACGCAGAGACACTGAGAAGCAGAGATGCTGAGACGCAGAGACCCTGAGACGCAGAGACAATGAGACAGTGAGACACAGAGACTCTGAGATGCAGAGACACAGAGACCCTGAGACGCAGAGACGCAGAGACTCAGAGACCCAGAGACGCAGAGAAACTGAGAGGCAGAGACTCAGAGACCCTGAGAGGCAGAGACGCTGAGACCCAGAGATGCAGAGACGCTGAGACGCAGAGACACTGAGACGCAGAGAAACTGAGACGCAGAGACCCAGAGATGCAGAGACAATGAGACAGTGAGACACAGAGACTCTGAGACACAGAGACTCTGAGATGCAGAGACACAGAGACCCTGAGACGCAGAGACGCAGAGACTCAGAGACCCAGAGACGCAGAGACGCAGACACTCAGAGACGCAGAGACGCAGACACTCAGAGACGCAGAGTCTCTGAGATGCAGAGACTCTGAGACGCAGAGACACAGTGACCCTGAGACGCAGAGACACTGAGTCCCAGAGTGGGAGAGATGCAGAGACACTGAGTCCTGGAGACACATAGACACAGAGACTCAGAGACTCTGAGACGCAGAGACACAGAGACGCAGAGACGCAATGACCCTGAGACGCAGAGACACTGAGACCCAGAGATGCAGAGACACTGAGACGCAGAGACACTGAGACGCAGAGAAACTGAGACGCAGAGACCCAGAGATGCAGAGACAATGAGACAGTGAGACACAGAGACTCTGAGACACAGAGACTCTGAGATGCAGAGACACAGAGACCCTGAGACGCAGAGACGCAGAGACTCAGAGACCCAGAGACGCAGAGACGCAGACACTCAGAGACGCAGAGACGCAGACACTCAGAGACGCAGAGTCTCTGAGATGCAGAGACTCTGAGACGCAGAGACACAGTGACCCTGAGACGCAGAGACACTGAGTCCCAGAGTGGGAGAGATGCAGAGACACTGAGTCCTGGAGACACATAGACACAGAGACTCAGAGACTCTGAGACGCAGAGACACAGAGACGCAGAGACGCAATGACCCTGAGACGCAGAGACACTGAGACCCAGAGATGCAGAGACACTGAGACCCGGAGACGCAGAGACCCTGAGATGCAGAGACACTGAGACGCAGAGACACTGAGACGCAGAGACACTGAGACCCAGAGACGCAGAGACACTGAGACCCGGAGACGCAGAGACCCTGAGATGCTGAGACACTGAGACGTAGAGACACTGAGACGCAGAGACACTGAGACCCAGAGACGCAGAGACACTGAGACCCAGGAACACTGAGACAGAGATGCAGAGAATCTGAGGTGCAGAGACGCAGAGACCCTGCGACGCCGAGACACTGAGACCCAGAGACGTAGAGACGCAGAAACACTGAGACGCAGAGATACTGAGACCTAGAGCCGTAGAGACGCATAGACGCGAGACGCAGAGACACTGAGAACCAGAGATGCTGAGACACTCAGATGCAGAGACTCTGAGACATAGAGACACTGAGACCCTGAGACGCAGAGACACAGAGACGCAGAAACACTGAGACGCAGAGACACTGAGACCCAGAGACGCAGAGACATTGAGACCTAGAGATGCAGAGACGATGAGAGACTGAGACACAGAGACTCTGATACGCTGACACGCTGTGACCCAGAGAGGCTGAGACACTGAGACACTGAGATGCAAAGACACAGAGGCGCAGAGGCGCTGAGACGCAGAGAGCCTGAGATGCAGAGACACCGAGATGCAGAGACGCTGAGACCCAGAGATGCAGAGGCGCAGAGACGCAGAGACGCAGAGAACCTGAGACGCAGAGAACTGAGACCCAGAGACGCAGAGACCCTGAGACGCAGAGACACTGAGACCCAGAGACGCAGAGACGCAGAGACACTGAGACCCAGAAACACTGAGACCCAGAGATGCAGAGAATCTGAGGTGCAGAGACGCAGAGACCCTGAGACGCCGAGACACTGAGTCCCAGAGTCACAGAGATGCAGAAATGCAGAGACTCAGAGGCGCAGAGACTCTGAGACGTAGAGACACAGAGACACTGCGACCTAGAGACTCTGAGACACAGAGACGAAGAGACACTGAGACACAGAGATTCAGAGACACTGAGACACAGAGACGCAGAGAAGCAGAGGCACTGAGACGCAGAGACACTGAGACGCAGAGTCTCTGAGACGCAGAGACTCTGAGACGCAGAGACACAGAGACACTGAGACCCAAACACTCTGAGACGCAGAGACACAGAGACGCAGAGACACTGAGACACAGAGACTCTGAGACGCAGAGACTCTGAGACGCAGAGACACTGAGACACAGAGACGCAGTGACTCTGAGACACAGAGAAGCAGAGACCCTGAGACGCAGAGACGCAGAGACTCTGAGACGCAGAAACCCTGAGACACAGAGACACTGACTACCAGAGTCGCAGAGATGCAGAGACACTGAGACTGGGAGGCGCATAGGCGCAGAGACTCAGAGACTCTGACGCGCAGAGACGCAGAGACGCAGAGACGCAATGATCCTGAGACGCAGAGACACTGAGACCCAGAGACACAGAGACCCTGAGACACAGAGACGCTGAGACGCAGAGACACAGAGACACTCAGATGCAGAGAAGCAGAGACTCTAAGACGCAGGGACGCAGAGATGCAGAGAACCTGAGACGCAGAGAACTGAGACCCAGAGACGCAGAGACCCTGAGACACTGAGACCCAGAGACGCAGAGACACTGAGACCCAGAGACACTGAGACCCAGAGACGCAGAGACCCTGAGACGCAGAGACACTGAGACCCAGAGACGCAGAGACACTGAGACCCAGGAACACTGAGACAGAGATGCAGAGAATCTGAGGTGCCGAGACGCAGAGACCCTGCGACGCCGAGACACTGAGACCCAGAGACGTAGAGACGCAGAAACACTGAGACGCAGAGATACTGAGACCTAGAGCCGTAGAGACGCATAGACGCGAGACGCAGAGACACTGAGAACCAGAGATGCTGAGACACTCAGATGCAGAGACTCTGAGACATAGAGACACTGAGACCCTGAGACGCAGAGACACAGAGACGCAGAAACACTGAGACGCAGAGACACTGAGACCCAGAGACGCAGAGACATTGAGACCTAGAGATGCAGAGACGATGAGAGACTGAGACACAGAGACTCTGATACGCTGACACGCTGTGACCCAGAGAGGCTGAGACACTGAGACACTGAGATGCAAAGACACAGAGGCGCAGAGGCGCTGAGACGCAGAGAGCCTGAGATGCAGAGACACCGAGATGCAGAGACGCTGAGACCCAGAGATGCAGAGGCGCAGGGACGCAGAGACGCAGAGAACCTGAGACGCAGAGAACTGAGACCCAGAGACGCAGAGACCCTGAGACGCAGAGACACTGAGACCCAGAGACGCAGAGACACTGAGACCCAGAAACACTGAGACCCAGAGATGCAGAGAATCTGAGGTGCAGAGACGCAGAGACCCTGAGACGCCGAGACACTGAGACCCAGAGATGCAGAGATGCAGGAACACTGAGACGCAGAGATACTGAGACCTAGAGCCGTAGAGCTCATAGACACGAGACGCAGAGACACAGAGACCCTGAGACGCAGAGACACTGAGAACCAGAGACGCTGAGACACTGAGATGCAGAGACTCTGAGACACAGAGACACTGAGACCCTGAGACGCAGCGACACTGTGAACCAGAGACGCAGAGACACTGAGACGCAGAGACACTGAGGCGCAGAGACACTGAGACGCAGAGACATTGAGACCTAGAGATGCAGACACGATGAGAGACTGAGACACAGAGACTCTGATACACTGAGACGCTGTGACCCAGAGAGGCAGAGACACTGAGACACTAAGATGCAAAGACACAGAGGCGCAGAGGCGCTGAGACGCAGAGACACCGAGATGCAGAGACGCTGAGACCCAGAGACGCAGAGACTCTGAGACCCAGAGACGCAGAGACTCTGAGACCCAGAGACGCAGAGACCCAGAGACTCTGAGACCCAGAGACCCAGAGACGCAGAGACGCAGAGAGGCAGAGACTATGAGATGCAGAGACTCTGAGATGCAGAGACGCTGAGACCTAGAGACGCAGAGACCCTGAGACGCAGAGACACTGAGAAGCAGAGATGCTGAGACGCAGAGACCCTGAGACGCAGAGACAATGAGACAGTGAGACACAGAGACTCTGAGATGCAGAGACACAGAGACCCTGAGACGCAGAGACGCAGAGACTCAGAGACCCAGAGACGCAGAGAAACTGAGAGGCAGAGACTCAGAGACCCTGAGAGGCAGAGACGCTGAGACCCAGAGATGCAGAGACGCTGAGACGCAGAGACACTGAGACGCAGAGAAACTGAGACGCAGAGACCCAGAGATGCAGAGACAATGAGACAGTGAGACACAGAGACTCTGAGACACAGAGACTCTGAGATGCAGAGACACAGAGACCCTGAGACGCAGAGACGCAGAGACTCAGAGACCCAGAGACGCAGAGACGCAGACACTCAGAGACGCAGAGACGCAGACACTCAGAGACGCAGAGTCTCTGAGATGCAGAGACTCTGAGACGCAGAGACACAGTGACCCTGAGACGCAGAGACACTGAGTCCCAGAGTGGGAGAGATGCAGAGACACTGAGTCCTGGAGACACATAGACACAGAGACTCAGAGACTCTGAGACGCAGAGACACAGAGACGCAGAGACGCAATGACCCTGAGACGCAGAGACACTGAGACCCAGAGATGCAGAGACACTGAGACCCGGAGACGCAGAGACCCTGAGATGCAGAGACACTGAGACGCAGAGACACTGAGACGCAGAGACACTGAGACCCAGAGACGCAGAGACACTGAGACCCGGAGACGCAGAGACCCTGAGATGCTGAGACACTGAGACGTAGAGACACTGAGGCGCAGAGACGCTGTGGTACTGAGACCCTGGGACCCAGAAACGAAGAGATGCTGAGACGCAGAGATGCAGAAACCCGAGACACAGAGACACTGAGACCCAGAGACGCAGAGACTCTGAGATTCAGAGATGCAGAGACGCAGTGACACTGAGACACAGAGACACTGAGACACAAAGACTCTGAGATGCAGAGACGCAGTGACTCTGAGACGCTGTGACACTGAGACCCAGAGACGCAGAGACTCCGAGACGCAGAGACACTCAGATGCAGAGAAGCAGAGACTCTCAGACGCAGGGACGCAGACACGCAGAGAACCTGAGATGCAGAGAACTGAGACCCAGAATCGCAGAGACCCTGAGACGCAGAGACACTGAGACCCAGAGACGCAGAGACACTGAGACCCAGAGATGCAGAGACGATGAGAGACTGAGACACAGAGACTCTGATGCGCTGAGACGCTTTGACCCAGAGATGCAGAGACACTGAGACACTAAGATGCAAAGACACAGAGGCGCAGAGGCGCTGAGACGCAGCGACACTGAGACCCAGAGAGCCTGAGATGCAGAGACACCGAGATGCAGAGACGCTGAGACCCAGAGACGCAGAGACTCTGAGACCCAGAGACGCAGAGACTCTGAGGCGCAGAGACGCTGAGACACTGAGACCCAGAGACTCTGAGACCCAGAGACGCAGAGACGCAGAGACGCAGAGAGGCAGAGACTGTGAGACGCAGGGACTCTGAGATGCAGAGGCGCTGAGACCCAGAGACGCAGAGACACTGAGACGCGGAGACACTGAGACTCTGAGACACAGAGACAGTGAGACCCAGAGACGCAGAGACCCTGAGACGCAGAGACACTGAGAAGCAGAGACTCTGAGACCCAGAGACACTGAGAACCAGAGACGCAGAGACACGGAGATGCAGAGACGCAGAGACCCTGAGACGCAGAGACACAGAAAAAAAGAGACGCAGAGACACTGAGACCCTCAGATGCCGAGACGCAGAGACACAGAGACGCAGAGGCACTGAGACCCAGAGATGCATAGATGCAAAGAGACTGAGACGCAGAGACACTGAGATGCAGATACACTGAGACCCAGAGGTGCAGAGGCGCAGAGCCACTGAGAACCAAAGATGCAGAGTGTGAGACGCAGAGGAGCAGAGACACAGAGACTCTGAGACGCAGAGACGCTGAGACACTGAGACACTGAGACACTGAGACCCAGAGACTCTGAGACCCAGAGATGCAGAGATGCCGAGACTCTGAGACGCAGAGACGTAGACACGCAGAGATGCAGAGATGCTGAGACCCAGAGACCCCGAGACAAAGAGACGAAGAAATGCAGAGACGCTGAGACACAGAGATGCAGTGAGGCAGAGACCCTGAGACACTGAGACGCAGAGACGCTGAGACGCAGAGACGAAGAGACATTGAGACCCAGAGATGCAGGGATGCTGAGACACAGAGATGCAGAGACACTGAGACACTGAGACACAGAGACACAGAGACGCAGAGACACTGAGACACTGAGACACTGAGACACAGAGACACTGAGACACAGAGGCACTGAGACACAGAGACACTGAGACGCAGAGGCACAGAGGCACTGAGACCCAGAGACTCTGAGACACAGAGGGGCAGAGACGCTGAGACACTGAGACGCAGAGACACTGAGATGCAGAGAAGCTGAGACGCAGAGACGCAGAGACACTGAGACGCAGAGAAGTAGAGACCCTGAAATGCAGAGACGCAGGCACGCAGAGACGCAGAGAACCTGAGATGCAGAGAACTGAGACCCAGAGACGCAATGACCCTGCGACGCAGAGATACTGAGATCCAGAGATGCAGAGACACTGAGACCCAGAGACGCAGAGGTGCAGAGGCGCAGAGACTCTAAGACGCACAGATGCAGAGACCCTGAGACACAGAGACCTTGAGATGAAGAGACACTGAGATGCAGAGACACTGAGATCCAGAGCCGTAGAGACGCAGGGACGCGGAGATGCAGAGACGTAGAGACCCTGAGATGCAGAGACACTGAGAACCAGAGACACAGAGACACTGAGATGCAGAGACACTGAGACCCTGAGACGCAGAGACGCAGAGACACAGAGATGCAGAGACGAAGAGACACTGAGGCGCAGAGACTCTGATACGCTGAGACGCTGTGACCCAGAGACGCAGAGACACTGAGACGCAGAGACGCTGAGACGCAGTGACTCTGAGATGCAGATACGCAGAGACGCAGAGACACTGACACGCAGAGACCCAGAGACGCAGAGACGCTGAGACCCAGAGACGCAGAGACTCTGAGACGCAGAGACGCAGAGACTCTGAGACGCAGAGACACAGAGACGCAGAGGCGCAGAGACACTGAGACGCAGACATGCAGAGACACAGAGACGCAGAGACACTGAGACAGTAAGACACAGAGACGCAGAGACTCTGAGACACAGAGACACAGAGATGCAGAAACGCAAAGACCCTGACACGCAGAGACTCAGAGACGCAGAGACCCTGACATGCAGAGACACCGAGTCCCAGAGTCGCAGGGATGCAGAGACACTGAGACTGGGAGACGCATAGGTGCAGAGACTCAGAAACTCTGAGACGCAGAGACGCAAAGACACTGAGACGCAGAGACACTGAGAACCAGACACGCAGAGAAACAGAGACTCTTAGATGCAGAGACGCAGAGACGCTGAGAAGTGGAGACGCAGAGACCCTGAGACGCAGAGACACAGAGGCCCAAAGACCAAGAGATGCAGAGGTGCAGAGACGCACAGACACTGAGACGCAGAGACACTGAGACCCAGGGACGCAGAGACGCAGAGACGCAGAAACGTGGAGACGCAGAGAGCCTGAGACGCAGAGACCCTGAGAACCAGAGACACTGAGACACAGCGACACTGAGACGCTGAGACTCTGAGACGCAGAGACATTGAGACCCTGAGCAGCAGAGACGCAGAGACCCAGAGACGCAGAGACACCGAGACGCAGAGACACTGAGACCCAGAGACGCAGAGGCTCTGAGACGCAGAGACACTGAGACTATGAGACGCAAAGACACTGAGGCGCAGAGACACTGAGACGCAGAGACCCAGAGACGCAGGGACGCTGAGACGCAGAGACGCTGAGACGCAGAGACACAGAGATGCAGAGACACAGAGACGCAGAGACACAGAGACCCTGAGACAGTGAGATGCAGAGACGCAGAGACTCTGAGGCGCTGAGACGCAGAGACGCAGAGACGCAGAGACACTGAGACCCAGAGACGCAGAGACTCAGAGACGCAGAGTCCCTGAGACGCAGGGACTCTGAGACACTGAGACGCAGAGACAATGAGACCCAGAGACTCTGAGATGCAGAGACTGAGAGATGCAGAGACTCTGAGACGCAGAGGGGCAGAGACGCTGAGACACTGAGAAGCAGAGACACTGAGATGCAGAGAAGCTGAGACGCAGAGACACTGAGATGCAGAGAAGTAGAGACCCTGAAATGCAGAGACGCTGGCACGCAGAGACGCAGAGAACCTGAGATGCAGAGAACTGAGACCCAGAGACGCAATGACCCTGCGACGCAGAGATACTGAGATCCAGAGATGCAGAGACACTGAGACCCAGAGACGCAGAGGCGCAGAGACGCAGAGACTCTAAGACGCACGGATGCAGAGACCCTGAGACGCAGAGACCTTGAGATGCAGAGACACTGAGACGCAGAGACACTGAGATCCAGAGCCGTAGAGACGCAGGGACACGGAGATGCAGAGACGTAGAGACCCTGAGATGCAGAGACACTGAGAACCAGAGACGCAGAGGCTCTGAGACGCAGAGACACTGAGACGCAGAGACGCAGAGACTCTGAGACGCAGAGACACTGAGACGCAGAGACCCAGAGACGCAGAGACGCTGAGACGCAGAGACGCTGAGACGCAGAGACACTGAGATGCAGAGACACAGAGACGCAGAGACACAGAGACACTGAGACAGTGAGACGCAGAGACGCAGAGACTCTGAGACACAGAGACTCTGAGGCGCTGAGACGCAGAGACGCAGAGACACTGAGACCCAGAGACGCAGAGACTCAGAGACGCAGAGTCTCTGAGACGCAGAGACTCTGAGACGCAGAGACCCTGAGACGCAGAGACACTGAGTCCCAGAGTCACAGAGATGCAGAGACACTGAGAACAGGAGACGCATAGGCGCAGAGACTCATAGACTCTGAGACGCAGAGACGCAATGATCCTGAGACGCACAGACACTGAGGCCCAGAGGCACTGAGACCCAGAGACGCAGAGACGCAGAGACACTGAGACCCAGAGACGCAGAGACACTGAGAGGCTGAAACACTGAGACGCAGAGGCTCTGAGACGCAGACATGCAGAGACTCTGAGACTCAGAGACACTGAGACCCAGAGACGCTGAGACCCAGAGACGCAGAGGCGGACAGACCCACAGACGCAGAGACCCTGAGACGCAGAGAGGCAGAGACACAGAGACACTGAGACCCAGAGACACAGAGAGCCTGAGATGCAGAGACTCTGAGACACAGAGACGCAGAGAGGCAGTGACACTGAGACGCAGAGACGCAGAGACTCTGAGACGCAGAGACTCTGAGACGCAGAGACCCTGAGAGGCAGAGATACTGAGACCCAGAGACGCAGAGAAGCTGAGGCGCAGAGACACTGAGACACAGAGACGCTGAGACGCAGAGACACTGAGACACAGAGACGCTGAGACGCATAGACGCAGAGACGCTGAGACGCTGAGACGCAGGGACACTGAGACACAGAGACGCTGAGAACCAGAGACGCAGAGACACTGAGACGCAGAGTTGCAGAGACGCAGAGACACTGAGACGCAGAGACTCTCATACGCTGTGACCCAGGGACGCAGAGACACTGAGACACTGACACACAGAGATACTGAGACGCAGAGACCCTGAGACGCAGAGACCCAGAGACGCAGAGAGTCTAAGACGCAGAGACTCTGAGACGCATAGACGCTGAGACACTGAGACACTGAGACCCAGAGAGTCTGAGACCCAGAGACACCGAGATGCAGAGAGGCAGAGACTATGAGACGCAGAGGCTCTGAGACGCATAGACGCTGAGACCCAGAGACGCAGAGACACAGAGACACTGAGACGCAGAGACACTGAGAGGCAGAGATACTGAGGCGCAGAGACTCTGAGACGCAGAGACTCTGAGAGGCAGAGATACTGCGGCGCAGAGACTCTGAGACCCAGAGACGCAGAGACACTGAGATGCAGAGACTCTGAGAATCAGAGACACTGAAACTCTGAGACGCAGAGACGCAGAGACACAGAGACGCAGAGACACTGAGACGCACAGGCACTGCCACCCAGAGACGCAGAGACACTGAGACCCAGAAATGCAGAGACACTGAGACCCAGAGACTCTGAGACACAGAGACCCTGAGATGCAGAGACTCTGAGACGCAGAGACGCAGAGACGCTGAGACCTAGAGAGCCAGAGCCGCAGAGACGCAGAGACCCTGAGACGCAGAGACACTGAGTCCCAGAGACGCAGAGATGCAGAGACGCTGAGACCCTGAGATGCAGAGACACTGATACCCAGAGACGCAGAGACGCTGAGACCCTGAGATGCAGGGACACTGAGACCCAGAGATGCAGAGACCCTGAGACGCAGAGACACTGAGACGCAGAGACACTTAGACGCAGAGACACTGAGACGCAGAGACACTGAGACCCAGAGACACGGAGATGCAGAGACACTGAGAACCAGAGACTCAGAGACACTGAAAAAAAGAGACGCAGAGACACTGAGACCCTCAGATGCCGAGACGCAGAGACACAGAGACGCAGAGACACTGAGACCCAGAGACGCAGAGACACTGAGACCCAGAGATGCATAGATGCAAAGAGACGCAGAGACACTGAGACGCAGATACACTGAGACCCAGAGGTGCAGAGGCGCAGAGCCACTGATACCCAAAGATGCAAAGAGTGCGAGACGCAGAGGAGCAGAGACACAGAAACTCTGAGACGCAGAGACGCTGAGACACTGAGACCCAGAGACTCTGAGACCCAGAGACGCAGAGATGCCGAGACTCTGAGACGCAGAGATGTAGACACGCAGAGATGCACAGACGCTGAGACCCAGTGACCCTGAGACAAAGACACGCAGAGATGCAGAGACGCTGAGACACAGAGATGCAGTGAGGCAGAGACCCTGAGACACTGAGACGCAGAGACGCTGAGACGCAGAGACGAAGAGACATTGAGACCCAGAGATGCAGGGATGCTGAGACACAGAGATGCAGAGACACTGAGACACTGAGACACAGAGACGCAGAGACACTGAGACACAGAGACTCTGAGACGCAGAGGCTCAGAGGCACTGAGACCCAGAGACTCTGAGACACAGAGGCTCAGAGGCACTGAGACCCAGAGACTCTGAGACACAGAGACACAGAGACAATGAGACGCAGAGACTCTGAGATGCAGAGACTCTGAGACGCAGAGGGGCAGAGACGCTGAGACACTGAGACGCAGAGACACTGAGAACCAGAGACACAGAGACACTGAGACGCAGAGACACTGAGAACCAGAGACACAGAGACACTGAGATGCAGAGAAGTAGAGACCCTGAAATGCAGAGACGCAGGCACGCAGAGACGCAGAGAACCTGAGATGCAGAGAACTGAGACCCAGAGACGCAATGACCCTGCGACGCAGAGATACTGAGATCCAGAGATGCAGAGACACTGAGACCCAGAGACGCAGAGGCGCAGAGACGCAGAGACTCTGAGACGCACAGATGCAGAGACCCTGAGACGCAGAGACCTTGAGATGCAGAGACACTGAGACGCAGAGACACTGAGATCCAGAGCCGTAGAGATGCAGGGACGCGGAGATGCAGAGACGTAGAGACCCTGAGATGCAGAGACACTGAGAACCAGAGACACAGAGACACTGAGACGCAGAGACACTGAGACCCTGAGACGCAGAGACACAGAGAGGCAGAGACACTGAGACGCAGAGACACTGAGACCCAGAGACGCAGAGACACTGAGACCCAGAGACGCAGAGACACTGAGACCCAGAGACACAGAGAGCCTGAGATGCAGAGACTCTGAGACACAGAGACGCAGAGAGGCAGTGACACTGAGACGCAGAGACGCAGAGACTCTGAGACGCAGAGACTCTGAGACGCAGAGACCCTGAGAGGCAGAGATACTGAGACCCAGAGACGCAGAGAAGCTGAGGCGCAGAGACACTGAGACACAGAGACGCTGAGACGCAGAGACACTGAGACACAGAGACGCTGAGACGCATAGACGCAGAGACGCTGAGACGCTGAGACGCAGGGACACTGAGACACAGAGACGCTGAGAACCAGAGACGCAGAGACACTGAGACGCAGAGTTGCAGAGACGCAGAGACACTGAGACGCAGAGACTCTCATACGCTGTGACCCAGGGACGCAGAGACACTGAGACACTGACACACAGAGATACTGAGACGCAGAGACCCTGAGACGCAGAGACCCAGAGACGCAGAGAGTCTAAGACGCAGAGACTCTGAGACGCATAGACGCTGAGACACTGAGACACTGAGACCCAGAGAGTCTGAGACCCAGAGACACCGAGATGCAGAGAGGCAGAGACTATGAGACGCAGAGGCTCTGAGACGCATAGACGCTGAGACCCAGAGACGCAGAGACACAGAGACACTGAGACGCAGAGACACTGAGAGGCAGAGATACTGAGGCGCAGAGACTCTGAGACGCAGAGACTCTGAGAGGCAGAGATACTGCGGCGCAGAGACTCTGAGACCCAGAGACGCAGAGACACTGAGATGCAGAGACTCTGAGAATCAGAGACACTGAAACTCTGAGACGCAGAGACGCAGAGACACAGAGACGCAGAGACACTGAGACGCACAGGCACTGCCACCCAGAGACGCAGAGACACTGAGACCCAGAAATGCAGAGACACTGAGACCCAGAGACTCTGAGACACAGAGACCCTGAGATGCAGAGACTCTGAGACGCAGAGACGCAGAGACGCTGAGACCTAGAGAGCCAGAGCCGCAGAGACGCAGAGACCCTGAGACGCAGAGACACTGAGTCCCAGAGACGCAGAGATGCAGAGACGCTGAGACCCTGAGATGCAGAGACACTGATACCCAGAGACGCAGAGACGCTGAGACCCTGAGATGCAGGGACACTGAGACCCAGAGATGCAGAGACCCTGAGACGCAGAGACACTGAGACGCAGAGACACTTAGACGCAGAGACACTGAGACGCAGAGACACTGAGACCCAGAGACACGGAGATGCAGAGACACTGAGAACCAGAGACTCAGAGACACTGAAAAAAAGAGACGCAGAGACACTGAGACCCTCAGATGCCGAGACGCAGAGACACAGAGACGCAGAGACACTGAGACCCAGAGACGCAGAGACACTGAGACCCAGAGATGCATAGATGCAAAGAGACGCAGAGACACTGAGACGCAGATACACTGAGACCCAGAGGTGCAGAGGCGCAGAGCCACTGATACCCAAAGATGCAAAGAGTGCGAGACGCAGAGGAGCAGAGACACAGAAACTCTGAGACGCAGAGACGCTGAGACACTGAGACCCAGAGACTCTGAGACCCAGAGACGCAGAGATGCCGAGACTCTGAGACGCAGAGATGTAGACACGCAGAGATGCACAGACGCTGAGACCCAGTGACCCTGAGACAAAGACACGCAGAGATGCAGAGACGCTGAGACACAGAGATGCAGTGAGGCAGAGACCCTGAGACACTGAGACGCAGAGACGCTGAGACGCAGAGACGAAGAGACATTGAGACCCAGAGATGCAGGGATGCTGAGACACAGAGATGCAGAGACACTGAGACACTGAGACACAGAGACGCAGAGACACTGAGACACAGAGACTCTGAGACGCAGAGGCTCAGAGGCACTGAGACCCAGAGACTCTGAGACACAGAGGCTCAGAGGCACTGAGACCCAGAGACTCTGAGACACAGAGACACAGAGACAATGAGACGCAGAGACTCTGAGATGCAGAGACTCTGAGACGCAGAGGGGCAGAGACGCTGAGACACTGAGACGCAGAGACACTGAGAACCAGAGACACAGAGACACTGAGACGCAGAGACACTGAGAACCAGAGACACAGAGACACTGAGATGCAGAGAAGTAGAGACCCTGAAATGCAGAGACGCAGGCACGCAGAGACGCAGAGAACCTGAGATGCAGAGAACTGAGACCCAGAGACGCAATGACCCTGCGACGCAGAGATACTGAGATCCAGAGATGCAGAGACACTGAGACCCAGAGACGCAGAGGCGCAGAGACGCAGAGACTCTGAGACGCACAGATGCAGAGACCCTGAGACGCAGAGACCTTGAGATGCAGAGACACTGAGACGCAGAGACACTGAGATCCAGAGCCGTAGAGATGCAGGGACGCGGAGATGCAGAGACGTAGAGACCCTGAGATGCAGAGACACTGAGAACCAGAGACACAGAGACACTGAGACGCAGAGACACTGAGACCCTGAGACGCAGAGACACAGAGAGGCAGAGACACTGAGACGCAGAGACACTGAGACCCAGAGACGCAGAGACACTGAGACCCAGAGACGCAGAGACACTGAGACCCAGAGATGCAGAGACGAAGAGACGCTGAGGCGCAGAGACTCTGATACGCTGAGACGCTGTGACCCAGAGACGCAGAGACACTGGGATGCATAGACACTGAGACGCAGAGACGCTGAGACGCAGAGACTCTGAGATGCAGATACGCAGAGACGCAGAGACACTGACACGCAGAGACACTGAGACGCAGAGACCCAGAGACGCAGAGACGCTGAGACCCAGAGACGCAGAGACGCTGAGACCCAGAGACGCAGAGACTCTGAGACGCAGAGACACTGAGACACAGAGACCCAGAGACTCTGAGACCCAGAGACGCAGAGAGGCAGAGACTATCAGACGCAGAGACTCTGAGACGCATAGATGCTGAGACCCAGAGACGCAGAGACGCAGAGACGCAGGGACACTGAGACGCAGAGACACTGAGACGCAGAGACGCAGAGACTCTGAGACGCAGAGACTCTGAGATGCAGATACGCAGAGACGCAGAGACACTGACACGCAGAGACACTGAGACGCAGAGACGCAGAGACACTGAGACACAGGGACCCAGAGACTCTGAGACCCAGAGACGCAGAGAGGCAGAGACTATGAGATGAAGAGACTCTGAGACGCATAGACGCTGATACCCAGAGACGCAGAGACACTGAGACGCCGAGACGCAGAGACGCAGAGACTCTGAGACGCAGAGACTCTGAGACTCAGAGACAGTGAGACCCAGAGACGCAGAGAACCTGAGACGCAGAGACACAGAGACGCAGTGACACTGAGACTCTGAGACGCAGAGACTCTGAGACGCAGAGACACTGAGAGGCAGAGACACTGAGACCCAGAGACGCAGAGGCGCAGAGACACTGAGACGCAGACATGCAGAGACACAGAGACGCTGAGACACTGAGACAGTAAGACACAGAGACGCAGAGACTCAGAGACACAGAGACACAGAGACCCTGAGTGCAGAGACACTGAGACCCAGAGACGCAGAGATGCAGAAACGCAAAGACCCTGAGACGCAGAGACTCTGAGACGCAGAGACCCTGACACGCAGAGACACCGAGTCCCAGAGTCGCAGGGATGCAGAGACACTGAGACGCAGAGACACTGAGACTGGGAGACGCATAGGTGCAGAGACTCAGAAACTCTGAGACGCAGAGACGCAGAGACACTGAGACGCAGAGACACTGAGAACCAGACACGCAAAGAAACAGAGACTCTTAGATGCAGAGACGCAGAGGCGCTGAGAAGTGGAGACGCAGATACCCTGAGACGCAGAGACACAGAGACCCAAAGACCAAGAGATGCAGAGGTGCAGAGACGCACAGACACTGAGACGCAGAGACACTGAGACCCAGGGACGCAGAGACGCAGAGACGCAGAAACGTGGAGACGCAGAGAGCCTGAGACGCAGAGACCCTGAGAACCAGAGACACAGCGACACTGAGACGCTGAGACACTGAGACGCAGAGACATTGAGACCCTGAGCAGCAGAGACGCAGAGACCCTGAGACGCAGAGACACAGAGACGCAGAGACACTGAGACCCAGAGACACTGAGACGCAGAGACCCAGAGACGCAGTGACGCTGAGACGCAGAGACACTGAGATGCAGAGACACAGAGACGCAGAGACACAGAGACACTGAGACAGTGAGACGCAGAGACGCAGAGACGCAGAGACACTGAGACGCAGAGACTCTGAGACGCAGAGACACTGAGACGCAGAGACCCGGAGACGCAGTGACGCTGAGACGCAGAGACACTGAGATGCAGAGACACAGAGACGCAGAGACACAGAGACACTGAGACAGTGAGACGCAGAGACGCAGAGACACTGAGACGCAGAGACACTGAGAACCAGACACGCAGGGAAACAGAGACTCTGAGATGCAGAGACGCAGAGACGCTGAGACGCAGAGACACTGAGTCCCAGAGTCACAGAGATGCAGAGACACTGAGAACGGGAGACGCATAGGCGCAGAGACTCATAGACTCTGAGACGCAGAGACGCAATGATCCTGAGACGCACAGACACTGAGACCCAGAGGCGCTGAGACCCTGAGACGCAGAGACTCTAAGACGCAGAGACTCTAAGACGCAGAGACGCTGAACCCAGAGAACCAGAGACGCAGAGAAACAGAGACCAAGAGACTCTGAGACGCATAGAAGCTGAAACCCAGAGACGCAGAGACATTGAGCGGCTGAAACACTGAGACGCAGAGGCTCAGAGACGCAGAGACACTGAGACCCAGAGACGCTGAGACCCAGAGACGCAGAGACGGAGAGACCCACAGACGCAGAGACCCTGAGACGCAGAGAGGCAGAGACACAGAGACACTAAGACCCAGAGACACAGACCCTGAGATGCAGAGACTCTGAGACGCAGAGAGGCGTGACACTGAGATGCAGAGACGCAGAGACTCTGAGACGCAGAGACTCTGAGACGCAGAGACGCAGAGACCCTGAGAGGCAGAGATACTGAGACCCAGAGACGCAGAGAAGCTGAGACGCAGAGACACTGAGACGCAGAGACACTGAGACACAGAGACGCTGAGATGCAGAGACACTGAGACACAGAGACGCTGAGACGCATAGACCCTGAGACGCTGAGACGCAGAGACGCAGGGACACTGAGACACAGAGATGCTGAGAACCAGAGACGCAGAGACACTGAGACGCAGAGTTGCAGAGACGCAGAGACACTGAGACGCAGAGACGCTCATACGCTGTGACCCAGGGACGCAGAGACACTGAGACACTGACACGCAGAGACACTGAGATGCAGAGACCCTGAGACGCAGAGACCCAGAGACGCTGAGACCCACAGACGCAGAGAGTCTAAGACGCAGAGACTCTGAGACGCAGAGACGCTGAGACACTGAGACCCAGAGAGTCTGAGACCCAGAGACGCTGAGATGCAGAGAGGCAGAGACGATGAGACGCAGAGACTCTGAGACGCATAGACGCTGAGACCCAGAGACGCAGAGACGCAGAGACACTGAGATGCAGAGACACTGAGAGGCAGAGATACTGAGGCGCAGAGACTCTGAGACGCAGAGACTCTGAGACGCAGAGACACCGAGATGCAGAGACTCTGAGACACAGAGACGCTGAGACACTGAGACACTGAGACCCAGAGAGTCTGAGACCCAGAGGTGCAGAGATGCAGAGAGGCAGAGACTATGAGACGCAGAGACGCAGAGACACAGAGATGCAGAGACACTGAGACGCACAGACACTGCCACCCAGAGACGCAGAGACACTGAAACCCAGAGACTCTGAGATGCAGAGACTCTGAGACGCAGAGACACTGAGACCCAGAGACGCAGACAGGCTGAGACGCAGAGGCGCAGAGACTCTGAGACACAGAGACGCAGAGACGCGGAGACGCGGAGACACAGAGACGATGAGTCCCTGAGACGCAGATACTCTGAGACGCAGAGACACGGAGACCCAGAGACTCTGAGACGCAGAGAGGCGGAGACACTGAGATGCAGAGACGCAGAGACGCAGAGACACTGAGACCCAGAGACGCTGAGACACAGAGACACTGAGACCCTGAGACGCAGAGACACTGAGACGCAGAGACTCTGAGATGCAGAGACATTGAGACCCTGAGACGCAGAGACACTGAGACGCAGAGACACTGAGAAGCAGAGGCATTGAGACTCTGAGACGCAGAGATACTGAGACCCAGAGACGCAGAGATGCAGAGACGCGGAGACCCTGAGACGCAGAGACGCTGAGAACCAGAGACGCAGAAATCCTGAGACGCTGTGAACCAGAGACGCAGGGACCCTGAGACGCAGAGACACTGAGACGCAGAGACACTGAGACGCAGAGACGCAGAGACACTGAGACCCAGAGACACTGAGATGCAGAGACGCAGAGTTGCAGAGACACTGAGACGCAGAGACACTGAGGCGCAGAGAAGCAGAGACCCTGAGACGCAGAGATGCAGAGAACCTGAGACGCAGAGACACTGAGACGCAGAGGCACTGAGACCCAGAGATGCAGAGACTCAAAGACGCAGAGACCCTGAGACCCAGAGACACTGAGAACCAGAGACGCAGAGACACTGAGATGCAGAGACACTGAGACCCAGAGACGCAGAGATGCTGAGACCCTGAGACCCTGAGATGCAAAGACACTGAGACCCAGAGACGCAGAGACCCTGAGACGCAGAGACACTGAGACCCAGAGACGCAGAGAAGCTGAGAAGTAGAGACACTGAGATGCAGAGAAGCAGAGACCCTGAAACGCAGAGACGCAGAGACCCTGAGACGCAGGGACGCAGAGACGCAGAGAACCTGAGACGCAGAGAACTGAGACCCAGAGACGCAGAGACCCTGAGACGCAGAGACACTGAGACCCAGAGACGCAGAGACCCTGAGACGCAGAGACACTGAGACCCAGAGACGCAGCGACGCGGAGACACTAAGACCCAGAGACGCAGAGACTCAAAGACGCAGAGACCCTGAGACGCAAATACACTGAGAACCAGAGACGCAGAGACACTGAGATGCAGAGACTCTGAGACGCACAGTCACTGAGACCCTGAGACGCAGAGACACTGAGACGTAGAGACGCAGAAATGCAATGACCATGAGACGCAGAGACACTGAGACCCAGAGACGCAGAGACCCTGAGACGTAGAGACACTGAGACCCAGAGACGCAGAGACACGGAGACGTAGAGACGCTGAGAACCGGAGACGCATAGGCGCAGAGACACAGAGACTCTGAGACGCAGAGAAGCAGAGACGCAATGACCCAGAGACGCAGTGATACTGAGACCCAGAGACGCAGAGACACTGAGACACTGAGACCCAGAGACACTGAGACCCAGAGACGCAGAGACACTGAGACGCAGAGACACTGAGAACCAGAGACGCAGAGACACTGAGATGCAGAGACTCTGAGACGCACAGTCACTGAGACCCTGAGACGCAGAGACACTGAGACGTAGAGACGCAGAAATGCAATGACCATGAGACGCAGAGACACTGAGACCCAGAGACGCAGAGACCCTGAGACGTAGAGACACTGAGACCCAGAGACGCAGAGACACGGAGACGTAGAGACGCTGAGAACCGGAGACGCATAGGCGCAGAGACACAGAGACTCTGAGACGCAGAGAAGCAGAGACGCAATGACCCAGAGACGCAGTGATACTGAGACCCAGAGACGCAGAGACACTGAGACACTGAGACCCAGAGACACTGAGACCCAGAGACGCAGAGACACTGAGACACTGAGACCCAGAGACACTGAGACCAAGAGACGCAGAGACACTGAGACGCAGCGACACTGAGAACTGGAGACGCAGAGGCTCTGAGACGCAGAGACGCTGAGAAGCAGAGACGCAGAGACCCGGAGATGCAGATACTCTGAGACGCAGTGACACAAAGACGCAGAAACGCAGAGACACAGAGACTCTGAGACGCAGAGACACTGAGACCCGGAGACGCAGAGACGCGGAGACGCGGCGTCGCGGAGACACAGAGATGCAGAGACCCTGCGACGCAGAGACACTGAGACGCAGAGACACAGAGACACTGAGACGCAGAGGCATTGAGACCCAGAGACACAGAGATGCAGAAACGCAGAGACCCTGAGACGCAGAGACGCAGAGACACTGCGACAGTGAGATGCAGAGGTGCAGAGACTCTGAGACACAGAGACTCAGAGACGCAGAGACGCTGAGACCCTGAGACGCAGAGGCACTGAGACTCGGAGACACAGAGATGCAGAGACGCAGAGACTCAGAGAAGCAGAGACACTGAGTCCCAGAGTCGCAGAGATGCAGAGACACTGAGACGCAGAGACACTGAGACCGGGAGACGCATAGGCGAAGAGACACAGAGACTCTGAGACCCAGAGACGCAGAGTCTCTGAGACGCAGAGACGCAGAGACTCTGAGACGCAGAGACGCTGAGACACTGAGACCCAGAGACTCTGAGACCCAGAGACGCAGTGATGCAGAGACGCAGAGATGCAGAGACCATGAGACGCAGAGGCACTGAGACGCAGAGACTCTGAGACGCAGAGACTCTGAGACGCAGAGACGCAGAGACTCTGAGATGCAGAGACAGTGAGACCCAGAGACGCAGAGAACCTGAGACGCAGAGACACAGAGACGCAGTGACACTGAGCCGCAGAGACACTGAGAGGCAGAGACACTGAGACCCAGAGACGCAGAGGCGGAGAGACACTGAGACGCAGACATGCAGAGACACAGAGACGCAGAGACCCTGAGTGCAGAGACACTGAGACCCAGAGACGCAGAGATGCAGAAACGCAAAGACCCTGAGACGCAGAGACTCAGAAACGCAGAGACTCAGAGACGCAGAGACCCTGACATGCAGAGACACCGAGTCCCAGAGTCGCAGGGATGCAGAGACACTGAGACTGGGAGACGCATAGGTGCAGAGACTCAGAAACTCTGAGACGCAGAGACGCAAAGACACTGAGACGCAGAGACACTGAGAACCAGACACGCAGAGAAACAGAGACTCTTAGATGCAGAGACGCAGAGACGCTGAGAAGTGGAGACGCAGAGACCCTGAGACGCAGAGACACAGAGACCCAAAGACCAAGAGATGCAGAGGTGCAGAGACGCACAGACACAGAGACGCAGAGACACTGAGACCCAGAGACGCAGAGACTCAGAGACGCAGAGTCTCTGAGACGCAGAGACTCTGAGATGCAGAGACCCTGAGGCGCAGAGACACAGAGACGCAGAGTCTCTGAGACGCAGAGACGCTGAGACGCAGAGACACTGAGATGCAGAGACACAGAGACGCAGAGACACTGAGACACTGAGACAGTGAGACGCAGAGACGCAGAGACTCTGAGGCACAGAGACTCTGAGGCGCTGAGACGCAGAGACACTGAGACCCAGAGACGCAGAGACTCAGAGACGCAGAGTCTCTGAGACGCAGAGACTCTGAGATGCAGAGACCCTGAGGCGCAGAGACACTGAGTCCCAGAGTCACAGAGATGCAGAGACACTGAGAACAGGAGACGCATAGGCGCAGAGACTCATAGACTCTGAGACGCAGAGACGCAATGATCCTGAGACGCACAGACACTGAGACCCAGAGGCGCTGAGACCCTGAGACGCAGAGACGCTGAGACCCAGAGATGCAGAGACGCAGAGACGCAGAGACACTGAGACCCAGAGACGCAGAGACACTGAGAGGCTGAAACACTGAGACGCAGAGGCTCTGAGACGCAGACATGCAGAGACTCTGAGACTCAGAGACACTGAGACCCAGAGACGCTGAGACCCAGAGACGCAGAGGCGGACAGACCCACAGACGCAGAGACCCTGAGACGCAGAGAGGCAGAGACACAGAGACACAGAGAGCCTGAGATGCAGAGACTCTGAGACACAGAGACGCAGAGAGGCAGTGACACTGAGACGCAGAGACGCAGAGACTCTGAGACGCAGAGACTCTGAGACGCAGAGACCCTGAGAGGCAGAGATACTGAGACCCAGAGACGCAGAGAAGCTGAGGCGCAGAGACACTGAGACACAGATACGCTGAGACGCAGAGACACTGAGACACAGAGACGCTGAGACGCATAGACGCAGAGACCCTGAGACGCTGAGACGCTGAGACGCAGGGACACTGAGACACAGAGACGCTGAGAACCAGAGACGCAGAGACACTGAGACGCAGAGTTGCAGAGACGCAGAGACACTGAGACGCAGAGACTCTCATACGCTGTGACCCAGGGACGCAGAGACACTGAGACACTGACATGCAGAGATACTGAGACGCAGAGACCCTGAGACGCAGAGACCCAGAGACGCAGAGAGTCTAAGACGCAGAGACTCTGAGACGCAGAGACGCTGAGACACTGAGACACTGAGACCCAGAGAGTCTGAGACCCAGAGACGCAGAGATGCAGAGAGGCAGAGACTATGAGATGCAGAGACTCTGAGACGCATAGACCCAGAGACGCAGAGAGTCTAAGACGCAGAGACTCTGAGACGCAGAGACGCGGAGACACTGAGACCCAGAGAGTCTGAGACCCAGAGATGCAGAGAGGCAGAGACTATGAGACGCAGAGACTCTGAGACGCATAGACGCTGAGACCCAGAGACGCAGAGACACAGAGACACTGAGACGCAGAGACACTGAGAGGCAGAGATACTGAGGCGCAGAGACTCTGAGACGCAGAGACTCTGTGAGGCAGAGATACTGAGGCGCAGAGACTCTGAGACCCAGAGACGCAGAGACACTGAGATGCAGAGACTCTGAGACGCAGAGACACTGAAACTCTGAGACGCAGAGACGCAGAGACACTGAGACGCACAGGCACTGCCACCCAGAGACGCAGAGACACTGAGACCCAGAGATGCAGAGACACTGAGACCCAGAGACTCTGAGACACAGAGACCCTGAGATGCAGAGACTCTGAGACGCAGAGACGCTGAGACCTAGAGAGCCAGAGCCGCAGAGACGCAGAGACCCTGAGACGCAGAGACACTGAGTCCCAGAGACGCAGAGATGCAGAGACGCTGAGACCCTGAGATGCAGAGACACTGATACCCAGAGACGCAGAGACGCTGAGACCCTGAGATGCAGGGACACTGAGACCCAGAGATGCAGAGACCCTGAGACGCAGAGACACTGAGACGCAGAGACACTTAGATGCAGAGACACTGAGACGCAGAGACACTGAGACCCAGAGACACGGAGATGCAGAGACACTGAGAACCAGAGACGCAGAGACACAGAAAAAAAGAGACGCAGAGACACTGAGACCCTCAGATGCCGAGACGCAGAGACACAGAGACGCAGAGACACTGAGACCCAGAGACGCAGAGACACTGAGACCCAGAGATGCATAGATGCAAAGAGACGCAGAGACACTGAGACGCAGATACACTGAGACCCAGAGGTGCAGAGGCGCAGAGCCACTGATACCCAAAGATGCAAAGAGTGTGAGACGCAGAGGAGCAGAGACACAGAAACTCTGAGACGCAGAGACGCTGAGACACTGAGACCCAGAGACTCTGAGACCCAGAGACGCAGAGATGCCGAGACTCTGAGACGCAGAGATGTAGACACGCAGAGATGCAGAGATGCTGAGACCCAGTGACCCTGAGACAAAGAGACGCAGAGATGCAGAGACGCTGAGACACAGAGATGCAGTGAGGCAGAGACCCTGAGACACTGAGACGCAGAGACGCTGAGACGCAGAGACGAAGAGACATTGAGACCCAGAGATGCAGGGATGCTGAGACACAGAGATGCAGAGACACTGAGACACTGAGACACAGAGACACAGAGACACTGAGACGCAGAGATTCTGAGACGCAGAGACTCTGAGATGCAGAGACTCTGAGACGCAGAGGCACTGAGACCCAGAGACTCTGAGACACAGAGACGCAGAGACCCTGAGACACTGAGACGCAGAGACACTGAGACGCAGAGAAGCTGAGACGCAGAGACACTGAGATGCAGAGAAGTAGAGACCCTGAAATGCAGAGACGCAGGCACGCAGAGACGCAGAGAACCTGAGATGCAGAGAACTGAGACCCAGAGACGCAATGACCCTGCGACGCAGAGATACTGAGATCCAGAGATGCAGAGACGCTGAGACCCAGAGACGCAGAGGCGCAGAGACGCAGAGACTCTGAGACGCACAGATGCAGAGACCCTGAGACGCAGAGACCTTGAGATGCAGAGACACTGAGACGCAGAGACACTGAGATCAAGAGCCGTAGAGACGCAGGGACGCGGAGATGCAGAGACGTAGAGACCCTGAGATGCAGAGACACTGAGAACCAGAGACACAGAGACACTGAGACGCAGAGACACTGAGACCCTGAGACGCAGAGACGCAGAGACACAGAGAGGCAGAGACACTGAGACCCAGAGACGCAGAGACACTGAGACCCAGAGACGCAGAGACACTGAGACCCAGAGATGCAGAGACGAAGAGACACTGAGGTGCAGAGACTCTGATACGCTGAGACGCTGTGACCCAGAGACGCAGAGACACTGAGATGCAAAGACACTGAGACGCAGAGATGCTGAGACGCAGAGACTCTGAGATGCAGATACGCAGAGACGCAGAGACACTGACACGCAGAGACACTGAGACGCAGAGACCCAGAGACGCAGAGACGCTGAGACCCAGAGACGCAGAGACTCTGAGACGCAGAGACACTGAGACACAGAGACCCAGAGACTCTGAGACCCAGAGACGCAGAGAGGCAGAGACTATCAGACGCAGAGACTCTGAGACGCATAGATGCTGAGACCCAGAGACGCAGAGACGCAGAGACGCAGGGACACTGAGACGCAGAGACACTGAGACGCAGAGACGCAGAGACTCTGAGACGCAGAGACTCTGAGATGCAGATACGCAGAGACGCAGAGACACTGACACGCAGAGACACTGAGACGCAGAGACACTGAGACGCAGAGACGCTGAGACCCAGAGACGCAGAGACTCTGAGACGCAGAGACACTGAGACACAGGGACCCAGAGACTCTGAGACCCAGAGACGCAGAGAGGCAGAGACTATGAGACGAAGAGACTCTGAGACGCAGAGACTCTGAGATGCGGAGACGCTGAGACGCAGAGACACAGAGACTCTGAGATGCGAAGACGCTGAGACGCAGAGACTCTGAGACGCTGAGACGCAGAGACTGAGACGCTGAGACGCAGAGACTCTGAGACGCAGACACACTGAGACGCAGTGACACTGAGTCGTTGAGACGCAGAGACGCTGGGATGCTGAGACACACAGACGCCGAGAGGCAGAGACGCTGAGACAAACACTCTGAGACGTAGACAGACTGAGACTCGGAGACTGAGACGCAGAGACTCTGAGACACAGAGACGCTGAGACACAGAGACTCTGAGACGCAGAGACTCTGAGACGCAGAGACTCCGAGACGCAGACACTCTGAGACGCAGACACTCTGAGACGCAGAGACTATGAGACACAGAGACTCTGAGACGCAGAGACTCCGAGACACAGACACTCTGAGACGCAGACACTCTGAGACGCAGAGACTATGAGACACAGAGACTCTGAGACGCAGAGACGCTGAGTCGCAGAGACGCTGAGAGGCAGAGACTCTGAGATGCAGAGACTCTGAGACCCTGAGATGTGGAGACGCTGAGTCTCTGAGACGCAGTGAATCTTAGACTCAGAGACGCTGAGACGCAGAGAATCGAGACACCGAGACGCAGACAATCCGAGACGCAGACACTCTGAGACGCAAAGACTCAGAAACACAGAGTCTCTGAGACACAGAGAGTCTGAGACTCTGTGACTCCAAGACTCTGAGACACAGAGATGCAGAAATGCAGAGACTCTGAGAGTCTGAGACGCAGAGAATCTGAGTCGCAGAGGCTCTGAGATCTGAGACGCAGGGACTCTGAGAAACTGAGACGCAGAGATGCTGAGCCTCTGAGACTCTGAGATGCAGCGTCGCAGAGTCTCTGAGATGCTGAGAAGAAGAGACTCTGAGGCGCAGAGACTCTGAGACTCTGAGACGCAGAGTCTCTGAGACGCTAAGACTCTGAGACGCTGAGACTCTGAGACGCTGATACGCAGGGACTCTGAGACACAGAGACTCTGAGACACAGAGACTCTGAGACACAGTGACTCTGAGACTCAGAGACTCTGAGACGCACAAACTCTGAGGCGCAGAGACTCTGAGACGCAGAGACTCTGAGACACAGAGACGCTGAGATGCAGAGACTCTGAGATGCAGAGACGCTGAGACGCTGAGACGCAGAGACTCTGAGACGCTGAGACGCAGAGACTCTGAGACGCAGACACTCGGAGACTCGGAGACTCTGAGACGCAGAGACGCAGATACAGAGAGACGCTGAGGCGGAGAGACACTGAGACGCAGAGACTCTGAGACACAGAGACTCTGAGACGCTGAGATGCAGAGACTCTGAGAGGAAGAGACACTGAGCCTCAGACGCAGACATGCTGAGAAGCAGAGACTCTGAGACGCAAAGACGTAGAGACGCTGAGACGCTAAGACGCAGAGATGCTGACACGCAAAGACGCAGAGACGCGGAGACACTGAGACGCAGAGACGCTGAGATGCAGAGACGCTGAGACCCAGAGACGCAGAGACTCTGAGACGCACAGACTCTGAGACGCAAAGACGCAGAGACGCTGAGATGCAGAGACTCTGAGACGCAGAGACTCTGAGGCGCAGAGGCTCTGAGATGCAAAGATGCTGAGCTGCTGAGACTCTGAGAAGCAGAGACGCTGAGATGCAGAGATTCTGAACGCAGAGACTCTGAGACGCAGAGATTCTGAGACGCAGAGACTCTGAGACGCAGAGCCGCTGCCACACAGTGACTCTGAGACGCTGAGACTCAGAGACGATCAGACGCAGAGACGCTGAGGCGCAGAGACGATGAGACGCAGAGACGCTGAGGCACAGAGACTCTGAGACGCAGAGTCTCTGAGACGCTAAGACTCTGAGACACAGAGACTCTGAGACACAGAGATTCTGAGTATCCGAGACTCTTTTATGAACAGACTCTGAGACTCAGAGACTCTGAGACTCTGAGACGCAGAGACTCTGAGACGCAGAGACTCTGAGACGCAGAGACGCTGAGACGCAGAGACTCTGAGAAGCAGAGACGCTGAGACGCAGAGACTCTGAGACGCAGAGACGCTGAGACGCAGAGACTCTGATATGCAGAGACTCTGAGATTCTGAGACATAGAGACTCTGAGATGCAGAGAGTCTGAGACGCTGAGACGCAGAGACTCTGAGACTCTGAGACGCAGACACTCGGAGACTCGGAGACTCTGAGACGCAGAGACTCTGAGACGCTGAGACTCTAAGACGCAGAGACGCTGAGATGCTGAGACACAGAGACTCTGAGACGCAGAGACTATGAGATGCAGAGACTATGAGACGCAGAAACTCTGAGACGCAGTGACTCTGAGACTCTGCGACGCAGAGACGTTGAGACTCTGAGATGCTGAGACGCAAAGACTCTGAGACGCAGAGACGCTGAGACGCAGAGACTCGGAGACTCTGAGACGCAGAGACTCTGAGACGCTGAGACTCTGAGATGCAGAGACTCTGAGACGCAGAGAAGCTGAGATGCTGAGACGCAGAGACTCTGAGACGCAGAGACTCTGAGACGCAGAGACTATGAGACACAGAGACTCTGAGACGCAGAGACGCTGGTTCGCAGAGACGCTAAGACGCAGAGACTCTGAGACGCAGAGATGCTGAGACGCAGAAACTCTGAGACGCAGTGACTCTGAGACTCTGTGACGCAGAGATGTTGAGACTCTGAGACGCTGAGACGCAGAGACTCTGAGACGCAGAAACTCTGAGATGCAGAGACTAAGAGTCGCAGAGACTCTGAGACGCAGAGACGCACATACACAGAGACGCTGAGGCGGAGAGACACTTAGACGCAGAGACACTCAGATGCAGAGACACTCAGACGCAGAGACTCTGAGACGCAGAGACTCTGAGATGCAGAGACTCTGAGACGCAGAGAATCTGAGACGCAGAGACTCTGAGACGCTGAGACGCTGAGACTCTGAGAGGAAGAGACACTGAGACTCAGACGCAGAGACGCTGAGACGCAGAGACTCTGAGACGCAAAGACGCAGAGACGCTGAGACGCAGAGAATCTGAGGCACAGAGACGCTGAGTCGCAGAGACGCTGAGAGGCAGAGACTCTGAGATGCAGAGACTCTGAGACTCTGAGACGCGGAGATGCTGAGTCTCTGAGACGCAGTGAATCTTAGACACAGAGATGTTGAGGTGCAGGGAATCCGAGACGCAGACACTCTGAGACGCAGAGACTCAGAAGCACAGAGTCTCTGAGACGCAGAGACACAGAGAGTCTGAGATTCTGTGACTCCGAGACTCTGAGACGCAGAGATGCAGAAATGCAGAGGCTCTGAGATCTGAGTCGCAGGGACTCTGAGAAACTGAGACGCAGAGATGCTGAGCCTCTGAGACTCTAAGATGCAGCGTCGTAGAGTCTCTGAGATGCAGAGAAGAAGAGACTCTGAGACTCTAAGGCGCAGAGACTCTGAGACTCTGAGACGCAGACACTATGAGACTCGGAGACTCTGAGACGCACAGCCTCTGAGACGCTGATACGCAGGGACTCTGAGACACAGAGACTCTCAGACACAGAGACTCTGAGACACAAAGACTCTGAGACACAGAGACTCTGAGACGCACAAACTCTGAGACGCAGAGACTCTGAGACGCAGAGACGCTGAGATGCAGAGACACTGAGTCGTTGAGATGCAGAGACACTGGAATGATGAGAAGCACAGACGCTGAGAGGCAGAGACGCTGAGACAAAGAGACTTTGAGACTTTGAGACGCAGATACACAGAGACGCTGAGTCACAGAGACTCTGAGACGGACAGACTCTGACAGGCAGTGTCTCTGAGACACTGAGACACAGAGACGCAGAGACTCTGAGATGCTGAGACACAGAGACGCTGAGGCGCAGAGACTCTGAGTCGCAGACACTCTCAGACTCTGAGACTGTGAGACGCAGAGACTCTGAGAGGCCGAGACGCCGAGACGCAGAGATTCTGAGACGCAGAGACGCTGAGACGCAGGCACGCTGAGACGCAGAGACACAGAGAGGCTGAGATGATGAGACAAAGAGACTCTGACATGCAGAGACACTGAGATGCAGAGACACTGAGTCGTTGAGATGCAGAGACACTGGAATGATGAGAAGCACAGACGCTGAGAGGCAGAGACGCTGAGACAAAGAGACTTTGAGACTTTGAGACGCAGATACACAGAGACGCTGAGTCACAGAGACTCTGAGACAGACAGACTCTGACAGGCAGTGTCTCTGACACACTGAGACACAGAGACGCAGAGACGCAGAGACTCTGAGGTGCTGAGACACAGAGACGCTGAGGCGCAGAGACTCTGAGTCGCAGACACTCTCAGGCTCTGAGACTGTGAGACGCAGAGACTCTGAGAGGCCGAGACGCCGAGACGCAGAGATTCTGAGACGCAGAGACGCTGAGACGCAGGCACGCTGAGACGCAGAGACACAGAGAGGCAGAGACGCTGAGACAAAGAGACTCTGACATGCAGAGACACTGAGATGCAGAGACACTGAGTCGTTGAGACGCAGAGACGCTGGGAGGATGAGACGCAGAGACACCGAGAGGCAGAGACGCTGAGACAAAGAGACTCTGAGACGCAGAGACGCAGATACACAGAGACGCTGAGTCACAGAGACTTTGAGACAGACAGACTCTGACAGGCAGAGACACTGAGACGCTGAGACGCAGAGACTCTGAGATGCAGAGACACTGAGACACAGGAACACTGAGACGTGGAGACTCTGAAACGCGGAGACACTGAGACGCAAAGACGCTGAGACGCTGAGACGCTGAGACACAGAGACTCTGAGACTCGGAGACTCTGAGACGCAGAGACTCTGAGACGCTGATACGCAGAGACTCAGAGACACAGAGAGTCTGGGACGCAGATATTCTGAGTCTCCGAGACTCTGATATGCAGAGACTCTGAGACTCTGAGACGCAGAGACTCTGAACGCAGAGACTCTGAACGCAGGGACTGTCAGACGCAGAGACACTGAGATCAGAGACGCAGAGACGCTCAGACTCTGAGAAGCAGAGACTCTGAGATGCAGAGACTCTGAGGTGCAGAGACTCTGAGACACAGAAACACTGAGACGCAGAGACTTTGAAATGCGGAGACACTGAGACGCTGATACGCAGGGACTCGGAGACACAGAGAGCCTGAGACGCAGAAACTCTGAGACACAGAGACTCTGAGATGCAGAGACTCTAAGACACAGGAACACTGAGACGCGGAGACTCTGAAACGAAGAGACACTGAGACACAAAGACGCTGAGACGCAGAGACGCTGAGACGCTGAGATGCTCAGACGCAGAGACTCTTAGACTCTGAGACGCAGACAGTCTGAGACTCGGAAACTCTGAGACGCAGAGACTCTGAGACGCTGATATGCAGAGACTCGGAGACACAGAGGGTCTGAGACGCAGATATTCTGAGTCTCCGAGACTCTGATATGCACAGACTCTGAGACTCTGAGGCGCAGAGACTCTGAACGGAGAGACTCTGAGACGCTGAGATCAGAGGCTCTGAGACGCAGAGACTCTGCGATGCAGAGCCTCTGACTCGCAGAGAATCTGAGATGCAGGGACTCTGAGAATCTGAGACGCAGAGACGCAGAGAATCTGAGTTGCAGAGACTAAGACGCAGAGACTCTAAGTCGCAGAGAATCTGAGCCGCTGAGACTCTGAGACGCAGAGACTCTGAGACTCTGAGACTCAGAGATTCTGAGACGCAGAGACGCTGAGACGAAGGGACGCAGAGACTCTGAGACGCAGAGACTCTGAGACGCAGGGACTCAGAGAAACTGAGACGCTGAGACACCTAGACTCTGAGACTCAGAAATGCAGAGTCGCAGAGACTCTGAGACGCAGAGACGCTGAGACGCAGAGACTCTGAGATGCAGAGACGCTGAGACGCAGAGACTCTGAGACGCAGAGACGCTGAGACGCAGAGACGCTGAGACGCTGAGAGACACAGAGACTCTGATATGCAGAGACTCTGAGACTCTGAGACGTAGAGACTCTGAGATGCAGAGAGTCTGAGACACTGAGACGCAGAGACTCTGAGACGCAGAGACTCTGAGACTCTGAGACGCAGACACTCGGAGACTCGGAGACTCTGAGACGCAGAGACTCTGAGACGCTGAGACGCAGAGACTCTAAGACGCAGAGACGCTGAGATGCTGAGACACAGAGACTCTGAGACGCAGAGACTCTGAGACGCAGAGACTATGAGACACAGAGACTCTAAGACGCAGAGACGCTGAGATGCTGACACACAGAGACGCTAAGACGCAGAGACTCTGAGACGCAGAGATGCTGAGACGCAGAAACTCTGAGACGTAGTGGCTCTGAGACTCTGTGACGCAGAGACGTTGAGACTCTGAGACGCTGAGACACAGAGACTCTGAGATGCAGAAACTCTGAGATGCAGAGACTATGAGTCGTAGAGACTCTGAGATGCAGAGACGCTCAGACGCAGAGACTGAGATACAGAGACGCTGAGACACAGAGACTGTGAGAAGCAGAGACGCAGAGACGCTGAGACGCAGAGACTCTGAGACGCAGAGACTCTGATATGCAGAGACTCTGAGACTCTGAGACGTAGAGACTCTGAGATGCAGAGAGTCTGAGACGCTGAGACGCAGAGACTCTGAGACGCAGAGACTCTGAGACTCTGAGACGCAGACACTCGGAGACTCTGAGACGCAGAGACTCTGAGACGCTGAGACTCTGAGACGCAGAGACTCTGAGATGCAGAGAAGCTGAGATGCTGAGACGCAGACTCTGAGACGCAGAGACTCTGAGACGCCGAGACTCTGGTATGCAGAGACTCTGAGACGCAGAGACTCTGAGATGCAGAGAGTCTGAGACGCTGAGACGCAGAGACTCTGAGACGCAGAGACTCTGAAACTCTGAGACGCAGACACTCGGAGACTCTGAGATGCAGAGACTCTGAGACGCTGAGACTCTGAGACGCAGAGACGCTGAGATGCTGAGACGCAGAGACTCTGAGATGCAGAGACTCTGAGATGCAGAGTCTCTGAGACGCAGAGACGCTGAGATGCTGAGACGCAGAGACTCTGAGACGCAGAGACTATGAGATGCAGAGACTATGAGACACAGAGACTCTGAGACACAGAGACGCTGATTCGCAGAGACGCTAAGACACAGAGACTCTGAGACACAGAGATGCTGAGACGCAGAAACTCTGAGACGCAGTGACTCTGAGACTCTGTGACGCAGAGACGTTGAGACTCTGAGACGCTGAGACGCAAAGACTCTGAGACGCAGAGACGCTGAGACGCAGAGATGCAGAGAGTCTGAGATGCTGAGACGCAGAGGCTCTGAGACGCAGAGACTCTGAGACACTGAGACGCAGACACTCGGAGACTCGGAGACTCTGAGACGCAGAGACTCTGAGACGCTGAGACTCTGAGACGCAGAGACTCTGAGACGCAGAGACTATGAGACACAGAGACTCTGAGACGCAGAGACGCTGATTCGCAGAGACGCTAGTGAGAGACTCAGAGAGTGGGAGAGAGAGAGGGAGAGACAGAGAGATAGAGAGGAAGAGAGGGAGACAGAGAAAGAGAGAGACAGAGACACAGAGAGAGAGTGACATAGAGACAGACAGAGAGAGAGGGAGTGGACAGAGTGAGAGAGAGACAGTGCGAGAGACAGAGAAAGAGAGAGAGAGAGACAGGGAGAAGAGATTCAGAGAGAGAGACAGAGAGACAAAGAGAGAGAGAGAAGCAGAGGAGAGACAGAGAGAGAGACAGTGGGAGAGAGAGTGAGACAGAGAGAGAGAGACAGAGAGAGAGGGACAGAGAGGGACCGAGTGAGAGAGAGGGAGAGAGACTGAGAGAGAGATAGAGAGACAGAGTGAGAGAGATACAAAGTGAGAGACAGAGAGAGCGAGATAGAGAAAGAGTCAGAGACAAAGAGTGAGAGAGAGAGTGAAAGACAGAGTGAGAGGGATACAGAGTGAGAGAGAGAGCCACAGAGAGAGTGAGAGAGAGACAGACAGAGAGAAAAACAGACAGAGAGAGAGAGACATAGAGAGAGAGAGACAGGGAGAGAGGCAGTCAGGGAGAGAGAGAGTGACAGAGTGAGAGAGACAGAGAGATTGACAGAGAAAGAGAGAGAAACAGAGAGAGACAGAGAGTCAGAGAGAGAGGGAGATAGAGGAAGAGAAAAAGAGAGAGACAGACAGAGAGGCAGAGACAGAGAGAGAGAGAGAGACAGTGAGAGAGAGACAGAGAGAGAGGCAGAGACAGAGTGAGAGAGAGAGAGAGACAAAGACAGAGAGAGTGAGACAGAGTGAGAGAGACAGAGTGATAGAGAAAGAGAGACAGAGGGAGAGAGACAGATTGAGTGAGAGAGAGAGTGAGAGAGAGAGAGAGAGAGAGGGCGAGAGAGAGAGAAAGAGAGACAGAGGGAGAGAGACAGATTGAGTGAGAGCGAGAGACAGGGGGAGAGAGAAAGAGAGACAGAGTGAGAGAGAAAGAGAGACAGAGTGAGAGAGAGAGACAGAGAGAGACTGAGAGAGAGGCACAGAGTGAGAGAGATACAGAGTGAGAGATAGAGAGAGAGTGATAGAGACAGAGAGTGAGAGAGTAAGAGACAGAGCGAGACAGAGAGAGAGATTCAGAGAGAGAGAGAGACTGAGTGAGAGAGACAGCAAGACAGAGAAAGAGAGAGAGACAGAGAAAGTGAGACAGACAGACAGAGAGAGTGGGAGACAGAGAGTGAGAGTCAGAGAGTGAGAGAGAGAGGCAGAGAGAGTGAGAGAGAGACGGAGACTGAGAGAGAGAGACAGAGTGAGAGAGAGGGAGACAGAGAGTGAGAGAGGGAGAGAGAGTGAGAGCGATAGAGAGTGGGACAGAGACAGAGAGAGACAGAGTGAGAGAGAGAGACAGAGAGAGAGAGACAGAGAGGGAGGCAGAGAGAGAGGGAGAGACAAATACAGAGAGAGAGAGAGAGACAGAGTGATAGAGAGAGAGAGGGAGAGACAGAGACAGAGTGAGAGAGAGAGGGAGAGACAAAGAACGAGAGAGAGAGAGAGAGTGAGAGAGAGAGACAGAGTGAGAGAGACAGAGTGACAGAGAGAGAGAGTGACAGCGAGAGAGAGACAGACAGACAGAGGGAGAGAGAAAGAGAGACAGAAAGAGAGACAGAGCGAGAGAGAGAGAGACACAGAGTGGGAGAGACAGAGAGAGAGACAGGGAGAGAGAGAGAGAGACAGAGAGAGAGACAGGGAGAGAGAGAGAGAGACAGAGGGAGAGAGACAGAGTGAGAGAGAGAGAGACAGCGAGAGACAGAATGAGAGAGATACAGAGTGAGAGACAGAGAGAGAGTGATAGAGACAGAGAGTGAGAGAGTAAGAGACAGAGCGAGAGAGAAAGAGAGAGACAGAGAGAGAGAGAGACTGAGTGACGGAGACAGAGTGAGAGAGGGAGAGACAGTGGGAGAGAGAGAGGGCGACAGAGTGACAGAGCGAGAGATACAGAGAGAAAGACAGACTGAGAGAGAGGGACAGCGAGACAGAGACAGAGACAGAGAGAGAGAGACAGACAGAGGGAGAGACACAGAGAGAGATGGGGGGGGAGAGAGAGAGAGACCGAGAGAGAGAGACAGAGAGTGAGAGCGAGACAGAGGCAGAGTCAGAGAGAGAGAGACAGAGAGTGAGAGAGAGGGACAGACAGAGAGAGTGAGGGACGGAGAGAGAGAGAGAGAGAGATGGAGATAGAGAGACAGAGAAAGACACACTGAGGGAGAGAGAGACAGAGACAAGGAGTGAGAGGGAGTGACAGACAGACAGAAACAGAGAGAGAGAGAGAGAGACAGAGAGAGAGAGACAGACAATGAGAGAGAGAGAGAGAGAGAGAGAAACAGACAGAGAGAGAGAGACAGAGAGAGACAGAGGGAGAGAGTGAGAGAGAGAGACACACACAGTGGGAGAGAGAGATAGAGACAAGGAGTGAGAGATCGACAAAGAGACAGAGACAGTCAGAGCGAGAGAGACAGAGTGTGTGAGAGAGACAGAGGGAGAGAGACAGAGGGAGAGAGACAGAGGGAGAGACAGAGACAGAGAGAAGGAGAGACAGAGTGAGAGAGAGAGAGACGGAGACAGAGAGAGAGAGAGAGACAGAGAGAGAGACAGAGAGATAGAGACAGAGAGTGAGCGAGAGAGTAAGAGAGGGACAGAGAGATTGATACAGAGTGAGAGAGACAGAGAGAGAGAGAGACAGAGAGAGAGTGAGAGAGACAGACTGAGAGAGAGAGAGATTAACAGAGGGAGAGACAGAGTGAGAGAGAGAAAAACAGAGGGGGAGAGAGAGGGAGGCAGAGGGAGAGAGAGAGAGACAGAGAGAGAGAGTGAGACAGAGACAGTGAGGGAGAGAGAGCGAGAGAAAGGAGAGAGATAGAGAGAGAGAGACAGAGAGAGAGGCAGAGAGAGAGAGTGCGTGAGACAGAGTGAGAGACAGTGAGAGAGAGAGACAGTGTCAAGGAACGAGAGAGAGTGACAGAGAAACAGAGACAGATAGAGCGAGAGACACAGAGAGTGAGAGAGACAGAGGGTGAGACAGAGAGACAGAGACAGTGAGAGAGAGACAGAGAGGAGAGAGATAGAGAGAGAGAGAGAGACAGAGGGAGAGAGAGGGTGAGACAGAGTGAGAGAGACAGACAGAGACAGAGACAGAGTGAGACAGATGGAGAGAGTGAGAGACAGAGACAGAGGAAGAGAGAAAGAGAGACAGAGTGAGAGAGAGAGACTGAGAGATAGAGACAGAGTGTGAGAGAGAAAGAGATAGAGCGAGAGAGAAAGAGGGACAGAGAGAGATACAGAGTGAGAGTGACAGAGTGAGAGAGAGAGAGACAGAGACAGAGGCAGAGTGAGAGACAGAGTGAGAGACAGAAAGAGACAGACAGAGTGAGGGAGACAGACAGAGACTGAGACAGAGAGAGAGAGAGAGATTAACAGAGGGAGAGACAGAGTGAGAGAGAGAGAGACAGAGGGAGAGAGAGAGAGGGACACAGTGTGACAGAGAGAGATACAGAGAGAAAGATGGGCTGAGATAGAGGGACAGAGACAGAGACAGAGAGAGAGAGAGACAGAGAGAGGGATTGACAGAGAGACAGAGCCAGACAGAGCAAGAGAGACAGAGAGAGAGAGCGACAGAGAGAGAGAGAGAGAAAGAGAGACAGGCAGACAGAGAGAGAGAGAGAAAGACAGACAGAGTGAGAGATAGACAGAGAGTGAGAGCAAGAGAGGGACAGAGTCAGAGGGAGAGAGAGACAGAGAGAGTGAGGGAGAGATACAGACAGAGAGAGATAGAGAGAGTGAGAGAGAGAGAGTGACAGTGAGAGTGAGAGAGAGAGAGACAGAGAGAGGGAGACAGAGAGGGAGAGAGACAGGGAGAGAGAGAGACAAAGAGAGAGAGAGAGACAGACAGAGAGACAGAGACAGAGAGACAGAGACAGAGAGACAGAGTGAGAGAGAGAGACAGAGAGAGAGAGACACTTTGTGTCTCCGAGTCTCGGTGTCTCTGTGTCTCTGAGTCTCTGAGTCTTTGAATCATTGCGTCTCTGTGTCTCAGAGTCTCTGTGTCTCTGAGTCTCAGTGTCTCGGTGTCTCGGTGACTCTGTGTCTCTGAGTCTCAGGTCTCGGTGTCTCGGTTACCCTCGGTCTCTGAGTCTCTGTGTTTCTGATTCTCACAGTCTCTGTGTTCCTGCGCCTCCTTGTCTCAGAAACTTTGTGTCTCCGAGTCTCGGTGTCTCTGTGTCTCTGTGTCTCTGAGTCTCGGTTTCTCAGTGTCTCTGTGTCTCTGAGTGTCTGTGTCTCTGGGTCTGGGTCTTGTTGGTGTTTTTCAATTTGAGGTTGTTGTTGGGGTTTCTTTGCAGTTGTGGTTGTTGTTGAAATTGTTGCTGGTTTTCAGATCTGAGATCGTTGCTGAATTTGTTTTGTATTTAATTTTTTGGTTGGTGGAAATATTGGTGTTTATTTCTTTCTCAGGTTGTTGTTGGATTTGTTGGTGCTTTTCAATGTTGAGGTTGTTGTTGGATTTGTTGGTGCTTTTCAATGTTGAGGTTGTTGTTGGATTTGTTGGTGTTTTTCAATGTTGAGGTTGTTGTTGGATTTGTTGGTGTTTTTCAATGTTGAGGTTGTTGTTGTATTCATTGGTGTTTTTCAATGCTGAGGTTGTTGTTGGATTTGTTGGTGTTTTTCAATGTTGAGGTTGTTGTTGGATTTGTTGGTGCTTTTCAATGTTGACGTTGTTGTTGGATTTGTTGGTGTTTTTCAATGTTGAGGTTACAAAGAACAAAGAACAACACAGCCCAGGAAACAGGCCCTTCGGCCCAACGAGCCCCCGCCGCCATTTTAACATTTTGACTGCCCTCCTCTACCCATGACCTTTGTCTACACCTACTGGGGAAGATTGAGGGAAGACTAATTTAGGGACAATTTGTTGCACCAATCAGCCTAAGAGCACATTTTTGGGGTGTGGGAGGAAACCGGAGCACCTGGAGAAAACCCACACAACCTCAACATTAAAAAACACCAACAAACCCAACAACAACCGCAACATTAAAAACACCAACAAATCCAACAACAACCTCAACATTAAAAAACACCAACAAATCCAACAACAACCTCAACATTAAAAACACCAACAAACCCAACAACAACCTCAACATTAAAAACACCAACAAATCCAACAACAACATCAACATTAAAAAACACCAACAAACCCAACAACAACCTCAACATTAAAAAACACCAACAAACCCAACAACAACATCAACATTAAAAAACACCAACAAACCCAACAACAACCTCAACATTAAAAAACACCAACAAATCCAACAACAACCTCAACATTGAAAAACACCAACAAACCCAACAACAACCTCGACATTAAAAAACACCAACAAATCCAACAACAACCTCAACATTGAAAAACACCAACAAATCCAACAACAACCTCAACATTAAAAAACACCAACAAAGCCAACAACAACCTCAACATTAAAAAACACCAACAAACCCAACAACCTCAACATTGAAAAACACCAACAAATCCAACAACAACCTCAGCATTAAAAAACACCAACAAAGCCAACAACAACCTCAACATTAAAAAACACCAACAAACCCAACAACCTCAACATTGAAAAACACCAACAAATCCAACAACAACCTCAGCATTAAAAAACACCAACAAACCCAACAACAACCTCAACATTAAAAAAACCAACAAACCCAACAACAACCTCAACATTAAAAAAAAACCAACAAATCCAACAACAACCTCAACATTAAAAAACACCAACAAATCCAACAACAACCTCGACATTAAAAAACCAACAAATCCAACAACAACCTCAACATTGAAAAACACCAACAAATCCAACAACAACCTCAACATTAAAAAACAACAAATCCAACAACAACCTCAACATTAAAAAACACCAACAAATCCAACAACAACATCAACATTAAAAACACCAACAAACCCAACAACAACCTCAACATTAAAAAACACCAACAAACCCAACAACAACCTCAACATTAAAAAACACCAATAAATCCAACAACAACATCAACATTAAAAACACCAACAAACCCAACAACAACCTCAACATTAAAAAACACCAACAAACCCAACAACAACCTCAACATTAAAAAACCAACAAATCCAACAACAACCTCAACATTAAAAAACACCAATAAATCCAACAACAACCTCAACATTGAAAAACACCAACAAATCCAACAACAACCTCAAAACTAAAAAAACAACAAATCCAACAACAACCTCAACATTAAAACACCAACAAATCCAAAAACATCAACATTAAAAAACACCAACACATCCAACAACAACCTCAACATGAACAAAACACCAACAAATCCAACAACAACCTCAACATTGAAAAACATCAACACATACAACAACCTAGAATCAAAAAAGAAAAACAAAATCAACAACCTCAACAGTTAAAAACACCAACAAATTCAACAACAACCTCAACAGTTAAAAACACCAACAAATTCAACAACAACCTCAACATTGAACTACACCAACACATCCAACAACAATTACAACATGGAAAAATACCAACAAACTCAACAGCGACATGGCAGCACAGTGGGTAGCACTGATTCTTCACAGCTCCACTGACCCAGGTTTGATTCCCAGCTCAGGTCACTGTCTGTGTGAAGTTTGCACATTCTCCTCGTGTCTGCGTGGGTTTCCTCCGGGTGCTGCGGTTTCCTTCCACAGCCCAAAGATGTGCGGGTTAGGTTGATTGGCCATGCCAAATTAACTTCAGCGTCCTGAGATGTAGATGAGTGGAGAATTGGACATGTTAAAATCCCCTTAGTGTTCCAAGATATGTATGAGAGGTGAATTGGCCATGCTAAATTGCCTCTTAGTGTCCCAAAATGTGGAGGTTTGGTGGATTGGCCATGCTAAACTGCCCATTACTATTCCAAGATGCGTAAGTTAGGGGGATTGGCCATGATAAGTTGCCCCTAAATGTCCCAAGGTGTGTAGTTTAGGTGGAATGGCCATGTTAAATTGCCCTTTAGTGTCCCAAATGGGCATGTTAGGTGGATTGGCCTTGCTAAAATCATCTCAGTGTGCCAAGATGCATGTGAGAAGTGTGTAGGCCAGGCTAAATTGCCCCTTAGTGTCCGAAGATGTGTACAAGATGTGGATTGGCCGTGCTAAATTGCTCCTTCAGTGTTTGAAGATGTGTAGGTGAGGTGGATTGGCCCTTAGTGTCCCAAGAAGTGTAAGAGATTTGCCATGCTAAATTCCCCTTAGTGTCCCAAGGCATAGATTGGCCATGCTAAATTCCGTTAAATGTCCCAAGATATGTGCGAGTGGTGGATTGGCCAGGCTAAATTTCCTCTCGCACCCCAAGATATGGATGAGAGGAGAATTGGACATGTTAAGATCCCCTTAGTGTCCCAGGATGTGTCATTAAGATGGATTGACCATGCTAAATAGACCATTACTGTCCCAAGGTGTGTAGGTTAGGTGGATTGGCCACTCTAAATTGCCCCATAGTGTCCCAAGATGCGTACGTTAAGTGGATTGGTGATGAACAATTCATTTTAGCCAGCCAAGATGTGTATGAGAGTTATGTAGGCAGGACAAAATTTCCCCCAGATGGTCAGCTGTGAGTATAGATGGTCAGGTGTCAGTATAGATGGTCAGGTGTGAATATAGATGGTCAGGTGTGAGTATAGATGGTCAGGTGTGAGTATAGATGGTCAGGTGTGAATATAGATGGTCAGGTGTGAATATAGATGGTCAGGTGTGAACATAGATGGTCAGGTGTGAGTATAGATGGTCAGGTGTGAATATAGATGGTCACGTCTGAGTATAGATGGTCGGGTGTGAGTATAGATGGTCAGGTGTGAGTATAGATGGTCAGGTGTGAATATAGATGGTCAGGTGTGAGTATAGATGGTCAGGAGTGAATATAGATGGTCAGGTCTGAATATAGATGGTCGGGTGTGAGTATAGATGGTCAGGTGTGAATATAGATGGTCAGGTGTGAACATAGATGGTCAGGTGTGAATATAGATGTTCATGTGTGAGTATAGATGGTCAGGTGTGAGTATAGATGGTCAGCTGTGAGTATAGATGGTCAGGTGTGAATATAGATGTTCAGGTGTGAGTATAGATGGTCAGGTGTGAACATAGATGGTCAGGTGTGAATATAGATGTTCAGGTGTGAGTATAGATGGTCAGGTGTGAATATAGATGGTCAGGTGTGAGTATAGATGGTCAAGTGTGAGTATAGATGGTCAGGTGTGAACATAGATGGTCAGGTGTGAATATAGATGTTCAGGTGTGAATATAGATGGTCTGGTCTGAATATCGATGGTCAGGTGTGAGTATAGATGGTCAGGTGTGAGTATAGATGGTCAGGTGTGAGTATAGACGGTCAGGTGTGAATATAGATGTTCAGGTGTGAGTATAGATGGTCAGGTGTGAATATAGATGGTCAGGTGTGAGTATTGATGGTCTGGTCTGAATATCGATGGTCAGGTGTGAGTATAGATGGTCTGGTGTGAATATAGATGGTCCGATGCGAGTATAGACGGTCGCGTGTGAGTATAGATGGTCAGCTGTGAATACAAATGGTCAGGTCTGAGTATAGATGCTCAGTTCTGAGTATAGATGGTCAGGTGTTAGGATAGATTGGCAGGTGTGAGTATAGATGGTCAGGTGTGAATATAGATGGTCAGGTGAAAATATAGATGGTCAGGTGAAAATATAGATGGTCAGGTGTGAATATAGATGGTCGGGTGTGAGTATAGATGGTCAGCTGTGAGTATAGATGGTCGGGTGTGAGTACAGATGGTCAGGTGTGAGTATAGATGGTCAGATGTGAGTATAGATGGTCGCTTGTGAGTATAGACGGTCGGGTGTGAGTATAGATGGTCAGGTGTGAATACAGATGGTCAAGTGTGAATATAGATGGTCAGGGGTGAGTATAGATGGTCAGGTGTGAATATAGATGGTCAGGTGTGAATACAGATGGTCAGGTGTGAATATAGATGGCCAGGTGTGAGTATAGATGGTCAGGTGTGAATATAGAACATAGAACATAGAACATAGAACATTACAGCGCAGAACAGGCCCTTCGGCCCACGATGTTGCGCCGACCAGTTACAAAAACAATGACCCACTAGCCTATACCAATCCCTTTTCGTCCATAAACCTATCCAGAGATCTCTTAAACGCCCCCAAACTAGACGCATCTACAACTGCAGCAGGCAGGGCATTCCAATCCCTCACCACCCGCTGGGTAAAGAACCTACCCCTGACATCCGTCCTGTAGCTACCCCCCCTTAATTTAAAGTCATGCCCCCTCGTGCTAGCTTTCTCCATCCGAGGAAAAAGGCTATCACTATCCACCCTATCTAAACCCCTAATCATCTTATATGTTTCAATAAGATCCCCTCTTAGCCGCCTTCTTCCCAACGAAAACAACCCTAGATCCCTCAGTCTCTCCTCATAGGACCTCCCCACCATACCAGGCAACATCCTAGTAAACCTCCTCTGCACCCTCTCCAACGCCTCCACATCCTTCTTGTAATGCGGGGACCAGAACTGCACACAGTACTCCAAGTGCGGCCGCACTAGAGTAGTGTACAGTTGCAACATGACGCTGCGACTCCTAAATTCAATCCCCCTACCATATAGATGGTCAGGTGTGAATATAGATGGCCAGGTGTGAGTATAAATGGTCAGGTGTGAGTATAGATGATCAGGTGTGAATATAGATGGTCAGGTGTGAATATAGATGGTCAGGTGTGAGTATAGATGGTCAGGTGTGAATATAGATGGTCAGGTGTGAGTATAGATGGTCAGGTGTGAGTATAGATGGACAGGTGTGAATATAGATGGTCAGGTGTGAGTATAGAAGGTCAGGTGTGAAAATAGATGGTCAGGTGTGAGTATAGATGGTCAGGTGTGAATATAGATGGTCAGGTGTGAGTATAGATGGTGGTCAGGTGTGAGTATAGATGGTCAGGTGTGAGTATAGATGGACAGGTGTGAATATAGATGGTCAGGTGTGAATATAGATGGTCAGGTGGGAGCATAGATGGTCAGGTGTGAATATAGATGGTCAGGTGTGAGTATAGACAGTCAGGTGTGGATATAGATGGTCAGGTGTGAATATAGATGGTCCGGTGTGAACATAGATGGTCAGGTGTGAATATAGATGGTCAGGTGTGAATTTCGATGGTCAGGTGTGAAGATAGATGGTCAGGTGTGAATATAGACGGTCAGGTGTGAATATAGGTGGTCAGGTGTGAGTATAGATGGTCAGGTGTGAGTATAGATGGTCAGGTGTGAATATAGATGGTCCGGTGTGAATATAGATGGTCAGATGTGAATATAGATGGTCAGGAGTGAGTATTGATGGTCTGGTGTGAGGAGACATGGTCAGGTGTGAATGTAGATCGTCAGGTGTGAGTATAGATTGTCTGGTGTGAAAATAGATGGTCAGGTGTGAATATAGATGGTCAGGTGTGAGTATAGATGGTCAGGGGTGAATATAGATGGTCAGGTGTGAATGGAGATGGTCAGGGGTGAGTATAGATGGTCAGGTGTGAATATAGACGGTCAGGTGTTAATATAGATGGTCAGGTGTGAATATAGATGGTCGGGTGTGAGTGTAGATCGTCAGGTGTGAGTATAGATGGTCAGGTGTGAATATAGATGGTCAGGTGTGAGTATAGATGGTCAGGTGTGAGTATAGATGGTCAGGTGTGAATATAGATGGTCCGTGTGAGTATAGATGGTCCGTTGTGAGTATAGATGGTCAGGTGTGAGTATAGATGGTGAGGTGTGAGTATAGATGGTCAGGTGTGAATATAGATGGTCAGGTGTGAGTATAGATGGTCAGGTGTGAATATAGATGGTCAGGTGTGAGTATCGATGGTCAGGTGTGAATATAGATGGTCAGGTGTGAATATAGATGGTCAGGTGTGAGTATAGATGGTCAGGTGTGAATATAGATGGTCGGGTGTGAGTATAGATGGTCGGGTGTGAGTATAGATGGTCAGATGTGAGTATAGATGGTCAGGTGTGAATATAGATGGTCAGGTGTGAATATAGATGGTCAGGTGTGAGTATAGATGGTCAGGTGTGAAGAAAGATGGTCAGGTGTGAGTATAGATGGTCAGATGTGAGTATAGATGGTCAGGTGTGAGTATAGATGGTCAGGTACGTGTATAGATTGTCAGGAGTGAGTATAGATTGTCAGTCGTGAGTATCGATGTTCAGTTGTGAGTACAGATGATCAGTTGCGTGTATAGATGGTCACTTGTGAGAATAGATGGTCAGGCGTGAATATAGATGGTCAGGTGTGAGTACGGATGGTCAGGTGTGAGTATAGATGTTCGGGTACGTGTATAGATGGTCAGGAGTGAGTATAGATGGTCAGGTGTGAGTATAGATGGTCAGGTGTTAATATAGATGGTCAGATGTAAACATTGACGGTCAAGTGTGAGTATAGATGGTCAGGTGTGAGAATAGATGGTCAGGTGTGAATATACATGGTCAAGTGTGAATATAGATGGTCAGGTGTGAGTATAGATGGTCAGGTGTGAGTATACATGGTCAAGTGTGAATATAGATGGTCAGGTGTGAATATAGATGGTCAGGTGTGAGTATAGATGGTCAGGTGTGAGTATAGATGGTCAAGTGTGAATATAGATGGTCAGGTGTGAGTATAGATGGTCAGGGGTGAATATAGATGGTCAGGTGTGAATATAGATGGTCAGGTGTGAATATAGATGGTCAGTTGTGAGAATAGATGGTCAAGAGTGAATATAGATGGTCAGGTGTGAGTATAGATGGTCAGATGTGAGTATAGATGGTCAGGTGTGAGTATAGATGGTCAGGTACGTGTATAGATTGTCAGGAGTGAGGATAGATTGTCAGTCGTGAGTATCGATGTTCAGTTGTGAGTACAGATGATCAGGTGCGTGTATAGATGGTCACTTGTGAGTATAGATGGTCAGGTGTGAATATAGATGGTCAGGTGTGAGTACGGATGGTCAGGTGTGAGTATAGATGGTCGGGTACGTGTATAGATGGTCAGGAGTGAGTATAGATGGTCAGGTGTGAGTATAGATGGTCAGGTGTTAATATAGATGGTCAGATGTAAACATTGACGGTCAAGTGTGAGTATAGATGGTCAGGTGTGAGAATAGATGGTCAGGTGTGAATATACATGGTCAAGTGTGAATATAGATGGTCAGGTGTGAGTATAGATGGTCAGGTGTGAGTATACATGGTCAAGTGTGAATACAGATGGTCAGGTGTGAATATAGATGGTCAGGTGTGAGTATAGATGGTCAGGTGTGAGTATAGATGGTCAAGTGTGAATATAGATGGTCAGGTGTGAGTATAGATGGTCAGGGGTGAATATAGATGGTCAGGTGTGAATATAGATGGTCAGGTGTGAATATAGATGGTCAGTTGTGAGAATAGATGGTCAAGAGTGAATATAGATGGTCAGGTGTGAGTGTCGATGGTCAGGTGTGAATATAGATGGTCAGGTGTGAATAGACATGGTCAGTTGCGTGAATAGATGGTCAGATGTGAGTATATATGGTCAGGTGTGAATACAGATGGTCGGGTGTGAGTGCAGATGGTCAGATGTGATTATAGATGGTCAGGTGTGAGTATTGATGGTCAGCTGTGAATACAGATGGTCAGGTCTGAGTATAGATGGTCAGGTCTGAGTATAGATGGTCAGGTGTGAATATAGATGGTCAGGTGTGAGTATAGATGGTCCGGTGTGAGTATAGATGGTCAGGTGTGAATACAGATGGTCAGGAGTGAATATAGATGGTGAGGTGTGAGTATCGATGGTCAGGTGTGAATATAGATGGTCAGGTGTGAGTATAGATGGTCGGGTGTGAGTATAGATGGTCAGGTGTGAGTATAGATGGTTGGGTGTGAGTATAGATGGTCAGGTGTGAATATAGATGGTCAGGTGTGAATGTAGATTGTCAGGTGTGAATATAGATGGTCAGGTGTGAGTATAGATGGTCAGGTGTGAATATAGATGGTCGGGTGAAAATATAGATGGTCAGGTGTGAGTATAGATGGTCGGCTGTGAGTATAGATGGTCAGGTGTGAGTATAGATGGTCGGGTGTGAGTATAGATGGTCAGATGTGAGTATAGATGGTCAGGTGTGAGTATAGATGGTCAGGTGTGAATATAGATGGTCAGGTGTGAATGTAGATGGTCAGGTGTGAATATAGATGGTCAGGTGTGAATATAGATGGTCAGATGTGAGTATAGATGGTCGCTTGTGAGTGTAGAAGGTCGGGTGAGAGTATAGATGGTCAGGTGTGAATACAGATGGTCAGATGTGAGTACAGATGGTCAGGTGTGAGGAGAGATGGTTGGGTGTGAGAATAGATGGTCAGGTGTGAATATAGATGGTCAGGTGTGAATATAGATGGTCTGGTGTGAGGATAGATGGTCAGGTGTGAATATAGATGGTCGGGTGTGAATATAGATGGTGAGGTGTGAATATAGATGGTCAGGTGTGAGTGCAGATGGTCAGGTGTGATTATAGATGGTCAGGTGTGAGTATAGATGGTCAGGGGTGAGTATAGATGGTCAGGTGAGAATATAGATGGTCAGGTGTGATATAGATGGTCAGGTGTGAGTATAGATGGTCTTGTGAGAATATAGATGGTCAGGTGTGATATAGATGGTCAGGTGTGAATATAGATGGTCAGGTGTGAGTATAGATGGTCAGGTGTGAGTATAGATGGTCAGGGGTGAATATAGATGGTCAGGGGTGAATTTCGATGGTCAGGTGTGAAGAAAGATGGTCAGGTGTGAGTATAGATGGTCAGGTGTGAATATAGATGGTCAGGTGTGAATATAGATTGTCAGGTGTGAGTATAGATGGTACGGTGTGAATATAGATGGTCAGGTGTGAATATAGATGGTCAGGGGTGAATATAGATGGTCAGGTGTGAATATAGATGGTCAGGTGTGAATATAGATGGTCAGTTGTGAGAATAGATGGTCAAGTGTGAATATAGATGGTCAGGTGTGAGTGTCGATGGTCAGGTGCGAATATAGATGGTCAGGTGTGAATATACATGGTCAGTTGCGTGTATAGATGGTCAGATGTGAGTATATATGGTCAGGTGTGAGTATAGATGGTCGGGTGTGAGTATAGATGGTCAGGTGTGAGTATAGATGGTCGGGTGTGAGTATAGATGGTCAGGTGTGAATATAGATGGTCAGGTGTGAGTATAGATGGTCAGGTGTGACTATAGATGGTCAGCTGTGAGTATAGATGGTCGGATGTGAGTATAGATGGTCAGGTGTGAGTATAGATGGTCAGATGTGAGTATAGATGGTCGGGTGTGAGTATAGATGGTCAGGTGTGAATATAGATGGTCAAGTGTGAATGTAGATGGTCAGGTGTGAATATAGATGGTCAGGTGTGAGTATAGATGGTCAGGTGTGAATATAGATGGTCAGATGTGAGTATAGATGGTCGCTTGTGAGTATAGACGGTCGGGTGTGAGTATAGATGGTCAGGTGTGAATACAGATGGTCAGTTGTGAGTACAGATGGTCAGGTGTGAGGATAGATGGTTGGGTGTGAGTATAGATGGTCAGGTGTGAATATAGATGGTCAGGTGGGAATATAGATGGTCTTCTGTGAGGATAGATGGTCAGGTGTGAATATAGATGGTCAGGTGTGAATATAGATGGTGAGGTGTGAATATAGATGGTCAGGTGTGAGTGCAGATGGTCAGGTGTGATTATAGATGGTCAGGTGTGAGTATAGATGGTCAGGGGTGAGTATAGATGGTCAGGTGTGAGTATAGATGGTCAGGTGTGAGTATAGATGGTTAGGTGTGAATATAGATGGTCAGGTGTGAGTATAGATGGTCAGGTGAGAATATAGACGGTCAGGTGTGATATAGATGGTCAGGTCTGAATATAGATGGTCAGGTGTGAGTATAGATGGTCAGGTGTGAGTATAGATGGTCAGGGGTGAATATAGATGGTCAGGGGTGAATTTCGATGGTCAGGTGTGAAGAAAGATGGTCAGGTGTGAGTATGGATGGTCAAGTGTGAATATAGATGGTCAGGTGTGAATATAGATGGCCAAGTGTGAGTATAGATGGTCAGGTGTGAATATAGATGGTCAGGTGTGAGTATAGATGGTCAGGGGTGAATATAGATGGTCAGGTGTGAATATTGACGGTCAGGTGTGAAGAAAGATGGTCAGGTGTGAGTATGGATGGTCAAGTGTGAATATAGATGGTCAGGTGTGAATATAGATGGCCAAGTGTGAGTATAGATGGTCAGGTGTGAATATAGATGGTCAGGTGTGAATATAGATGGCCAGGTGTGTATAGATGTTCAGACGTGAGTATAGATGGTCAGGTGTGTATATACATGGTCAAAGAACATAGAACATAGAACATTACAGCGCAGAACAGACCCTTCGGCCCACGGTTTTGCAGCGACCAGTTAAAAAACAATGACCCTCTAACCTTCACCAATCCGTTTCCATCCATAAAACTATCCACGGATCACTTAAATGCCCTCAAACTAGGCGCATTTACAACTGCAGCAGGCAGGGCATTCCATTCCCTCACCACCCTCTGACTAAAGTTCCTACCCCTGACATCCGTCCTATAAATACCCCCCCTTAATATAAAGCCATGCCCCCTCGTGCCAGCTTTCTCCACCCGAGGAAAAAGGCTATCACAATCCATCCTATCAGGTGTGAATATGGATGGTCAGGTGTGAGGATAGACGGTCAGGTGTGAATATAGACGGTCAGGTGTGAGTATAGATGGTCAGGTGTGAATATAGATGGTCAGGTGTGAGTATACATGGTCAGGTGTGAATATAGATGGTCAGGTGTGAATATAGATGGTCAGGTGTGAGTATAGATGGTCAGGTGTGAGTATAGATGGTCAGGTGTGAATATAGATGGTCAGGTGTGAATATAGATGGTCTGGTGTGAGGATAGATGGTCAGGTGTGAATATAGATGGTCGGGTGTGAATATAGATGGTGAGGTGTGAATATAGATGGTCAGGTGTGAGTGCAGATGGTCAGGTGTGATTATAGATGGTCAGGTGTGAGTATAGATGGTCAGGGGTGAGTATAGATGGTCAGGTGAGAATATAGATGGTCAGGTGTGATATAGATGGTCAGGTGTGAGTATAGATGGTCTTGTGAGAATATAGATGGTCAGGTGTGATATAGATGGTCAGGTGTGAATATAGATGGTCAGGTGTGAGTATAGATGGTCAGGTGTGAGTATAGATGGTCAGGGGTGAATATAGATGGTCAGGGGTGAATTTCGATGGTCAGGTGTGAAGAAAGATGGTCAGGTGTGAGTATAGATGGTCAGGTGTGAATATAGATGGTCAGGTGTGAATATAGATGGTCAGGGGTGAATATAGATGGTCAGGTGTGAATATAGATGGTCAGGTGTGAATATAGATGGTCAGTTGTGAGAATAGATGGTCAAGTGTGAATATAGATGGTCAGGTGTGAGTGTCGATGGTCAGGTGTGAATATAGATGGTCAGGTGTGAATATACATGGTCAGTTGCGTGTATAGATGGTCAGATGTGAGTATATATGGTCAGGTGTGAATATAGATGGTCAGGTGTGAGTATAGATGGTCGGGTGTGAGTATAGATGGTCAGGTGTGAGTATAGATGGTCGGGTGTGAGTATAGATGGTCAGGTGCGAATATAGATGGTCAGGTTTGAGTATAGATGGTCAGGTGTGAATATAGATGGTCAGGTGTGAGTATAGATGGTCGGATGTGAGTATAGATGGTCAGGTGTGAGTATAGATGGTCAGATGTGAGTATAGATGGTCGGGTGTGAGTATAGATGGTCAGGTGTGATTATAGATGGTCAGGTGTGAATGTAGATGGTCAGGTGTGAATATAGATGGTCAGGTGTGAGTATACATGGTCAGGTGTGAATATAGATGGTCAGATGTGAGTATAGATGGTCGCTTGTGAGTATAGACGGTCGGGTGTGAGTATAGATGGTCAGGTGTGAGTATAGATGGACAGGTGTGAATATAGATGGTCAGGTGTGAGTATAGAAGGTCAGGTGTGAATATAGATGGTCAGGTGTGAGTATAGATGGTCAGGTGTGAATATAGATGGTCAGGTGTGAGTATAGATGGTCAGGTGTGAGTATAGATGGTCAGGTGTGAGTATAGATGGACAGGTGTGAATATAGATGGTCAGGTGTGAATATAGATGGTCAGGTGTGAGGATAGATGGTCAGGTGTGAATATAGATGGTCAGGTGTGAGTATAGACAGTCAGGTGTGGATATAGATGGTCAGGCGTGAATATAGATGGTCCGGTGTGAACATAGATGGTCAGGTGTGAATATAGATGGTCAGGTGTGAATTTCGATGGTCAGGTGTGAAGATAGATGGTCAGGTGTGAATATAGAAGGTCAGGTGTGAATATAGATGGTCAGGTGTGAGTATAGATGGTCAGGGGTGAATATAGATGATCAGGTGTGAATGGAGATGGTCACGGGTGAGTATAGATGGTCAGGTGTGAATATAGATGGTCGGGTGTGAGTGTAGATCGTCAGGTGTGAGTATAGATGGTCAGGTGTGAATATAGATGGTCAGGTGTGAGTATAGATGGTCAGGTGTGAGTATAGATGGTCAGGTGTGACTATAGATGGTCCGTGTGAGTATAGATGGTCCGTTGTGAGTATAGATGGTCAGGTGTGAGTATAGATGGTGAGGTGTGAGTATAGATGGTCAGGTGTGAATATAGATGGTCAGGTGTGAGTATAGATGGTCAGGTGTGAATATAGATGGTCAGGTGTGAGTATAGATGGTCAGGTGTGAATATAGATGGTCAGGTGTGAATATAGATGGTCAGGTGTGAGTATGGATGGTCAGGTGTGAATATAGATGGTCGGGTGTGAGTTAGATGGTCGGGTGTGAGTATAGATGGTCAGATGCGAGTATAGATGGTCAGGTGTGAATATAGATGGTCAGGTGTGAATATAGATGGTCAGGTGTGAGTATAGATGGTCAGGTGTGAAGAAAGATGGTCAGGTGTGAGTATAGATGGTCAGGTGTGAGTATAGATGGTCAGATGTGAGTATAGATGGTCAGGTGTGAGTATAGATGGTCAGGTACGTGTATAGATTGTCAGGAGTGAGGATAGATTGTCAGTCGTGAGTATCGATGTTCAGTTGTGAGCACAGATGATCAGGTGCGTGTATAGATGGTCACTTGTGAGTATAGATGGTCAGGTGTGAATATAGATGGTCAGGTGTGAGTACGGATGGTCAGGTGTGAGTATAGATGGTCGGGTACGTGTATAGATGGTCAGGAGTGAGTATAGATGGTCAGGTGTGAGTATAGATGGTCAGGTGTTAATATAGATGGTCAGATGTAAACATTGACGGTCAAGTGTGAGTATAGATGGTCAGGTGTGAGAATAGATGGTCAGGTGTGAATATACACGGTCAAGTGTGAATATAGATGGTCAGGTGTGAGTATAGATGGTCAGGTGTGAGTATAGATGGTCAAGTGTGAATATAGATGGTCAGGTGTGAATATAGATGGTCAGGTGTGAGTATAGATGGTCAGGTGTGAGTATAGATGGTCAAGTGTGAATATAGATGGTCAGGTGTGAGTATAGATGGTCAGGGGTGAATATAGATGGTCAGGTGTGAATATAGATGGTCAGTTGTGAGAATAGATGGTCAAGAGTGAATATAGATGGTCAGGTGTGAGTGTCGATGGTCAGGTGTGAATATAGATGGTCAGGTGTGAATAGACATGGTCAGTTGCGTGAATAGATGGTCAGATGTGAGTATATATGGTCAGGTGTGAATACAGATGGTCGGGTGTGAGTGCAGATGGTCAGGTGTGATTATAGATGGTCAGGTGCGAGTATTGATGGTCAGCTGTGAATACAGATGGTCAGGTCTGAGTATAGATGGTCAGGTCTGAGTATAGATGGTCAGGTGTGAATATAGATGGTCAGGTGTGAGTATAGATGGTCAGGTGTGAGTATAGATGGTCAGGTGTGAATACAGATGGTCAGGAGTGAATATAGATGGTGAGGTGTGAGTATCGATGGTCAGGTGTGAATATAGATGGTCAGGTGTGAGTATAGATGGTCGGGTGTGAGTATAGATGGTCAGGTGTGAGTATAGATGGTCGGGTGTGAGTATAGATGGTCAGGTGTGAATATAGATGGTCAGGTGTGAATGTAGATGGTCAGGTGTGAATATAGATGGTCAGGTGTGAGTATAGATGGTCAGGTGTGAATATAGATGGTCAGGTGAAAATATAGATGGTCAGGTGTGAGTATAGATCGTCGGCTGTGAGTATAGATGGTCAGGTGTGAGTATAGATGGTCGGGTGTGAGTATAGATGGTCAGATGTGAGTATAGATGGTCGGGTGTGAGTATAGATGGTCAGGTGTGAATATAGATGGTCAGGTGTGAATGTAGATGGTCAGGTGTGAATATAGATGGTCAGGTGTGAGTATAGATGGTCAGGGGTGAGTATAGATGGTCAGATGTGAGTATAGATGGTCGCTTGTGAGTGTAGAAGGTCGGGTGTGAGTATAGATGGTCAGGTGTGAATACAGATGGTCAGATGTGAGTACAGATGGTCAGGTGTGAGGATAGATGGTTGGGTGTGAGTATAGATGGTCAGGTGTGAATATAGATGGTCAGGTGGGAATATAGATGGTCTGGTGTGAGGATAGATGGTCAGGTGTGAATATAGATGGTCAGGTGTGAATATAGATGGTGAGGTGTGAATATAGATGGTCAGGTGTGAGTGCAGATGGTCAGGTGTGATTATAGATGGTCAGGTGTGAGTATAGATGGTCAGGGGTGAGTATAGATGGTCAGGTGAGAATATAGATGGTCAGGTGTGATATAGATGGTCAGGTGTGAGTATAGATGGTCTTGTGAGAATATAGATGGTCAGGTGTGATATAGATGGTCAGGTGTGAATATAGATGGTCAGGTGTGAGTATAGATGGTCAGGTGTGAGTATAGATGGTCAGGGGTGAATATAGATGGTCAGGGGTGAATTTCGATGGTCAGGTGTGAAGAAAGATGGTCAGGTGTGAGTATAGATGGTCAGGTGTGAATATAGATGGTCAGGTGTGAATATAGATTGTCAGGTGTGAGTATAGATGGTCAGGGGTGAATATAGATGGTCAGGGGTGAATATAGATGGTCAGGTGTGAATATAGATGGTCAGTTGTGAGAATAGATGGTCAAGTGTGAATATAGATGGTCAGGTGTGAGTGTCAATGGTCAGGTGTGAATATAGATGGTCAGGTGTGAATATACATGGTCAGTTGCGTGTATAGATGGTCAGATGTGAGTATATATGGTCAGGTGTGAATATAGATGGTCAGGTGTGAGTATAGATGGTCGGGTGTGAGTATAGATGGTCAGGTGTGAGTATAGATGGTCGGGTGTGAGTATAGATGGTCAGGTGCGAATATAGATGGTCAGGTTTGAGTATAGATGGTCAGGTGTGAATATAGATGGTCAGGTGTGAGTATAGATGGTCGGATGTGAGTATAGATGGTCAGGTGTGAGTATAGATGGTCAGATGTGAGTATAGATGGTCGGGTGTGAGTATAGATGGTCAGGTGTGATTATAGATGGTCAGGTGTGAATGTAGATGGTCAGGTGTGAATATAGATGGTCAGGTGTGAGTATACATGGTCAGGTGTGAATATAGATGGTCAGATGTGAGTATAGATGGTCGCTTGTGAGTATAGACGGTCGGGTGTGAGTATAGATGGTCAGGTGTGAATACAGATGGTCAGTTGTGAGTACAGATGGTCAGGTGTGAGGATAGATGGTTGGGTGTGAGTATAGATGGTCAGGTGTGAATATAGATGGTCAGGTGGGAATATAGATGGTCTTCAGTGAGGATAGATGGTCAGGTGTGAATATAGATGGTCAGGTGTGAATATAGATGGTCAGGTGTGAGTGCAGATGGTCAGGTGTGATTATAGATGGTCAGGTGTGAGTATAGATGGTCAGGGGTGAGTATAGATGGTCAGGTGTCAGTATAAATGGTCAGGTGTGAGTATAGATGGTTAGGTGTTAATATAGATGGTTAGGTGTGAATATAGATGGTCAGGTGTGAGTATAGATGGTCAGGTGAGAATATAGATGGTCAGGTGTGAGTATAGATGGTCAGGTGTGAGTATAGATGGTCAGGGGTGAATATAGATGGTCAGGGGTGAATTTCGATGGTCAGGTGTGAAGAAAGATGGTCAGGTGTGAGTATAGACAGTCAGGTGTGGATATAGATGGTCAGGTGTGAATATAGATGGTCCGGTGTGAACATAGATGGTCAGGTGTGAATATAGATGGTCAGGTGTGAATTTCGATGGTCAGGTGTGAAGATAGATGGTCAGGTGTGAGTATAGATGGTCAGGTGTGAATATAGGTGGTCAGGTGTGAGTATAGATGGTCAGGTGTGAGTATAGATGGTCAGGTGTGAATATAGATGGTCAGGCGTGAATATAGATTGTCAGGTGTGAGTATAGATGGTCCGGTGTGAGTATAGATGGTCAGGTGTGAATATAGATGGTCAGGTGTGAGTATAGATGGTCAGGTGTGAATATAGATGGTCAGATGTGAGTATAGATGGTCGCTTGTGAGTATAGACGGTCGGGTGTGAGTATAGATGGTCAGGTGTGAATATAGATGGTCAGGTGTGAGTATAGATGGTCAGGTGTGAATATAGATGGTCAGATGTGAGTATAGATGGTCGCTTGTGAGTATAGACGGTCGGGTGTGAGTATAGATGGTCAGGTGTGAATACAGATGGTCAGTTGTGAGTACAGATGGTCAGGTGTGAGGATAGATGGTTGGGTGTGAGTATAGATGGTCAGGTGTGAATATAGATGGTCAGGTGGGAATATAGATGGTCTTCTGTGAGGATAGATGGTCAGGTGTGAATATAGATGGTCAGGTGTGAATATAGATGGTGAGGTGTGAATATAGATGGTCAGGTGTGAGTGCAGATGGTCAGGTGTGATTATAGATGGTCAGGTGTGAGTATAGATGGTCAGGGGTGAGTATAGATGGTCAGGTGTGAGTATAGATGGTCAGGTGTGAGTATAGATGGTTAGGTGTGAATATAGATGGTCAGGTGTGAGTATAGATGGTCAGGTGAGAATATAGACGGTCAGGTGTGATATAGATGGTCAGGTCTGAATATAGATGGTCAGGTGTGAGTATAGATGGTCAGGTGTGAGTATAGATGGTCAGGGGTGAATATAGATGGTCAGGGGTGAATTTCGATGGTCAGGTGTGAAGAAAGATGGTCAGGTGTGAGTATAGATGGTCAGGTGTGAATATAGATGGTCAGGCGTGAATATAGATTGTCAGGTGTGAGTATAGATGGTCCGGTGTGAGTATAGATGGTCAGGTGTGAATATAGATGGTCAGGTGTGAATATAGATGGTCAGGGGTGAATATAGATGGTCAGGTGTGAATATTGACGGTCAGGTGTGAAGAAAGATGGTCAGGTGTGAGTATGGATGGTCAAGTGTGAATATAGATGGTCAGGTGTGAATATAGATGGCCAAGTGTGAGTATAGATGGTCAGGTGTGAATATAGATGGTCAGGTGTGAATATAGATGGCCAGGTGTGTATAGATGTTCAGACGTGAGTATAGATGGTCAGGTGTGTATATACATGGTCAAAGAACATAGAACATAGAACATTACAGCGCAGAACAGACCCTTCGGCCCACGGTTTTGCACCGACCAGTTAAAAAACAATGACCCTCTAACCTTCACCAATCCGTTTCCATCCATAAAACTATCCACGGATCACTTAAATGCCCCCAAACTAGGCGCATTTACAACTGCAGCAGGCAGGGCATTCCATTCCCTCACCACCCTCTGACTAAAGTTCCTACCCCTGACATCCGTCCTATAAATACCCCCCCTTAATATAAAGCCATGCCCCCTCGTGCCAGCTTTCTCCACCCGAGGAAAAAGGCTATCACAATCCATCCTATCAGGTGTGAATATGGATGGTCAGGTGTGAGGATAGACGGTCAGGTGTGAATATAGACGGTCAGGTGTGAGTATAGATGGTCAGGTGTGAATATAGATGGTCAGGTGTGAGTATACATGGTCAGGTGTGAATATAGATGGTCAGGTGTGAATATAGATGGTCAGGTGTGAGTATAGATGGTCAGGTGTGAGTATAGATGGTCAGGTGTGAATATAGATGGTCAGGTGTGAGTATAGATGGTCAGGTGTGAGTATAGATGGTCAGGTGTGAATATAGGTGGCCAGGTGTGAGTATAGATGGTCAGGTGTGAGTATAGACGGTCAGGTGTGGATATAGATGGTCAGGCGTGAATATAGATGGTCAGGTGTGAATATAGATGGTCAGGTGTGAATTTCGATGGTCAGGTGTGAAGATAGATGGTCAGGTGTGAATATAGATGGTCAGGTGTGAGTATAGATGGTCGGGTGTGAGTATAGATGGTCAGGTGTGAGTATAGATGGTCAGGTGTAAGTATAGATGGTCAGGTGTGAATATAGATGGTCAGATGTGAATATAGATGGTCAGGAGTGAGTATTGATGGTCTGGTGTGAGTATAGATGGTCAGGTGTGAATATAGATGGTCAGGTGTGAATATAGATGGTCAGGTGTGAGTATAGATGGTCAGGTGTGAATATAGATGGTCAGGTGTGTGTATAGATGGTCAGGTGTGAGTATAGATGGTCAGGTGTGAATATAGATGGTCAGGTGTGAATATAAATAGTCAGGTGTGAATATAGATGGTCAGGTGTGAGTATAGATGGTCAGGTGTGAATATAGATGGTCAGGTGTGAGTATAGATGGTCAGGTGTGAATATAGATGCTCAGGTGTGAGTATAGTTGGTCCGGTGTGAGTATAGATGGTCAGGTGTGAGTATAGATGGTCAGGTGTGAATATAGATGGTCAGGTGTGAGTATAGATGGTCAGGTGTGAATATAGATCGTCAGGTGTGACAATAGATGGTCAGGTCTGAGTATAGATGGTCAGGTGTGAATATAGATGGTCAGGTGTGAATATAGATGGCCAGGTGTGAGTATAGATGGTCAGGTGTGAATATAGATGGTCAGGTGTGAATATAGATGGCCAGGTGTGAGTATAGATGGTCAGGTGTGAGTATAGATGATCAGGTGTGAATATAGATGGTCAGGTGTGAATATACATGGTCAGGTGTGAGTATAGATGGTCAGGTGTGAATATAGATGGTCAGGTGTGAGTATAGATGGTCAGGTGTGAGTATAGATGGACAGGTGTGAATATAGATGGTCAGGTGTGAGTATAGAAGGTCAGGTGTGAATATAGATGGTCAGGTGTGAGTATAGATGGTCAGGTGTGAATATAGATGGTCAGGTGTGAGTATAGATGGTCAGGTGTGAGTATAGATGGTCAGGTGTGAGTATAGATGGACAGGTGTGAATATAGATGGTCAGGTGTGAATATAGATGGTCAGGTGTGAGGATAGATGGTCAGGTGTGAATATAGATGGTCAGGTGTGAGTATAGACAGTCAGGTGTGGATATAGATGGTCAGGCGTGAATATAGATGGTCCGGTGTGAACATAGATGGTCAGGTGTGAATATAGATGGTCAGGTGTGAGTATAGATGGTCAGGTGTGAAGAAAGATGGTCAGGTGTGAGTATAGATGGTCAGGTGTGAGTATAGATGGTCAGATGTGAGTATAGATGGTCAGGGGTGAATATAGATGATCAGGTGTGAATGGAGATGGTCACGGGTGAGTATAGATGGTCAGGTGTGAATATAGATGGTCGGGTGTGAGTGTAGATCGTCAGGTGTGAGTATAGATGGTCAGGTGTGAATATAGATGGTCAGGTGTGAGTATAGATGGTCAGGTGTGAGTATAGATGGTCAGGTGTGAGTATAGATGGTCAGGTGTGACTATAGATGGTCCGTGTGAGTATAGATGGTCCGTTGTGAGTATAGATGGTCAGGTGTGAGTATAGATGGTGAGGTGTGAGTATAGATGGTCAGGTGTGAATATAGATGGTCAGGTGTGAGTATAGATGGTCAGGTGTGAATATAGATGGTCAGGTGTGAGTATAGATGGTCAGGTGTGAATATAGATGGTCAGGTGTGAATATAGATGGTCAGGTGTGAGTATGGATGGTCAGGTGTGAATATAGATGGTCGTGTGTGAGTTAGATGGTCGGGTGTGAGTATAGATGGTCAGATGCGAGTATAGATGGTCAGGTGTGAATATAGATGGTCAGGTGTGAATATAGATGGTCAGGTGTGAGTATAGATGGTCAGGTGTGAAGAAAGATGGTCAGGTGTGAGTATAGATGGTCAGGTGTGAGTATAGATGGTCAGATGTGAGTATAGATGGTCAGGTGTGAGTATAGATGGTCAGGTACGTGTATAGATTGTCAGGAGTGAGGATAGATTGTCAGTCGTGAGTATCGATGTTCAGTTGTGAGTACAGATGATCAGGTGCGTGTATAGATGGTCACTTGTGAGTACAGATGGTCAGGTGTGAATATAGATGGTCAGGTGTGAGTACGGATGGTCAGGTGTGAGTATAGATGGTCGGGTACGTGTATAGATGGTCAGGAGTGAGTATAGATGGTCAGGTGTGAGTATAGATGGTCAGGTGTTAATATAGATGGACAGATGTAAACATTGACGGTCAAGTGTGAGTATAGATGGTCAGGTGTGAGAATAGATGGTCAGGTGTGAATATACATGGTCAAGTGTGAATATAGATGGTCAGGTGTGAGTATAGATGGTCAGGTGTGAGTATAGATGGTCAAGTGTGAATATAGATGGTCAGGTGTGAATATAGATGGTCAGGTGTGAGTATAGATGGTCAGGTGTGAGTATAGATGGTCAAGTGTGAATATACATGGTCAGGTGTGAGTATAGATGGTCAGGGGTGAATATAGATGGTCAGGTGTGAATATAGATGGTCAGTTGTGAGAATAGATGGTCAAGAGTGAATATAGATGGTCAGGTGTGAGTGTCGATGGTCAGGTGTGAATATAGATGGTCAGGTGTGAATAGACATGGTCAGTTGCGTGAATAGATGGTCAGATGTGAGTATATATGGTCAGGTGTGAATACAGATGGTCGGGTGTGAGTGCAGATGGTCAGGTGTGATTATAGATGGTCAGGTGCGAGTATTGATGGTCAGCTGTGAATACAGATGGTCAGGTCTGAGTATAGATGGTCAGGTCTGAGTATAGATGGTCAGGTGTGAATATAGATGGTCAGGTGTGAGTATAGATGGTCAGGTGTGAGTATAGATGGTCAGGTGTGAATACAGATGTTCAGGAGTGAATATAGATGGTGAGGTGTGAGTATCGATGGTCAGGTGTGAATATAGATGGTCAGGTGTGAGTATAGATGGTCGGGTGTGAGTATAGATGGTCAGGTGTGAGTATAGATGGTCAGGTGTGAATATAGATGGTCAGGTGTGAGTATAGATGGTCAGGTGTGAATATAGATGGTCAGGTGTGAGTATAGATGGTCAGGTGTGAGTATAGATGGTCAGGTGTGAATATAGGTGGCCAGGTGTGAGTATAGATGGTCAGGTGTGAGTATAGACGGTCAGGTGTGGATATAGATGGTCAGGCGTGAATATAGATGGTCAGGTGTGAATATAGATGGTCAGGTGTGAATTTCGATGGTCAGGTGTGAAGATAGATGGTCAGGTGTGAATATAGATGGTCAGGTGTGAGTATAGATGGTCGGGTGTGAGTATAGATGGTCAGGTGTGAGTATAGATGGTCAGGTGTAAGTATAGATGGTCAGGTGTGAATATAGATGGTCAGATGTGAATATAGATGGTCAGGAGTGAGTATTGATGGTCTGGTGTGAGTATAGATGGTCAGGTGTGAATATAGATGGTCAGGTGTGAATATAGATGGTCAGGTGTGAGTATAGATGGTCAGGTGTGAATATAGATGGTCAGGTGTGTGTATAGATGGTCAGGTGTGAGTATAGATGGTCAGGTGTGAATATAGATGGTCAGGTGTGAATATAAATAGTCAGGTGTGAATATAGATGGTCAGGTGTGAGTATAGATGGTCAGGTGTGAATATAGATGGTCAGGTGTGAGTATAGATGGTCAGGTGTGAATATAGATGCTCAGGTGTGAGTATAGTTGGTCCGGTGTGAGTATAGATGGTCAGGTGTGAGTATAGATGGTCAGGTGTGAATATAGATGGTCAGGTGTGAGTATAGATGGTCAGGTGTGAATATAGATCGTCAGGTGTGACAATAGATGGTCAGGTCTGAGTATAGATGGTCAGGTGTGAATATAGATGGTCAGGTGTGAATATAGATGGCCAGGTGTGAGTATAGATGGTCAGGTGTGAATATAGATGGTCAGGTGTGAATATAGATGGCCAGGTGTGAGTATAGATGGTCAGGTGTGAGTATAGATGATCAGGTGTGAATATAGATGGTCAGGTGTGAATATAGATGGTCAGGTGTGAGTATAGATGGTCAGGTGTGAATATAGATGGTCAGGTGTGAGTATAGATGGTCAGGTGTGAGTATAGATGGACAGGTGTGAATATAGATGGTCAGGTGTGAGTATAGAAGGTCAGGTGTGAATATAGATGGTCAGGTGTGAGTATAGATGGTCAGGTGTGAATATAGATGGTCAGGTGTGAGTATAGATGGTCAGGTGTGAGTATAGATGGTCAGGTGTGAGTATAGATGGACAGGTGTGAATATAGATGGTCAGGTGTGAATATAGATGGTCAGGTGTGAGGATAGATGGTCAGGTGTGAATATAGATGGTCAGGTGTGAGTATAGACAGTCAGGTGTGGATATAGATGGTCAGGCGTGAATATAGATGGTCCGGTGTGAACATAGATGGTCAGGTGTGAATATAGATGGTCAGGTGTGAGTATAGATGGTCAGGTGTGAAGAAAGATGGTCAGGTGTGAGTATAGATGGTCAGGTGTGAGTATAGATGGTCAGATGTGAGTATAGATGGTCAGGGGTGAATATAGATGATCAGGTGTGAATGGAGATGGTCACGGGTGAGTATAGATGGTCAGGTGTGAATATAGATGGTCGGGTGTGAGTGTAGATCGTCAGGTGTGAGTATAGATGGTCAGGTGTGAATATAGATGGTCAGGTGTGAGTATAGATGGTCAGGTGTGAGTATAGATGGTCAGGTGTGAGTATAGATGGTCAGGTGTGACTATAGATGGTCCGTGTGAGTATAGATGGTCCGTTGTGAGTATAGATGGTCAGGTGTGAGTATAGATGGTGAGGTGTGAGTATAGATGGTCAGGTGTGAATATAGATGGTCAGGTGTGAGTATAGATGGTCAGGTGTGAATATAGATGGTCAGGTGTGAGTATAGATGGTCAGGTGTGAATATAGATGGTCAGGTGTGAATATAGATGGTCAGGTGTGAGTATGGATGGTCAGGTGTGAATATAGATGGTCGTGTGTGAGTTAGATGGTCGGGTGTGAGTATAGATGGTCAGATGCGAGTATAGATGGTCAGGTGTGAATATAGATGGTCAGGTGTGAATATAGATGGTCAGGTGTGAGTATAGATGGTCAGGTGTGAAGAAAGATGGTCAGGTGTGAGTATAGATGGTCAGGTGTGAGTATAGATGGTCAGATGTGAGTATAGATGGTCAGGTGTGAGTATAGATGGTCAGGTACGTGTATAGATTGTCAGGAGTGAGGATAGATTGTCAGTCGTGAGTATCGATGTTCAGTTGTAAGTACAGATGATCAGGTGCGTGTATAGATGGTCACTTGTGAGTATAGATGGTCAGGTGTGAATATAGATGGTCAGGTGTGAGTACGGATGGTCAGGTGTGAGTATAGATGGTCGGGTACGTGTATAGATGGTCAGGAGTGAGTATAGATGGTCAGGTGTGAGTATAGATGGTCAGGTGTTAATATAGATGGTCAGATGTAAACATTGACGGTCAAGTGTGAGTATAGATGGTCAGGTGTGAGAATAGATGGTCAGGTGTGAATATACATGGTCAAGTGTGAATATAGATGGTCAGGTGTGAGTATAGATGGTCAGGTGTGAGTATAGATGGTCAAGTGTGAATATAGATGGTCAGGTGTGAATATAGATGGTCAGGTGTGAGTATAGATGGTCAGGTGTGAGTATAGATGGTCAAGTGTGAATATACATGGTCAGGTGTGAGTATAGATGGTCAGGGGTGAATATAGATGGTCAGGTGTGAATATAGATGGTCAGTTGTGAGAATAGATGGTCAAGAGTGAATATAGATGGTCAGGTGTGAGTGTCGATGGTCAGGTGTGAATATAGATGGTCAGGTGTGAATAGACATGGTCAGTTGCGTGAATAGATGGTCAGATGTGAGTATATATGGTCAGGTGTGAATACAGATGGTCGGGTGTGAGTGCAGATGGTCAGGTGTGATTATAAATGGTCAGGTGCGAGTATTGATGGTCAGCTGTGAATACAGATGGTCAGGTCTGAGTATAGATGGTCAGGTCTGAGTATAGATGGTCAGGTGTGAATATAGATGGTCAGGTGTGAGTATGGATGGTCAGGTGTGAGTATAGATGGTCAGGTGTGAATACAGATGTTCAGGAGTGAATATAGATGGTGAGGTGTGAGTATCGATGGTCAGGTGTGAATATAGATGGTCAGGTGTGAGTATAGATGGTCGGGTGTGAGTATAGATGGTCAGGTGTGAGTATAGATGGTCGGGTGTGAGTATAGATGGTCAGGTGTGAATATAGATGGTCAGGTGTGAATGTAGATGGTCAGGTGTGAATATAGATGGTCAGGTGTGAGTATAGATGGTCAGGTGTGAATATAGATGGTCAGGTGAAAATATAGATGGTCAGGTGTGAGTATAGATCGTCGGCTGTGAGTATAGATGGTCAGGTGTGAGTATAGATGGTCGGGTGTGAGTATAGATGGTCAGATGTGAGTATAGATGGTCGGGTGTGAGTATAGATGGTCAGGTGTGAATATAGATGGTCAGGTGTGAATGTAGATGGTCAGGTGTGAATATAGATGGTCAGGTGTGAGTATAGATGGTCAGGGGTGAGTATAGATGGTCAGATGTGAGTATAGATGGTCGCTTGTGAGTGTAGAAGGTCGGGTGTGAGTATAGATGGTCAGGTGTGAATACAGATGGTCAGATGTGAGTACAGATGGTCAGGTGTGAGGATAGATGGTTGGGTGTGAGTATAGATGGTCAGGTGTGAATATAGATGGTCAGGTGGGAATATAGATGGTCTGGTGTGAGGATAGATGGTCAGGTGTGAATATAGATGGTCAGGTGTGAATATAGATGGTGAGGTGTGAATATAGATGGTCAGGTGTGAGTGCAGATGGTCAGGTGTGATTATAGATGGTCAGGTGTGAGTATAGATGGTCAGGGGTGAGTATAGATGGTCAGGTGAGAATATAGATGGTCAGGTGTGATATAGATGGTCAGGTGTGAGTATAGATGGTCTTGTGAGAATATAGATGGTCAGGTGTGATATAGATGGTCAGGTGTGAATATAGATGGTCAGGTGTGAGTATAGATGGTCAGGTGTGAGTATAGATGGTCAGGGGTGAATATAGATGGTCAGGGGTGAATTTCGATGGTCAGGTGTGAAGAAAGATGGTCAGGTGTGAGTATAGATGGTCAGGTGTGAATATAGATGGTCAGGTGTGAATATAGATTGTCAGGTGTGAGTATAGATGGTCAGGGGTGAATATAGATGGTCAGGGGTGAATATAGATGGTCAGGTGTGAATATAGATGGTCAGTTGTGAGAATAGATGGTCAAGTGTGAATATAGATGGTCAGGTGTGAGTGTCGATGGTCAGGTGTGAATATAGATGGTCAGGTGTGAATATACATGGTCAGTTGCGTGTATAGATGGTCAGATGTGAGTATATATGGTCAGGTGTGAATATAGATGGTCAGGTGTGAGTATAGATGGTCGGGTGTGAGTATAGATGGTCAGGTGTGAGTATAGATGGTCGGGTGTGAGTATAGATGGTCAGGTGCGAATATAGATGGTCAGGTTTGAGTATAGATGGTCAGGTGTGAATATAGATGGTCAGGTGTGAGTATAGATGGTCGGATGTGAGTATAGATGGTCAGGTGTGAGTATAGATGGTCAGATGTGAGTATAGATGGTCGGGTGTGAGTATAGATGGTCAGGTGTGATTATAGATGGTCAGGTGTGAATGTAGATGGTCAGGTGTGAATATAGATGGTCAGGTGTGAGTATACATGGTCAGGTGTGAATATAGATGGTCAGATGTGAGTATAGATGGTCGCTTGTGAGTATAGACGGTCGGGTGTGAGTATAGATGGTCAGGTGTGAATACAGATGGTCAGTTGTGAGTACAGATGGTCAGGTGTGAGGATAGATGGTTGGGTGTGAGTATAGATGGTCAGGTGTGAATATAGATGGTCAGGTGGGAATATAGATGGTCTTCTGTGAGGATAGATGGTCAGGTGTGAATATAGATGGTCAGGTGTGAATATAGATGGTCAGGTGTGAGTGCAGATGGTCAGGTGTGATTATAGATGGTCAGGTGTGAGTATAGATTGTCAGGGGTGAGTATAGATGGTCAGGTGTGAGTATAGATGGTTAGGTGTTAATATAGATGGTTAGGTGTGAATATAGATGGTCAGGTGTGAGTATAGATGGTCAGGTGAGAATATAGATGGTCAGGTGTGAGTATAGATGGTCAGGTGTGAGTATAGATGGTCAGGGGTGAATATAGATGGTCAGGGGTGAATTTCGATGGTCAGGTGTGAAGAAAGATGGTCAGGTGTGAGTATAGACAGTCAGGTGTGGATATAGATGGTCAGGTGTGAATATAGATGGTCCGGTGTGAACATAGATGGTCAGGTGTGAATATAGATGGTCAGGTGTGAATTTCGATGGTCAGGTGTGAAGATAGATGGTCAGGTGTGAATATAGAAGGTCAGGTGTGAATATAGGTGGTCAGGTGTGAGTATAGATGGTCAGGTGTGAGTATAGATGGTCAGGTGTGAATATAGATGGTCCGGTGTGAATATAGATGGTCAGATGTGAATATAGATGGTCAGGAGTGAGTATTGATGGTCTGGTGTGAGGAGACATGGTCAGGTGTGAATGTAGATCGTCAGGTGTGAGTATAGATTGTCTGGTGTGAAAATAGATGGTCAGGTGTGAATATAGATGGACAGGTGTGAGTATAGATGGTCAGGGGTGAATATAGATGGTCAGGTGTGAATGGAGATGGTCAGGGGTGAGTATAGATGGTCAGGTGTGAATATAGACGGTCAGGTGTTCATATAGATGGTCAGGTGTGAATATAGATGGTCGGGTGTGAGTGTAGATCGTCAGGTGTGAGTATAGATGGTCAGGTGTGAATATAGATGGTCAGGTGTGAGTATAGATGGTCAGGTGGGAGTATAGATGGTCAGGTGTGAATATAGATGGTCCGTGTGAGTATAGATGGTCCGTTGTGAGTATAGATGGTCAGGTGTGAGTATAGATGGTGAGGTGTGAGTATAGATGGTCAGGTGTGAATATAGATGGTCAGGTGTGAGTATAGATGGTCAGGTGTGAATATAGATGGTCAGGTGTGAGTATCGATGGTCAGGTGTGAATATAGATGGTCAGGTGTGAGTATAGATGGTCAGGTGTGAATATAGATGGTCGGGTGTGAGTATAGATGGTCGGGTGTGAGTATAGATGGTCAGATGTGAGTATAGATGGTCAGGTGTGAATATAGATGGTCAGGTGTGAGTATAGATGGTCAGGTGTGAAGAAAGATGGTCAGGTGTGAGTATAGATGGTCAGGTGTGAGTATAGATGGTCAGATGTGAGTATAGATGGTCAGGTGTGAGTATAGATGGTCAGGTACGTGTATAGATTGTCAGGAGTGAGTATAGATTGTCAGTCGTGAGTATCGATGTTCAGTTGTGAGTACAGATGATCAGTTGCGTGTATAGATGGTCACTTGTGAGAATAGATGGTCAGGCGTGAATATAGATGGTCAGGTGTGAGTACGGATGGTCAGGTGTGAGTATAGATGGTCGGGTACGTGTATAGATGGTCAGGAGTGAGTATAGATGGTCAGGTGTGAGTATAGATGGTCAGGTGTTAATATAGATGGTCAGATGTAAACATTGACGGTCAAGTGTGAGTATAGATGGTCAGGTGTGAGAATAGATGGTCAGGTGTGAATATACATGGTCAAGTGTGAATATAGATGGTCAGGTGTGAGTATAGATGGTCAGGTGTGAGTATAGATGGTCAAGTGTGAATATAGATGGTCAGGTGTGAATATAGATGGTCAGGTGTGAGTATAGATGGTCAGGTGTGAGTATAGATGGTCAAGTGTGAATATAGATGGTCAGGTGTGAGTATAGATGGTCAGGGGTGAATATAGATGGTCAGGTGTGAATATAGATGGTCAGGTGTGAATATAGATGGTCAGTTGTGAGAATAGATGGTCAAGAGTGAATATAGATGGTCAGGTGTGAGTGTCGATGGTCAGGTGTGAATATAGATGGTCAGGTGTGAATAGACATGGTCAGTTGCGTGAATAGATGGTCAGATGTGAGTATATATGGTCAGGTGTGAATACAGATGGTCGGGTGTGAGTGCAGATGGTCAGATGTGATTATAGATGGTCAGGTGTGAGTATTGATGGTCAGCTGTGAATACAGATGGTCAGGTCTGAGTATAGATGGTCAGGTCTGAGTATAGATGGTCAGGTGTGAATATAGATGGTCAGGTGTGAGTATAGATGGTCAGGTGTGAGTATAGATGGTCAGGTGTGAATACAGATGGTCAGGAGTGAATATAGATGGTGAGGTGTGAGTATCGATGGTCAGGTGTGAATATAGATGGTCAGGTGTGAGTATAGATGGTCGGGTGTGAGTATAGATGGTCAGGAGTGAGTATAGATGGTTGGGTGTGAGTATAGATGGTCAGGTGTGAATATAGATGGTCAGGTGTGAATGTAGATTGTCAGGTGTGAATATAGATGGTCAGGTGTGAGTATAGATGGTCAGGTGTGAATATAGATGGTCGGATGAAAATATAGATGGTCAGGTGTGAGTATAGATGGTCGGCTGTGAGTATAGATGGTCAGGTGTGAGGATACATGGTCGGGTGTGAGTATAGATGGTCAGATGTGAGTATAGATGGTCGGGTGTGAGTATAGATGGTCAGGTGTGAATATAGATGGTCAGGTGTGAATGTAGATGGTCAGGTGTGAATATAGATGGTCAGGTGTGAATATAGATGGTCAGATGTGAGTATAGATGGTCGCTTGTGAGTGTAGAAGGTCGGGTGTGAGTATAGATGGTCAGGTGTGAATACAGATGGTCAGATGTGAGTACAGATGGTCAGGTGTGAGGATAGATGGTTGGGTTTGAGAATAGATGGTCAGGTGTGAATATAGATGGTCAGGTGTGAATATAGATGGTCTGGTGTGAGGATAGATGGTCAGGTGTGAATATAGATGGTCGGGTGTGAATATAGATGGTGAGGTGTGAATATAGATGGTCAGGTGTGAGTGCAGATGGTCAGGTGTGATTATAGATGGTAAGGTGTGAGTATAGATGGTCAGGGGTGAGTATAGATGGTCAGGTGAGAATATAGATGGTCAGGTGTGATATAGATGGTCAGGTGTGAGTATAGATGGTCTTGTGAGAATATAGATGGTCAGGTGTGATATAGATGGTCAGGTGTGAATATAGATGGTCAGGTGTGAGTATAGATGGTCAGGTGTGAGTATAGATGGTCAGGGGTGAATATAGATGGTCAGGGGTGAATTTCGATGGTCAGGTGTGAAGAAAGATGGTCAGGTGTGAGTATAGATGGTCAGGTGTGAATATAGATGGTCAGGTGTGAATATAGATTGTCAGGTGTGAGTACAGATGGTCCGGTGTGAATATAGATGGTCAGGTGTGAATATAGATGGTCAGGTGTGAATATAGATGGTCAGTTGTGAGAATAGATGGTCAAGTGTGAATATAGATGGTCAGGTGTGAGTGTCGATGGTCAGGTGTGAATATAGATGGTCAGGTGTGAATATACATGGTCAGTTGCGTGTATAGATGGTCAGATGTGAGTATATATGGTCAGGTGTGAATATAGATGGTCAGGTGTGAGTATAGATGGTCGGGTGTGAGTATAGATGGTCAGGTGTGAGTATAGATGGTCGGGTGTGAGTATAGATGGTCAGGTGTGAATATAGATGGTCAGGTGTGAGTATAGATGGTCAGGTGTGAATATAGATGGTCAGGTGTGAGTATAGATGGTCGGATGTGAGTATAGATGGTCAGGTGTGAGTATAGATGGTCAGATGTGAGTATAGATGGTCGGGTGTGAGTATAGATGGTCAGGTGTGAATATAGATGGTCAAGTGTGAATGTAGATGGTCAGGTGTGAATATAGATGGTCAGGTGTGAGTATAGATGGTCAGGTGTGAATATAGATGGTCAGATGTGAGTATAGATGGTCGCTTGTGAGTATAGACGGTCGGGTGTGAGTATAGATGGTCAGGTGTGAATACAGATGGTCAGTTGTGAGTACAGATGGTCAGGTGTGAGGATAGATGGTTGGGTGTGAGTATAGATGGTCAGGTGTGAATATAGATGGTCAGGTGGGAATATAGATGGTCTTCTGTGAGGATAGATGGTCAGGTGTGAATATAGATGGTCAGGTGTGAATATAGATGGTGAGGTGTGAATATAGATGGTCAGGTGTGAGTGCAGATGGTCAGGTGTGATTATAGATGGTCAGGTGTGAGTATAGATGGTCAGGGGTGAGTATAGATGGTCAGGTGTGAGTATAGATGGTCAGGTGTGAGTATAGATGGTTAGGTGTGAATATAGATGGTCAGGTGTGAGTATAGATGGTCAGGTGAGAATATAGACGGTCAGGTGTGATAATGATGGTCAGGTCTGAATATAGATGGTCAGGTGTGAGTATAGATGGTCAGGTGTGAGTATAGATGGTCAGGGGTGAATATAGATGGTCAGGGGTGAATTTCGATGGTCAGGTGTGAAGAAAGATGGTCAGGTGTGAGTATAGATGGTCAGGTGTGAATATAGATGGTCAGGCGTGAATATAGATTGTCAGGTGTGAGTATAGATGGTCCGGTGTGAGTATAGATGGTCAGGTGTGAATATAGATGGTCAGGTGTGAATATAGATGGTCAGGGGTGAATATAGATGGTCAGGTGTGAATATTGACGGTCAGGTGTGAAGAAAGATGGTCAGGTGTGAGTATGGATGGTCAAGTGTGAATATAGATGGTCAGGTGTGAATATAGATGGCCAGGTGTGTATAGATGTTCAGACGTGAGTATAGATGGTCAGGTGTGTATATACATGGTCAAAGAACATAGAACATAGAACATTACAGCGCAGAACAGACCCTTCGGCCCACGGTTTTGCACCGACCAGTTAAAAAACAATGACCCTCTAACCTTCACCAATCCGTTTCCATCCATAAAACTATCCACGGATCACTTAAATGCCCCCAAACTAGGCGCATTTACAACTGCAGCAGGCAGGGCATTCCATTCCCTCACCACCCTCTGACTAAAGTTCCTACCCCTGACATCCGTCCTATAAATACCCCCCTTAATATAAAGCCATGCCCCCTCGTGCCAGCTTTCTCCACCCGAGGAAAAAGGCTATCACAATCCATCCTATCAGGTGTGAATATGGATGGTCAGGTGTGAGGATAGACGGTCAGGTGTGAATATAGACGGTCAGGTGTGAGTATAGATGGTCAGGTGTGAATATAGATGGTCAGGTGTGAGTATACATGGTCAGGTGTGAATATAGATGGTCAGGTGTGAATATAGATGGTCAGGTGTGAGTATAGATGGTCAGGTGTGAGTATAGATGGTCAGGTGTGAATATAGATGGTCAGGTGTGAGTATAGATGGTCAGGTGTGAATATAGATGGTCAGGTGTGTGTATAGATGGTCAGGTGTGTGTATAGATGGTCAGGTGTGAGTATAGATGGTCAGGTGTGAATATAGATGGTCAGGTGTGAATATAAATAGTCAGGTGTGAATATAGATGGTCAGGTGTGAGTATAGATGGTCAGGTGTGAATATAGATGGTCAGGTGTGAGTATAGATGGTCAGGTGTGAATATAGATGCTCAGGTGTGAGTATAGTTGGTCCGGTGTGAGTATAGATGGTCAGGTGTGAGTATAGATGGTCAGGTGTGAATATAGATGGTCAGGTGTGAGTATAGATGGTCAGGTGTGAATATAGATCGTCAGGTGTGACAATAGATGGTCAGGTCTGAGTATAGATGGTCAGGTGTGAATATAGATGGTCAGGTGTGAATATAGATGGCCAGGTGTGAGTATAGATGGTCAGGTGTGAATATAGATGGTCAGGTGTGAATATAGATGGCCAGGTGTGAGTATAGATGGTCAGGTGTGAGTATAGATGATCAGGTGTGAATATAGATGGTCAGGTGTGAATATAGATGGTCAGGTGTGAGTATAGATGGTCAGGTGTGAATATAGATGGTCAGGTGTGAGTATAGATGGTCAGGTGTGAGTATAGATGGACAGGTGTGAATATAGATGGTCAGGTGTGAGTATAGAAGGTCAGGTGTGAATATAGATGGTCAGGTGTGCGTATAGATGGTCAGGTGTGAATATAGATGGTCAGGTGTGAGTATAGATGGTCAGGTGTGAGTATAGATGGTCAGGTGTAAGTATAGATGGACAGGTGTGAATATAGATGGTCAGGTGTGAATATAGATGGTCAGGTGTGAGGATAGATGGTCAGGTGTGAATATAGATGGTCAGGTGTGAGTATAGACAGTCAGGTGTGGATATAGATGGTCAGGCGTGAATATAGATGGTCCAGTGTGAACATAGATGGTCAGGTGTGAATATAGATGGTCAGGTGTGAATTTCGATGGTCAGGTGTGAAGATAGATGGTCAGGTGTGAATATAGAAGGTCAGGTGTGAATATAGATGGTCAGGTGTGAATATAGATGGTCAGGGGTGAATATAGATGATCAGGTGTGAATGGAGATGGTCACGGGTGAGTATAGATGGTCAGGTGTGAATATAGATGGTCGGGTGTGAGTGTAGATCGTCAGGTGTGAGTATAGATGGTCAGGTGTGAATATAGATGGTCAGGTGTGAGTATAGATGGTCAGGTGTGAGTATAGATGGTCAGGTGTGACTATAGATGGTCCGTGTGAGTATAGATGGTCCGTTGTGAGTATAGATGGTCAGGTGTGAGTATAGATGGTGAGGTGTGAGTATAGATGGTCAGGTGTGAATATAGATGGTCAGGTGTGAGTATAGATGGTCAGGTGTGAATATAGATGGTCAGGTGTGAGTATAGATGGTCAGGTGTGAATATAGATGGTCAGGTGTGAATATAGATGGTCAGGTGTGAGTATGGATGGTCAGGTGTGAATATAGATGGTCGGGTGTGAGTTAGATGGTCGGGTGTGAGTATAGATGGTCAGATGCGAGTATAGATGGTCAGGTGTGAATATAGATGGTCAGGTGTGAATATAGATGGTCAGGTGTGAGTATAGATGGTCAGGTGTGAAGAAAGATGGTCAGGTGTGAGTATAGATGGTCAGGTGTGAGTATAGATGGTCAGATGTGAGTATAGATGGTCAGGTGTGAGTATAGATGGTCAGGTACGTGTATAGATTGTCAGGAGTGAGGATAGATTGTCAGTCGTGAGTATCGATGTTCAGTTGTGAGTACAGATGATCAGGTGCGTGTATAGATGGTCACTTGTGAGTATAGATGGTCAGGTGTGAATATAGATGGTCAGGTGTGAGTACGGATGGTCAGGTGTGAGTATAGATGGTCGGGTACGTGTATAGATGGTCAGGAGTGAGTATAGATGGTCAGGTGTGAGTATAGATGGTCAGGTGTTAATATAGATGGTCAGATGTAAACATTGACGGTCAAGTGTGAGTATAGATGGTCAGGTGTGAGAATAGATGGTCAGGTGTGAATATACATGGTCAAGTGTGAATATAGATGGTCAGGTGTGAGTATAGATGGTCAGGTGTGAGTATAGATGGTCAAGTGTGAATATAGATGGTCAGGTGTGAATATAGATGGTCAGGTGTGAGTATAGATGGTCAGGTGTGAGTATAGATGGTCAAGTGTGAATATAGATGGTCAGGTGTGAGTATAGATGGTCAGGGGTGAATATAGATGGTCAGGTGTGAATATAGATGGTCAGGTGTGAATATAGATGGTCAGTTGTGAGAATAGATGGTCAAGAGTGAATATAGATGGTCAGGTGTGAGTGTCGATGGTCAGGTGTGAATATAGATGGTCAGGTGTGAATAGACATGGTCAGTTGCGTGAATAGATGGTCAGATGTGAGTATATATGGTCAGGTGTGAATACAGATGGTCGGGTGTGAGTGCAGATGGTCAGGTGTGATTATAGATGGTCAGGTGCGAGTATTGATGGTCAGCTGTGAATACAGATGGTCAGGTCTGAGTATAGATGGTCAGGTCTGAGTATAGATGGTCAGGTGTGAATATAGATGGTCAGGTGTGAGTATAGATGGTCAGGTGTGAGTATAGATGGTCAGGTGTGAATACAGATGGTCAGGAGTGAATATAGATGGTGAGGTGTGAGTATCGATGGTCAGGTGTGAATATAGATGGTCAGGTGTGAGTATAGATGGTCGGGTGTGAGTATAGATGGTCAGGTGTGAGTATAGATGGTCGGGTGTGAGTTTAGATGGTCAGGTGTGAATATAGATGGTCAGGTGTGAATGTAGATGGTCAGGTGTGAATATAGATGGTCAGGTGTGAGTATAGATGGTCAGGTGTGAATATAGATGGTCAGGTGAAAATATAGATGGTCAGGTGTGAGTATAGATCGTCGGCTGTGAGTATAGATGGTCAGGTGTGAGTATAGATGGTCGGGTGTGAGTATAGATGGTCAGATGTGAGTATAGATGGTCGGGTGTGAGTATAGATGGTCAGGTGTGAATATAGATGGTCAGGTGTGAATGTAGATGGTCAGGTGTGAATATAGATGGTCAGGTGTGAGTATAGATGGTCAGGGGTGAGTATAGATGGTCAGATGTGAGTATAGATGGTCGCTTGTGAGTGTAGAAGGTCGGGTGTGAGTATAGATGGTCAGGTGTGAATACAGATGGTCAGATGTGAGTACAGATGGTCAGGTGTGAGGATAGATGGTTGGGTGTGAGTATAGATGGTCAGGTGTGAATATAGATGGTCAGGTGGGAATATAGATGGTCTGGTGTGAGGATAGATGGTCAGGTGTGAATATAGATGGTCAGGTGTGAATATAGATGGTGAGGTGTGAATATAGATGGTCAGGTGTGAGTGCAGATGGTCAGGTGTGATTATAGATGGTCAGGTGTGAGTATAGATGGTCAGGGGTGAGTATAGATGGTCAGGTGAGAATATAGATGGTCAGGTGTGATATAGATGGTCAGGTGTGAGTATAGATGGTCTTGTGAGAATATAGATGGTCAGGTGTGATATAGATGGTCAGGTGTGAATATAGATGGTCAGGTGTGAGTATAGATGGTCAGGTGTGAGTATAGATGGTCAGGGGTGAATATAGATGGTCAGGGGTGAATTTCGATGGTCAGGTGTGAAGAAAGATGGTCAGGTGTGAGTATAGATGGTCAGGTGTGAATATAGATGGTCAGGTGTGAATATAGATTGTCAGGTGTGAGTATAGATGGTCAGGGGTGAATATAGATGGTCAGGGGTGAATATAGATGGTCAGGTGTGAATATAGATGGTCAGGCGTGAATATAGATGGTCAGTTGTGAGAATAGATGGTCAAGTGTGAATATAGATGGTCAGGTGTGAGTGTCGATGGTCAGGTGTGAATATAGATGGTCAGGTGTGAATATACATGGTCAGTTGCGTGTATAGATGGTCAGATGTGAGTATATATGGTCAGGTGTGAATATAGATGGTCAGGTGTGAGTATAGATGGTCGGGTGTGAGTATAGATGGTCAGGTGTGAGTATAGATGGTCGGGTGTGAGTATAGATGGTCAGGTGCGAATATAGATGGTCAGGTTTGAGTATAGATGGTCAGGTGTGAATATAGATGGTCAGGTGTGAGTATAGATGGTCGGATGTGAGTATAGATGGTCAGGTGTGAGTATAGATGGTCAGATGTGAGTATAGATGGTCGGGTGTGAGTATAGATGGTCAGGTGTGATTATAGATGGTCAGGTGTGAATGTAGATGGTCAGGTGTGAATATAGATGGTCAGGTGTGAGTATACATGGTCGGGTGTGAATATAGATGGTCAGATGTGAGTATAGATGGTCGCTTGTGAGTATAGACGGTCGGGTGTGAGTATAGATGGTCAGGTGTGAATACAGATGGTCAGTTGTGAGTACAGATGGTCAGGTGTGAGGATAGATGGTTGGGTGTGAGTATAGATGGTCAGGTGTGAATATAGATGGTCAGGTGGGAATATAGATGGTCTTCTGTGAGGATAGATGGTCAGGTGTGAATATAGATGGTCAGGTGTGAATATAGATGGTCAGGTGTGAGTGCAGATGGTCAGGTGTGATTATAGATGGTCAGGTGTGAGTATAGATGGTCAGGGGTGAGTATAGATGGTCAGGTGTGAGTATAAATGGTCAGGTGTGAGTATAGATGGTTAGGTGTTAATATAGATGGTTAGGTGTGAATATAGATGGTCAGGTGTTAGTATAGATGGTCAGGTGAGAATATAGATGGTCAGGTGTGAGTATAGATGGTCAGGTGTGAGTATAGATGGTCAGGGGTGAATATAGATGGTCACGGGTGAATTTCGATGGTCAGGTGTGAAGAAAGATGGTCAGGTGTGAGTATAGATGGCCAGGTGTGAATATAGATGGTCAGGCGTGAATATAGATTGTCAGGTGTGAGTATAGATGGTCCGGTGTGAGTATAGATGGTCAGGTGTGAATATAGATGGTCAGGTGTGAATATAGATGGTCAGGGGTGAATATAGATGGTCAGGTGTGAATATAGATGGTCAGGTGTGAATATAGACGGTCAGGTGTGAAGAAAGATGGTCAGGTGTGAGTATGGATGGTCAGGTGTGAATATAGATGGTCAGGTGTGAATATAGATGGCCAAGTGTGAGTATAGATGGTCAGGTGTGAATATAGATGGTCAGGTGTGAATATAGATGGCCAGGTGTGTATAGATGTTCAGACGTGAGTATAGATGGTCAGGTGTGTATACACATGGTCAAAGAACATAGAACATAGTACATTACAGCGCAGAACAGACCCTTCGGCCCACGGTTTTGCACCGACCAGTTAAAAAACAATGACCCTCTAACCTTCACCAATCCGTTTCCATCCATAAAACTATCCACGGATCACTTAAATGCCCCCAAACTAGGCGCATTTACAACTGCAGCAGGCAGGGCATTCCATTCCCTCACCACCCTCTGACTAAAGTTCCTACCCCTGACATCCGTCCTATAAATACCCCCCCTTAATATAAAGCCATGCCCCCTCGTGCCAGCTTTCTCCACCCGAGGAAAAAGGCTATCACAATCCATCCTATCAGGTGTGAATATGGATGGTCAGGTGTGAGGATAGACGGTCAGGTGTGAATATAGACGGTCAGGTGTGAGTATAGATGGTCAGGTGTGAATATAGATGGTCAGGTGTGAGTATACATGGTCAGGTGTGAATATAGATGGTCAGGTGTGAGTATAGATGGTGAGGTGTGAATATAGATGGTCAGGTGTGAATATAGATGGTCAGGTGTGAGTATAGATGGTGAGGTGTGAGTATAGATGGTCAGGTGTGAATATAGATGGTCAGGTGTGAGTATAGATGGTCAGGTGTGAGTATAGATGGTCAGGTGTGAATATAGATGGTCAGGTGTGAGTATAGATGGTCAGGTGTGAGTATAGATGGTCAGGTGTGAATATAGGTGGCCAGGTGTGAGTATAGATGGTCAGGTGTGAGTATAGACGGTCAGGTGTGGATATAGATGGTCAGGTGTGAATATAGATGGTCAGGTGTGAATATAGATGGTCAGGTGTGAATTTCGATGGTCAGGTGTGAAGATAAATGGTCAGATGTGAATATAGATGGTCAGGTGTGAGTGTAGATGGTCGGGTGTGAGTATAGATGGTCAGGTGTGAGTATAGATGGTCAGGTGTAAGTATAGATGGTCAGGTGTGAATATAGATGGTCAGATGTGAATATAGATGGTCAGGAGTGAGTATTGATGGTCTGGTGTGAGTATAGATGGTCAGGTGTGAAGATAGATGGTCAGGTGTGAATATAGATGGTCAGGTGTGAGTATAGATGGTCAGGTGTGAATATAGATGGTCAGGTGTGTGTATAGATGGTCAGGTGTGAGTGTAGATGGTCATGTGTGAATATAGATGGTCAGGTGTGAATATAAATAGTCAGGTGTGAATATAGATGGTCAGGTGTGAGTATAGATGGTCAGGTGTGAATATAGATGGTCAGGTGTGAGTATAGATGGTCAGGTGTGAATATAGATGGTCAGGTGTGAGTATAGTTGGTCCGGTGTGAGTATAGATGGTCAGGTGTGAGTATAGATGGTCAGGTGTGAATATAGATGGTCAGGTGTGAGTATAGATGGTCAGGTGTGAATATAGATCGTCAGGTGTGACAATAGATGGTCAGGTCTGAGTATAGATGGTCAGGTGTGAATATAGATGGTCAGGTGTGAATATAGATGGCCAGGTGTGAGCATAGATGGTCAGGTGTGAATATAGATGGTCAGGTGTGAATATAGATGGCCAGGTGTGAGTATAGATGGTCAGGTGTGAGTATAGATGATCAGGTGTGAATATAGATGGTCAGGTGTGAATATAGATGGTCAGGTGTGAGTACAGATGGTCAGGTGTGAATATAGATGGTCAGGTGTGAGTATAGATGGTCAGGTGTGAGTATAGAAGGACAGGTGTGAATATAGATGGTCAGGTGTGAGTATAGAAGGTCAGGTGTGAATATAGATGGTCAGGTGTGAGTATAGATGGTCAGGTGTGAATATAGATCGTCAGTTGTGAATATAGATGGTCAGGTGTGAGTATAGATGGTCAGGTGTGAGTATAGATGGTCAGGTGTGAGTATAGATGGACAGGTGTGAATATAGATGGTCAGGTGTGAATATAGATGGTCAGGTGTGAGGATAGATGGTCAGGTGTGAATATAGATGGTCAGGTGTGAGTATAGACAGTCAGGTGTGGATATAGATGGTCAGGTGTGAATATAGATGGTCCGGTGTGAACATAGATGGTCAGGTGTGAATATAGATGGTCAGGTGTGAGTTTCGATGGTCAGGTGTGAAGATAGATGGTCAGGTGTGAATATAGAAGGTCAGGCGTGAATATAGGTGGTCAGGTGTGAGTATAGATGGTCAGGTGTGAGTATAGATGGTCAGGTGTGAATAAAGATGGTCCGGTGTGAATATAGATGGTCAGATGTGAATATAGATGGTCAGGAGTGAGTATTGATGGTCTGGTGTGAGGAGACATGGTCAGGTGTGAATGTAGATCGTCAGGTGTGAGTATAGATTGTCTGGTGTGAAAATAGATGGTCAGGTGTGAATATAGATGGTCAGGTGTGAGTATAGATGGTCAGGGGTGAATATAGATGATCAGGTGTGAATGGAGATGGTCACGGGTGAGTATAGATGGTCAGGTGTGAATATAGATGGTCGGGTGTGAGTGTAGATCGTCAGGTGTGAGTATAGATGGTCAGGTGTGAATATAGATGGTCAGATGTGAGTACAGATGGTCAGGTGTGAGGATAGATGGTTGGGTGTGAGTATAGATGGTCAGGTGTGAATATAGATGGTCAGGTGGGAATATAGATGGTCTGGTGTGAGGATAGATGGTCAGGTGTGAATATAGATGGTCAGGTGTGAATATAGATGGTGAGGTGTGAATATAGATGGTCAGGTGTGAGTGCAGATGGTCAGGTGTGATTATAGATGGTCAGGTGTGAGTATAGATGGTCAGGGGTGAGTATAGATGGTCAGGTGAGAATATAGATGGTCAGGTGTGATATAGATGGTCAGGTGTGAGTATAGATGGTCTTGTGAGAATATAGATGGTCAGGTGTGATATAGATGGTCAGGTGTGAATATAGATGGTCAGGTGTGAGTATAGATGGTCAGGTGTGAGTATAGATGGTCAGGGGTGAATATAGATGGTCAGGGGTGAATTTCGATGGTCAGGTGTGAAGAAAGATGGTCAGGTGTGAGTATAGATGGTCAGGTGTGAATATAGATGGTCAGGTGTGAATATAGATTGTCAGGTGTGAGTATAGATGGTCAGGGGTGAATATAGATGGTCAGGGGTGAATATAGATGGTCAGGTGTGAATATAGATGGTCAGGTGTGAATATAGATGGTCAGTTGTGAGAATAGATGGTCAAGTGTGAATATAGATGGTCAGGTGTGAGTGTCGATGGTCAGGTGTGAATATAGATGGTCAGGTGTGAATATACATGGTCAGTTGCGTGTATACATGGTCAGATGTGAGTATATATGGTCAGGTGTGAATATAGATGGTCAGGTGTGAGTATAGATGGTCGGATGTGAGTATAGATGGTCAGGTGTGAGTATAGATGGTCGGGTGTGAGTATAGATGGTCAGGTGTGAATATAGATGGTCAGGTTTGTGTATAGATGGTCAGGTGTGAGTATACATGGTCAGGTGTGAGTATAGATGGTCAGGTGTGAATATAGGTGGCCAGGTGTGAGTATAGATGGTCAGGTGTGAGTATAGACGGTCAGGTGTGGATATAGATGGTCAGGTGTGAATATAGATGGTCAGGTGTGAATATAGGTGGTCAGGTGTGAATTTCGATGGTCAGGTGTGAAGATAGATGGTCAGGTGTGAATATAGATGGTCAGGTGTGAGTATAGATGGTCGGGTGTGAATATAGATGGTCAGATGTGAATATAGATGGTCAAGTGTGAGTATAGATGGTCAGGTGTGAATATAGATGATCAGGTGTGAGTATAGATGGTCAGGTGTGAGTATAGACGGTCAGGTGTGGATATAGATGGTCAGGTGTGAATATAGATGGTCAGGTGTGAACATAGATGGTCAGGTGTGAATTTCGATGGTCAGCTGTGAAGATAGATGGTCAGGTGTGTGTATAGATGGTCAGGTGTAAGTATAGATGGTCAGGTGTGAATATAGATGGTCAGATGTGAATATAGATGGTCAGGAGTGAGTATTGATGGTCTGGTGTGAGTATAGATGGTCAGGTGTGAATATAGATGGTCAGGTGTGAATATAGATGGTCAGGTGTGAGTATAGATGGTCAGGTGTGAATATAGATGGTCAGGTGTGTGTATAGATGGTCAGGTGTGAGTATAGATGGTCAGGTGTGAATATAGATGGTCAGGTGTGAATATAGATCGTCAGGTGTGAGTATAGATGGTCAGGTGTGAATATAGATGGTCAGGTGTGTGTATAGATGGTCAGGTGTGAGTATAGATGGTCAGGTGTGAATATAGATGGTCAGGTGTGAATATAAATAGTCAGGTGTGAATATAGATGGTCAGGTGTGAGTATAGATGGTCAGGTGTGAATATAGATGGTCAGGTGTGAGTATAGATGGTCAGGTGTGAATATAGATGCTCAGGTGTGAGTATAGTAGGTCCGGTGTGAGTATAGATGGTTAGGTGTGAGTATAGATGGTCAGGTGTCAATATAGATGGTCAGGTGTGAGTATAGATTGTCAGGTGTGAATATAGATCGTCAGGTGTGACAATAGATGGTCAGGTCTGAGTATAGATGGTCAGGTGTGAGTATAGATGGTCAGGTGTGAATATAGATGGTCAGGTGTGAATATAGATGGTCAGGTGTGAGTATAGATGGTCAGGTGTGAGTATAGATTGTCAGGTGTGAATATAGATCGTCAGGTGTGACAATAGATGGTCAGGTCTGAGTATAGATGGTCAGGTGTGAGTATAGATGGTCGGGTGTGAATATAGATGGTCAGATGTGAATATAGATGGTCAAGTGTGAGTATAGATGGTCAGGTGTGAATATAGATGATCAGGTGTGAGTATAGATGGTCAGGTGTGAGTATAGACGGTCAGGTGTGGATATAGATGGTCAGGTGTGAATATAGATGGTCAGGTGTGAATATAGATGGTCAGGTGTGAATTTCGATGGTCAGCTGTGAAGATAGATGGTCAGGTGTGAGTATAGATGGTCAGGTGTAAGTATAGATGGTCAGGTGTGAATATAGATGGTCAGATGTGAATATAGATGGTCAGGAGTGAGTATTGATGGTCTGGTGTGAGTATAGATGGTCAGGTGTGAATATAGATGGTCAGGTGTGAATATAGATGGTCAGGTGTGAGTATAGATGGTCAGGTGTGAATATAGATGGTCAGGTGTATGTATAGATGGTCAGGTGTGAGTATAGATGGTCAGGTGTGAATATAGATGGTCAGGTGTGAATATAGATCGTCAGGTGTGAGTATAGATGGTCAGGTGTGAATATAGATGGTCAGGTGTGTGTATAGATGGTCAGGTGTGAGTATAGATGGTCAGGTGTGAATATAGATGGTCAGGTGTGAATATAAATAGTCAGGTGTGAATATAGATGGTCAGGTGTGAGTATAGATGGTCAGGTGTGAATATAGATGGTCAGGTGTGAGTATAGATGGTCAGGTGTGAATATAGATGCTCAGGTGTGAGTATAGTAGGTCCGGTGTGAGTATAGATGGTTAGGTGTGAGTATAGATGGTCAGGTGTGAATATAGATGGTCAGGTGTGAGTATAGATTGTCAGGTGTGAATATAGATCGTCAGGTGTGACAATAGATGGTCAGGTCTGAGTATAGATGGTCAGGTGTGAGTATAGATGGTCAGGTGTGAATATAGATGGTCAGGTGTGAATATAGATGGTCAGGTGTGAGTATAGATGGTCAGGTGTGAGTATAGATGGACAAGTGTGAATATAGATGGTCAGGTGTGAGTATAGATGGTCAGGGGTGAATATAGATGGTCAGCTGAGAATATAGATGGTCAGTTGTGAGAATAGATGGTCAAGTGTGAATATCGATGGTCAGGTGTGAATATAGATGGTCAGGGGTGAATATATATGGTCAGTTGCGTGTATAGATGGTCAGATGTGAGTATATATGGTCAGGGTTGAATATAGATGGTCAGGTGTGAATATAGATGGTCACGTGTGAATATAGATGGTCCGGTGTGAATATAGATGGTCAGGTCAGAATATAGATGGTCAGGTGTGAGTATAGATGGTCAGGTGTGAATACAGATGGTCAGGTGTGAATATAGATGGTCAGGTGTTTGTATAGATGGTCAGGTGTGAGTATAGATGGTCAGGTGTGAGTATAGATGGTCAGGTGTGAATATAGATGGTCAGGTGTGAGTATAGATGGTCAGGTGTGAATATAGATGGTCAGGAGTGAATATAGATGATCAGGTGTGAGTATAGATGGTCAGGTGTGAATATAGATGGTCAGGTGTGAATATAAATAGTCAGGTGTGAGTATAGATGGTCAGGTGTGAGTATAGATGGTCAGGTGTGAATATAGATGGTCAGGTGTGAGTATAGACGGTCAGGTATGAGTATAGATGGTCAGGTGTGAGTATAGACGGTCAGGTGTGAGTATAGATGGTCAGGTGTGAATATAGATGGTCAGGTGTGAGTATAGATGGTCCGGTGTGAGTATAGATGGTCAGGTGTGAATATAGATGGTCAGGTGTGAATATAGATGGTCTGGTGTGAGTATAGATGGTCCAGTGTGAGTATAGATGGTCAGGTGTTAATATAGATGGTCAGATGTAAACATAGACGGTCAAGTGTGAGTATAGATGGTCAGGTGTCAGTATAGATGGTCCGGTGTGAGTATAGATGGTCAGGGGGGAATATAGGTGGTCAGGTCTGAATATAGACGGTCAGGTGTGAGTAAAGATGGTCAGGTGTGAGTATCGATGGTCAGGTGTGAATATAGATGGTCAGGTGTGAGTATAGACGGTCAGGTGTGTGTATAGACGCTCAGGTGTGAATATAGATGGTCAGGTGTGAGTATAGATGGTCAGGTGCGAGTATAGATGGTCAGGTGTGAATATAGATGGTCGGGTGTGAGTATAGATGGTCAGGTGTGAATATAGATGGTCCGGTGTGAATATAGATGGTCAGGTGAGAATATAGATGGTCAGGTGTGAGTATAGATGGTCAGGTGTGAATATAGATGGTCAGGGGTGAATATATATGGTCAGTTGCGTGTATAGATGGTCAGATGTGAGTATATATGGTCAGGGTTGAATATAGATGGTCAGGTGCGAATATAGATGGTCAGGTGTGAATATAGATGGTCCGGTGTGAATATAGATGGTCAGGTGAGAATATAGATGGTCAGGTGTGAGTATAGATGGTCAGGTGTGTGTATAGATGGTCAGGTGTGAGTATAGATGGTCAGGTGTGAGTATAGATGGTCAGGTGTGAATATAGATGGTCAGGTGTGAATATAGATGGTCAGGAGTGAATATAGATGATCAGGTGTGAGTATAGATGGTCAGGTGTGAATATAGATGTTCAGGTGTGAATATAAATAGTCAGGTGTGAGTATAGATGGTCAGGTGTGAGTATAGATGGTCAGGTGTGAATATAGATGGTCAGGTGTGAGTATAGACAGTCAGGTGTGAGTATAGATGGTCAGGTGTGAGTATAGACGGTCAGGTGTGAGTATAGATGGTCAGGTGTGAATATAGATGGTCAGGTGTGAGTATAGATGGTCCGGTGTGAGTATAGATGGTCAGGTGTGAATATAGATGGTCAGGTGTGAATATAGATGGTCTGGTGTGAATATAGATGGTCCGGTGTGAGTATAGATGGTCAGGTGTTAATATAGATGGTCAGATGTAAACATAGACGGTCAAGTGTGAGTATAGATGGTCAGGTGTCAGTATAGATGGTCCGGTGTGAGTATAGATGGTCAGGGGTGAATATAGGTGGTCAGGTCTGAATATAGACGGTCAGGTGTGAGTATAGATGGTCAGGTGTGAGTATCGATGGTCAGGTGTGAATATAGATGGTCAGGTGTGAGTATAGACGGTCAGGTGTGTGTATAGACGCTCAGGTGTGAATATAGATGGTCAGATGTGAGTATAGATGGTCAGGTGCGAGTATAGATGGTCAGGTGTGAATATAGATGGTCGGGTGTGAGTATAGATGGTCGGGTGTGAGTATAGATGGTCAGGTGTGAGTATAGATGGTCAGATGTGAGTATAGATGGTCAGGTGTGAATATAGATGGTCAGGTGTGAATATACATGGTCAGGTGTGAGTATAGATGGTCAGGTGTGAATATAGATGGTCAGGTGTGAGTATAGATGGTCAGGTGTGAGTATAGATGGTCAGATGTGAGTATAGATGGTCAGGTGTGAGTATAGATGGTCAGGTGTGAGTATAGATGGTCAGGTACGTGTATAGATTGTCAGGAGTGAGTATAGATGGTCAGTCGTGAGTATCGATATTCAGTGGTGAGTACAGATGATCAGGTGCGTGTATAGATGGTCACTTGTGAGAATAGATTGTCAGGAGTGAATATAGATGGTCAGGTGTGAGTTCAGATGGTCAGGTGTGAATATAGATGGTCTGGTGTGATATAGATGGTCCGGTGTGAGTATAGATGGTCAGGTGTTAATATAGATGGTCAGATGTAAACATAGACGGTCAAGTGTGAGTATAGATGGTCAGGTGTGAGTATAGATGGTCCGGTGTGAGTATAGATGGTCAGGGGTGAATATAGGTGGTCAGGTCTGAATATAGACGGTCAGGTGTGAGTATAGATGGTCAGGTGTGAGTATCGATGGTCAGGTGTGATTATAGATCGTCAGTTGTGTGTATAGATGGTCACTTGTAGTATAGATGGTCAGGTGTGAATATATATCGTCAGATGGGAGTTTCGATGGTCAGATGTGAGTATAGACGGTTAGGGGTGGATATAGATGGTCTGTTGTGAATATAGGTGGTCAGGTGTGAGTCTTGATGGTCAGACGTGAGTATAGATGGTCAGGTGTGAGTATAGATGGTCAGGTGTGAATATAGATGGTCAGGTGTGAGTATAGATGTCAGGAGTGAGTATAGATGGTCAGGTGTGAATATAGATGGTCAGTTGTGAGAATAGATGGTCAGGTGAGAATATAGATGGTCAAGTGTGAATATAGATAGTCAGGTGTGAATATAGATGGTCAGGTGTGAATATAGATGGTCAGGTGTGAATATAGATGGTCAGTTGTGAGAATAGATGGTCAAGTGTGAATATAGATGGTCAGGTGTGAGTGTCGATGGTCAGGTGCGAATATAGATGGTCAGGTGTGAATATACATGGTCAGTTGCATGTATAGATGGTCAGATGTGAGTATAGATGGTCAGGTGTGAGTATAGATGGTCAGGGTTGAATATAGATGGTCAGGTGTGAATATAGATGGTCAGGTGTGAGTATAGATGGTCAGGTGTGAGTATAGATGGTCAGGGTTGAATATAGATGGTCAGGTGTGAATATAGACGGTCAGGTGTGAGTATAGATGGTCAGGTGTGAGTATAGATGGTCAGGTGTGAATATGGATGGTCAGGTGTGAATATAGATGGTCAGGTGTGAAAAGAGATGGTCAGGTGTGAGTATAGATGGTCAGATGTGACTATAGCTGGTCAGGGTTGAATATAGATGGTCAGGTGTGAATATAGATGGTCAGGGTTGAATATAGATGGTCAGGTGTGAATATAGATGGTCAGGTGTGAGTATAGATGGTCCGGTGTGAATATAGATGGTCACGTGTGAGTATAGATCGTCAGGTGTGAATATAGATGGTCAGGTGTGAGTATAGATGGTCAGGTGTGAGTACAGATGGTCTGGTGTGAGTATAGATGGTCAGGTGTGAGTATAGATGGTCAGGTGTAAGTATAGATGGTCAGGTGTGAATATAGATGGTCAGATGTGAATATAGATGGCCAAGTGTGAGTATAGATGGTCAGGTGTGAATATAGATGGTCAGGTGTGAATATAGATGGTCAGGGGTGAATATAGATGGTCAGGTGTGAATATAGATGGTCAGGTGTGAATATAGACGGTCAGGTGTGAAGAAAGATGGTCAGGTGTGAGTATAGATGGTCAGGTGTGAATATAGATGGTCAGGTGTGAATATAGATGGCCAGATGTGAGTATAGATTGTCAGGTGTGAATATAGATGGTCAGGTGTGAATATAGATGGCCAGGTGTGTATAGATGTTCAGACGTGAGTATAGATGGTCAGGTGTGTATATACATGTTCAAAGAACATAGAACATAGAACATTACAGCGCAGAACAGACCCTTCGGCCCACGATTTTGCACCGACCAGTTAAAAAACAATGACCCTCTAACCTTCACCAATCCGTTTCCATCCATAAAACTATCCACGGATCTCTTAAATGCCCCCAAACTAGGCGCATTTACAACTGCAGCAGGCAGGGCATTCCATTCCCTCACCACCCTCTGACTAAAGTTCCTACCCCTGACATCCGTCCTATAAATACCCCCCCTCAATATAAAGCCATGCCCCCTCGTGCCAGCTTTCTCCACCCGAGGAAAAAGGCTATCACAATCCATCCTATCAGGTGTGAATATGGATGGTCAGGTGTGAGGATAGACGGTCAGGTGTCAATATAGACGGTCAGGTGTGAGTATAGATGGTCAGGTGTGAATATAGATGGTCAGGTGTGAGTATACATGGTCAGGTGTGAATATAGATGGTCAGGTGTGAATATAGATGGTCAGGTGTGAGTATAGATGGTGAGGTGTGAATATAGATGGTCAGGTGTGAATATAGATGGTCAGGTGTGAGTATAGATGGTCAGGTGTGAGTATAGATGGTCAGGTGTGAATATAGATGGTCAGGTGTGAGTATATATGGTCAGGTGTGAGTATAGATGGTCAGGTGTGAATATAGGTGGCCAGGTGTGAGTATAGATGGTCAGGTGTGAGTATAGATGGTCAGGTGTGAATATAGATGGTCAGGTGTGAAAATAGTTTGTCAGGTGTGAGTATAGATGGTCAGGTGTGAGTATAGATGGTCAGGTGTGAATATAGATGGTCAGGTGTGAGTATAGATGGTCAGGTGTGAATATAGATGATCAGGTGTGAGTATAGATGGTCAGGTGTGAGTATAGACGGTCAGGTGTGGATATAGATGGTCAGGTGTGAATATAGATGGTCAGGTGTGAATATAGATGGTCAGGTGTGAATTTCGATGGTCAGGTGTGAAGATAGATGGTCAGGTGTGAGTATAGATGGTCAGGTGTAAGTATAGATGGTCAGGTGTGAATATAGATGGTCAGATGTGAATATAGATGGTCAGGAGTGAGTATTGATGGTCTGGTGTGAGTATAGATGGTCAGGTGTGAATATAGATGGTCAGGTGTGAATATAGATGGTCAGGTGTGAGTATAGATGGTCAGGTGTGAATATAGATGGTCAGGTGTGAATATAAATAGTCAGGTGTGAATATAGATGGTCAGGTGTGAGTATAGATGGACAGGTGTGAATGTAGATGGTCAGGTGTGAATATAAATAGTCAGGTGTGAATATAGATGGTCAGGTGTGAGTATAGATGGTCAGGTGTGAATATAGATGGTCAGGTGTGAGCATAGATGGTCAGGTGTTAATATAGCAGGTCAGGTGTGAATATAGATGGTCAGGTGTGAATATAGATGGTCAGGTGTGAGTATAGATGGTCAAGTGTGAATATAGATGGTCAGGTGTGAGTATAGATGGTCAGGGGTGAATATAGATGGTCAGCTGAGAATATAGATGGTCAGTTGTGAGAATAGATGGTGAGGTGTGAGTATAGATGGTCAGGTGTGAATATAGATGGTCAGGTGTGAGTATTGATGGTCAGGTGTGAGTATAGATGGTCAGGTGTTAATATAGATGGTCAGGTGTGAGTATAGATGGTCAGGTGTGAATATAGATGATCAGGTGTGATTATAGATGGTCAGGTGTGAGTATAGACGGTCAGATGTGGATATAGATGGTCAGGTGTGAATATAGATGGTCAGGTGTGAATATAGATGGTCAGGTGTGAATTTCGATGGTCAGGTGTGAAGATAGATGGTCAGGTGTGAGTATAGATGGTCAGGTGTAAGTATAGATGGTCAGGTGTGAATATAGATGGTCAGATGTGAATATAGATGGTCAGGAGTGAGTATTGATGGTCTGGTGTGAGTATAGATGGTCAGGTGTGAATATAGATGGTCAGGTGTGAATATAGATGGTCAGGTGTTAGTATAGATGGTCAGGTGTGAATATAGATGGTCAGGTGTGTGTATAGATGGTCAGGTGTGAGTATAGATGGTCAGGTGTGAATATAGATGGTCAGGTGTGAATATAAATAGTCAGGTGTGAATATAGATGGTCAGGTGTGAGTATAGATGGTCAGGTGTGAATATAGATGGTCAGGTGTGAGTATAGATGGTCAGGTGTGAATATAGATGCTCAGGTGTAAGTATAGATGGTCCGGTGTGAGTATAGATGGTCAGGTGTGAATATAGATGGTCAGGTGTGAGTATAGATTGTCAGGTGTGAATATAGATGGTCAGGTGTGAGTATAGATGGTCAGGTGTGAGTATAGATGGTCAGGTGTGAATATAGATGGTCAGGTGTGAATATAGATGGTCAGGTGTGAGTATAGATGGTCAGGTGAGAATATAGATGGTCCGTTGAGAGAATAGATGGTCTGGTGTGAATATAGATGGTCAAGTGTGAATTTAGATGGTCAGGTGTGAATGCAGATGGTCAGGTGTGAATATAGATGGTCAGGTGTGAATATAGATGGTCAGGTGTGAGTATAGATGGTCAAGTGTGAATATAGATGTTCAGGTGTGAGTATAGATGGTCAGGGGTGAATATAGATGGTCAGCTGAGAATATAGATGGTCAGTTGTGAGAATAGATGGTCAAGTGTGAATATCGATGGTCAGGTGTGAATATAGATGGTCAGGGGTGAATATACATGGTCAGTTGCGTGGATAGATGGTCAGATGTGAGTATATATGGTCAGGGTTGAATATAGATGGTCAGGTGTGAATATAGATGGTCCGGTGTGAATATAGATGGTCAGGTGTGAATATAGATGGTCAGGTGTGAGTATAGATGGTGAGGTGTGAATTCAGATGGTCAGGTGTGAATATAGATGGTCAGGTGTGAATATAGATGGTCAGGTGTGTGTATAGATGGTCAGGTGTGAGTATAGATGGTCAGGTGTGAGTATAGATGGTCAGGTGTGAATATAGATGGTCAGGTGTGAGTATAGATGGTCAGGTGTGAATATAGATGGTCAGGAGTGAATATAGATGATCAGGTGTGAGTATAGATGGTCAGGTGTGAATATAGATGGTCAGGTGTGAATATAAATAGTCAGGTGTGAGTATAGATGGTCAGGTGTGAGTATAGATGGTCAGGTGTGAATATAGATGCTCAGGTGTGAGAATAGACGGTCAGGTGTGAGTATAGATGGTCAGGTGTGAGTATAGACGGTCAGGGGTGAGTATAGATGGTCCGGTGTGAATATAGATGGTCAGGTGTGAGTATAGATGGTCAGGTGTGAATATAGATGGTCAGGTGTGAATATAGATGGTCAGGTGTGAATATAGATGGTCAGGTGTGAGTATAGATGGTCCAGTGTGAGTATAGATGGTCAGGTGTGAGTATAGATGGTCCGGTGTGAGTATAGATGGTCAGGGGTGAATATAGGTGGTCAGGTCTGAATATAGATGGTCAGGTGTGAGTATAGATGGTCAGGTGTGAGTATCGATGGTCAGGTGTGAATATAGATGGTCAGGTGTGAGTATAGACGGTCAGGTGTGTGTATAGATGCTCAGGTGTGAATATGGATGGTCAGGTGTGAGTATAGATGGTCAGGTGCGAGTATAGATGGTCAGGTGTGAATATAGATGGTCGGGTGTGAGTATAGATGGTCGGGTGTGAGTATAGATGGTCAGGTGTGAGTATAGATGGTCAGATGTGAGTATAGATGGTCAGGTGTGAGTATAGATGGTCAGGTGTGAGTATAGATGGTCAGGTGTGAATATAGATGGTCAGGTGTGAGTATAGATGGTCAGGTGTGAGTATAGATGGTCAGGTGTGAGTATAGATGGTCAGGTACATGTATAGATTGTCAGGAGTGAGTGTAGATGGTCAGTCGTGAGTATCGATGTTCAGTTGTGAGTACAGATGATCAGGTGCGTGTATAGATGGTCACTTGTGAGAATAGATTGTCAGGAGTGAATATAGATGGTCCGGTGTGAGTATAGATGGTCAGGTGTTAATATAGATGGTCAGATGTAAACATAGACGGTCAAGTGTGAGTATAGATGGTCCGGTGTGAGTAGAGATGGTCAGGGGTGAATATAGGTGGTCAGGTCTGAATATAGACGGTCAGGTGTGAGTATAGATGGTCAGGTGTGAGTATCGATGGTCAGGTGTGATTATAGATCGTCAGTTGTGTGTATAGATGGTCACTTGTAGTATAGATGGTCAGGTGTGAATATAGATCGTCAGATGGGAGTTTCGATGGTCAGATGTGAGTATAGACGGTTAGGGGTGAATATAGATGGTCTGTTGTGAATATAGATGTTCAGGTGTGAGTCTTGATGGTCAGACGTGAATATAGATGGTCAGGTGTGAATATAGATGGCCAGGTGTGAGTATAGATGGTCAGGTGTAAATATAGATGGTCAGTTGTGAGAATAGATGGTCAGGTGTGAATATAGATGGTCTGGTGTGAATATAGATGGTCCGGTGTGAGTATAGATGGTCAGGTGTTAATATAGATGGTCAGATGTAAACATAGACGGTCAAGTGTGAATATAGATGGTCAGGTGTGAGTATAGATGGTCCGGTGTGAGTATAGATGGTCAGGGGTGAATATAGGTGGTCAGGTCTGAATATAGACGGTCAGGTGTGAGTATAGATGGTCAGGTGTGAGTATCGATGGTCAGGTGTGATTATAGATCGTCAGTTGTGTGTATAGATGGTCACTTGTAGTATAGATGGTCAGGTGTGAATATAGATCGTCAGATGGGAGTTTCGATGGTCAGATGTGAGTATAGACGGTTAGGGGTGAATATAGATGGTCTGTTGTGAATATAGATGGTCAGGTGTGAGTCTTGATGGTCAGACGTGAGTATAGATGGTCAGACGTGAATATAGATGATCTGTTGTGAATATAGATGGTCAGGTGTGAATATAGATGGTCAGGTGTGAGTCTTGATGGTCAGACGTGAGTATAGATGGTCAGGTGTGAGTATAGATGGTCAGGTGTGAGTATAGATGGTCAGGTGTGAATATAGATGGTCAGTTGTGAGAATAGATGGTCAGGTGTGAATATAGATGGTCAAGTGTGAATATAGATAGTCAGGTGTGAATATAGATGGTCAGGTGTGAATATAGATGGTCAGGTGTGAATATAGATGGTCAGTTGTGAGAATAGATGGTCAAGTGTGAATATCGATGGTCAGGTGTGAGTGTCGATGGTCAGGTGCGAATATAGATGGTCAGGTGTGAATATACATGGTCAGTTGCATGTATAGATGGTCAGATGTGAGTATAGATGGTCAGGTGTGAGTATAGATGGTCAGGGTTGAATATAGATGGTCAGGTGTGAATATAGATGGTCAGGTGTGAGTATAGATGGTCAGGTGTGAGTATAGATGGTCAGGGTTGAATATAGATGGTCAGGTGTGAATATAGACGGTCAGGTGTGAGTATAGATGGTCAGGTGTGAGTATAGATGGTCAGGTGTGAATATAGATGGTCAGGTGTGAATATAGATGGTCAGGTGTGAGTATGGATGGTCAAGTGTGAATATAGATGGTCAGGTGTGAAAAGAGATGGTCAGGTGTGAGTATAGATGGTCAGATGTGACTATAGCTGGTCAGGGTTGAATATAGATGGTCAGATGTGAATATAGATGGTCAGGGTTGAATATAGATGGTCAGGTGTGAATATAGATGGTCAGGTGTGAGTATAGATGGTCCGGTGTGAATATAGATGGGCAGGTGTGAGTATAGATGGTCAGGTGTGAATATAGATGGTCAGGTGTGAGTATAGATGGTCAGGTGTGAGTATAGATGGTCTGGTGTGAATATAGATGGTCAGGTGTGAGTATAGATGGTCAGGTGTGAGTATAGATGGTCAGGTGTGAATATAGATGGTCCGGTGTGAGTATAGATGGTCAGGTGTGAGTATAGATGGTCAGATGGGGGTAGAGAAGGTCAGGGGTGAATATAGATGGTCAGGTTTGAATACAGACGGTCAGGTGGGAAGAAAGATGGTCAGGTGTGAGTGTAGATGGTCAGTTATGAGTACAGATGGTCAGATGTGAGTATAGAGGGTCAGGAGTGAATATAGGTGGTCAAGTGGGAATAAAGATGGTCAGTTCGAGTATAGATGGTCAGGTGTGAATATAGATGGTGAGGTGTGAGTATAGATGGTCAGGTACATTTATAGATGGTCAGGAGTGAGTATAGATGGTCAAGTGTGAATATAGATGGTCAGGCGTGAGTATAGATGGTCAGGTGTGAATATGGATGGTCAGGCGTGAGTATAGATGGTCAGATGTGAGTATAGATGGTCAGGTGTGAGTATAGATGGTCCGGTGTGAGTATAGATGGTCAGGTGTGAGTATAGATGGTCAGGTACTTGTATAGAAGGTCAGGAGTGAGTATAGATGGTCAGGTGTGAGTACAGATGGTCAGGGGTGAGTATAGATGGTCCAGTGTGAGTATAGATGGTCAGGTGTGAATATAGATGGTCCGGTGTGAGTATAGATGGTCAGGTGTGAGTATAGATGGTCAGGTGTGAATATAGACGGTCAGGTGTGAGTATAGATGGTCAGGTGTGAGTATAGATGGTCAGGTGTGAATATAGATGGTCGGGTGGGAGTATAGATGGTCGGGTGTGAGTATAGATGGTCAGGTGTGAGTATAGATGGTCAGATGTGAGTATAGATGGTCAGGTGTGAATATAGATAGTCAGGTGTGAATATAGATGGTCAGGTGTGAGTATAGATGGTCAGGTGTGAATATAGATGGTCAGGTGTGAGTATAGATGGTCAGGTGGGAGTATAGATGGTCAGGTGTGAGTATAGATGGTCAGGTGTGAGTATCGATGGTCAGGTACGTGTATAGATTGTCAGGAGTGAGTATAGATGGTCAGTCGTGAGTATCGATGTTCAGTTGTGAGTACAGATGATCAGGTGCGTGTATAGATGGTCACTTGTGAGTATAGATTGTCAGGAGTGAATATAGATGGTCAGGTGTGAGTACAGACGGTCAGGTGTGAGTATAGATGGTCAGGTACGTGTATAGAAGGTCAGGAGTGAGTATAGATGGTCAGGTGTGAGTGTAGATGGTCAGGTGTAATATAGATGGTCAGAGGTTAACATAGACAGTCAAGTGTGAATATAGATGGTCAGGTGTGAGTATAGATGGTCCGGTGTGAGTATAGATGGTCAGGGGTGAATATAGGTGGTCAGGTCTGAATATAGACGGTCAGGTGTGAGTATAGATGGTCAGGTGTGAGTATCGATGGTCAGGTGTGAATATAGATGGTCAGGCGTGAGTATAGATGGTCAGGTGTGAATATAGATGGTCAGGCGTGAGTATAGATGGTCAGATGTGAGTATAGATGGTCAGGTGTGAGTATAGATGGTCCGGTGTGAGTATAGATGGTCTGGTGTGAGTATAGATGGTCAGGTACTTGTACAGAAGGTCAGGAGTGAGTATAGATGTTCAGGTGTGAGTACAGATGGTCAGGGGTGAGTATAGATGGTCCAGTGTGAGTATAGATGTTCAGGTGTGAATATAGATGGTCAGGTGTGAATATAGATGGTCCGGTGTGAGTATAGATGGTCAGGTGTGAGTATAGATGGTCAGGTGTGAATATAGATGGTCAGATGTGAGTATAGATGGTCAGGGGTGAATATAGATGGTCAGCTGAGAATATAGATGGTCAGTTGTGAGAATAGATGGTGAGGTGTGAGTATAGATGGTCAGGTGTGAATATAGATGGTCAGGTGTGAGTATAGATGGTCAGGTGTGAGTATAGATGGTCAGGTACATTTATAGATGGTCAGGAGGAGTGAGTATAGATGGTCAGGTGTGAATATAGATGGTCAGGCGTGAGTATAGATGGTCAGGTGTGAATATAGATGGTCAGGCGTGAGTATAGATGGTCAGATGTGAGTATAGATGGTCAGGTGTGAGTATAGATGGTCCGGTGTGAGTATAGATGGTCAGGTGTGAGTATAGATGGTCAGGTACTTGTATAGAAGGTCAGGAGTGAGTATAGATGGTCAGGTGTGAGTACAGATGGTCAGGGGTGAGTATAGATGGTCCAGTGTGAGTATAGATGTTCAGGTGTGAATATAGATGGTCAGGTGTGAATATAGATGGTCCGGTGTGAGTATAGATGGTCAGGTGTGAGTATAGATGGTCAGGTGTTAATATAGATGGTCAGGTGTGAATATAGACGGTCAGGTGTGAGTATAGATGGTCAGGTGTGAGTATAGATGGTCAGGTGTGAATATAGATGGTCGGGTGGGAGTATAGATGGTCGGGTGTGAGTATAGATGGTCAGGTGTGAGTATAGATGGTCAGATGTGAGTATAGATGGTCAGGTGTGAATATAGATAGTCAAGTGTGAATATAGATGGTCAGGTGTGAGTATAGATGGTCAGGTGTGAATATAGATGGTCAGGTGTGAGTATAGATGGTCAGGTGTGAGTATAGATGGTCAGGTGTGAGTATAGATGGTCAGGTGTGAGTATCGATGGTCAGGTACGTGTATAGATTGTCAGGAGTGAGTATAGATGGTCAGTCGTGAGTATCGATGTTCAGTTGTGAGTACAGATGATCAGGTGCGTGTATAGATGGTCACTTGTGAGTATAGATTGTCAGGAGTGAATATAGATGGTCAGGTGTGAGTACAGACGGTCAGGTGTGAGTATAGATGGTCAGGTACGTGTATAGAAGGTCAGGAGTGAGTATAGATGGTCAGGTGTGAGTGTAGATGGTCAGGTGTAATATAGATGGTCAGATGTAAACATAGACAGTCAAGTGTGAGTATAGATGGTCAGGTGTGAGTATAGATGGTCCGGTGTGAGTATAGATGGTCAGGGGTGAATATAGGTGGTCAGGTCTGAATATAGACGGTCAGGTGTGAGTATAGATGGTCAGGTGTGAGTATCGATGGTCAGGTGTGAATATAGATGGTCAGGCGTGAGTATAGATGGTCAGGTGTGAATATAGATGGTCAGGCGTGAGTATAGATGGTCAGATGTGAGTATAGATGGTCAGGTGTGAGTATAGATGGTCAGGTACTTGTACAGAAGGTCAGGAGTGAGTATAGATGGTCAGGTGTGAGTACAGATGGTCAGGGGTGAGTATAGATGGTCCAGTGTGAGTATAGATGTTCAGGTGTGAATATAGATGGTCAGGTGTGAATATAGATGGTCCGGTGTGAGTATAGATGGTCAGGTGTGAGTATAGATGGTCAGGTGTGAATATAGATGGTCAGGTGTGAGTATAGATGGTCAGGGGTGAATATAGATGGTCAGCTGAGAATATAGATGGTCAGTTGTGAGAATAGATGGTGAGGTGTGAGTATAGATGGTCAGGTGTGAATATAGATGGTCAGGTGTGAGTATAGATGGTCAGGTGTGAGTATAGATGGTCAGGTGTGAATATAGGTGGCCAGGTGTGAGTATAGATGGTCAGGTGTGAGTATAGATGGTCAGATGTGAATATAGATGGTCAGGTATGAAAATAGTTTGTCAGGTGTGAGTATTGATGGTCAGGTGTGAGTATAGATGGTCAGGTGTGAATATAGATGGTCAGGTGTGAGTATAGATGGTCAGGTGTGAATATAGATGATCAGGTGTGAGTATAGATGGTCAGGTGTGAGTATAGACGGTCAGGTGTGAATATAGATGGTCAGGTGTGAGTATAGATGGTCAGGTGTGAATATAGATGGTCAGGTGTGTGTATAGATGGTCAGGTGTGAGTATAGATGGTCAGGTGTGAATATAGATGGTCAGGTGTGAATATAAATAGTCAGGTGTGAGTATAGATGGTCAGGTGTGAGTATAGATGGTCAGGTGTGAGTATAGACGGTCAGGTGTGAGTATAGATGGTCAGGTGTGAGTATAGACGTTCAGGTGTGAGTATAGATGGTCAGGTGTGAATATAGATGGTCAGGTGTGAGTATAGATGGTCCGGTGTGAGTATAGATGGTCAGGTGTGAATATAGATGGTCAGGTGTGAATATAGATGGTCTGGTGTGAGTATAGATGGTCAGGTGTTAATATAGATGGTCAGATGTAAACATAGACGGTCAAGTGTGAGTATAGATGGTCAGGTGTCAGTATAGATGGTCCGGTGTGAGTATAGATGGTCAGGGGTGAATATAGGTGGTCAGGTCTGAATATAGACGGTCAGGTGTGAGTATAGATGGTCAGGTGTGAGTATCGATGGTCAGGTGTGAATATAGATGGTCAGGTGTGAGTATAGACGGTCAGGTGTGTGTATAGACGCTCAGGTGTGAATATAGATGGTCAGATGTGAGTATAGATGGTCAGGTGCGAGTATAGATGGTCAGGTGTGAATATAGATGGTCGGGTGTGAGTATAGATGGTCGGGTGTGAGTATAGATGGTCAGGTGTGAATATAGATGGTCAGGTGTGAATATACATGGTCAGGTGTGAGTATAGATGGTCAGGTGTGAATATAGATGGTCAGGGGTGAGTATAGATGGTCAGGTGTGAATATAGATGGTCAGGGGTGAGTATAGATGGTCAGGTGTGAATATAGATGGTCAGGGGTGAGTATGGATGGTCAGGTGTGAATATAGATGGTCAGGGGTGAGTATAGATGGTCAGGTGTGAATATAGATGGTCAGGTGTGAGTATAGATGGTCAGGTGTGAGTATAGATGGTCAGGTGTGAGTATAGATGGTCAGGTGTGAGTATAGATGGTCAGGTACGTGTATAGATTGTCAGGAGTGAGTATAGATGGTCAGTCGTGAGTATCGATATTCAGTGGTGAGTACAGATGATCAGGTGCGTGTATAGATGGTCACTTGTGAGAATAGATTGTCAGGAGTGAATATAGATGGTCAGGTGTGAGTTCAGATGGTCAGGTGTGAATATAGATGGTCCGGTGTGAGTATAGATGGTCAGGCGTTAATATAGATGGTCAGATGTAAACATAGACGGTCAAGTGTGAGTATAGATGGTCAGGTGTGAGTATAGATGGTCCGGTGTGAGTATAGATGGTCAGGGGTGAATATAGGTGGTCAGGTCTGAATATAGACGGTCAGGTGTGAGTATAGATGGTCAGGTGTGAGTATAGATGGTCAGGGGTGAGTATAGATGGTCAGATGTGAATATAGATAGTCAGGTGTGAGTATAGATGGTCAGGTGTTAGTATAGAGGGTCAGGTGTGAATATAGAGGGTCAGGTGTGAACATAGAGGGTCAGGTGTGAATATAGATGGTCAGGTGTGAATAGAGATGGTCAGGTGTGAATATAGATGGTCAGGTGTGAGTATAGATGGTCAGGTGTGAATATAGATGGTCAGGTGTGAATATAGATGATCAGTTTCGGTTATAGATGGTCAGGTGTGAGTATAGATGGTCAGGTACGTGTATAGATGGTCAGGAGTGAGTATAGATGGTCAGGTGTGAATATAGATGGTCAGGCGTGAGTATAGATGGTCAGGTGTTAATATAGACGGTCAAGTGTGAGTATAGATGGTCAGGGGTGAATATAGATGGTCAGGTGTGAATATAGATGGTCAGGTGTGAGTATAGATGGTCAGGTGTGAGTATAGATGGTCAGGTGTGAATATAGATGGTCAGGTGTGAGTATAGATGGTCAGGTGTGAATATAGATGGACAGGTGTGAATGTAGATGGTCAGGTGTGAGTATAGATGGTCAGGTGTGAGTATAGATGGTCAGGTGTGACTATAGATGGTCAGGTGTGAATATAGATGGTCAGGTGTGAGTATAGATGGTCAGGGGTGACTATAGATGGTCAGGGGTGACTATAGATGGTCAGGTGTGAATATAGATGGTCAGGTGTGAGTATAGATGGTCAGGGGTGAGTATAGATGGTCAGGTGTGAATATAGATGGTCAGGTGTGAGTATAGATGGTCAGGTGTGAATATAGATGGTCAGGTGTGAGTATAGATGGTCAGGTGTGAGTATAGATGGTCAGGTACGTGTATAGAAGGTCAGGAGTGAGTATAGATGGTCAGGTGTGAGTATAGATGGTCAGGTGTGAGTATAGATAATCAGGGGTGAGTATAGATGGTCAGATGTGAATATAGATAGTCAGGTGAGTATAGATGGTCAGGTGTTAGTATAGAGGGTCAGGTGTGAATATAGAGGGTCAGGTGTTAGTATAGAGGGTCAGGTGTGAATATAGAGGGTCAGGTGTGAATATAGATGGTCAGGTGTGAATAGAGATGGTCAGGCGTGAGTATAGATGGTCAGGTGTGAATATAGATGGTCAGGTGTGAATATAGATGGTCAGGTGTAAATATAGATGGTCAGGTGTGAGTATAGATGGTCAGATGTGAATATAGATGGCCAGTTGTGAGTATAGATGGTCGGTGTTAATATAGATGGTCAGATGTAAATATTGACGGTCAGGTGTGCGTATTGATGGTCAGGTGTGAGTATAGATGGTCAGGTGTGAATATAGATGGTCAGGGGTGAGTATAGATGGTCAGGTGTGAATATAGATGGTCAGGGGTGAGTATAGATGGTCAGGTGTGAATATAGATGGTCAGGGGTGAGTATGGATGGTCAGGTGTGAGTATAGATGGTCAGGGGTGAATATAGATGGTCAAGTGTGAGTATAGATGGCCAGGTATTTGTATAGATGGTCCGGTGTGAGTATAGATGGTCTGGTACTTGTACAGATGGTCAGGAGTGAATATAGATGGTCAGATGTCAGTATAGATGGTCAGGTGTGAGTATAGATGGTCATTTGTGAGTATCGGTGACCAGAATTGCGAGTTTCTGTCCTGATTATAAGTCAAACTCATGATGTATAAATACTGGCTTCTATTTGTGTTCCAGGAGCAGTCTGTCAGTCCTTGTTTGGAACCCGTTACTCCCACATGTCTGGGTTAAAACCCAGAGCTTTGAAATAAAAACCCGCTGTATTTTGACTCACAAACAGTCTCAGAGGTAAATTTTATCAATATCCTCAGTTACTCACATTGCTTATCTATAAATTCTCTCCGATTGTCATTTCATCGAACCTGATATCTATTTACAAATGGGAATGATCCCACATTGTTAGTGATGTCGCTGTCAGTCTCTTACTGGGGAATCTCACCCATACCAGGCTGTTGGTTTGGATAAAGTTTTAGCCCAGCCCGTCTCTCTATCGCAGGCCAGACTCCCCATCAACTGAGGACCGTGTCTGTCTGATGGTTAATACAGCAAAAGGTCCTTTTCCCACCTGACACAGAATCGTTCCTTATTAGTTTCACCGTAGCCCAGTCTCCTGGTGTCGGCAGTTTGGGAGGATTCCCTTTCTGCCAAGCTTATCCCATCACTGTTGATGTTGTTTGGGAGAATGTTCACTCAGTCCCTCAAACTCTGCCTCTCTGTCTCCCACTCACTCTCCTCCTCCCGTTTGCCCGACCACTCACTGGTTGGAAAGGTGTTAACCCCATATTCCCCTGGAAAGAGTGGCTCTCTGTTGTCCTGCAGGAAAAACTGGACCCGATCGCTTCCTCCATCCATCACGGTGTTGGCTCAGCTGTTCTTCTGTTCATCCGTTCCCCCAATCCTGAACTCTGTGGGTGGTGAAATCTCTGTCTGATCCCTAAAGACTTTCCTCAAACTCTCCCCCCTGTGCAGCCAGTTCTGAGTCTAACTGAAGAGGGATTCCCCGCCTGGATATTATCCCACTGGCCAATATCGTAGCCACGGTTTGAGATGGAAATGCATCGATCAGTAATCGCTAAACAGGAAGTTTTTCCCTTTTATTCCAGGGAACGATCCTGTGAAATCCATTTGCGAGCATTCCCGTGGACCCCCCTCAGCTGCTTTCCCACCTTGGTCACCGAATGTTGCCCTGGGTCCACTTGTGTAGACTGAATGTCCCCCCCCCTGTCTCCATCATCTCTTCCACCACCAACAATTCTCCCTGAAACTGACCAAATGTCCCCTCTGCAGTGTGGCCGACTCCATCTGGAATAAGGTCTGTTGTGTTGCCTCTGGAGCTATTATTTTTCCTTTCCTTCCCCGAACGCTGTCTTGTCTCTTTTTACCCCCACCCCCAGCACCCCCTATCTTCTCCAATTCTGTCCTTCCTCATCTGAGGCCTGTCCCAGTCCCTGTTTTACACCAATATTTCTTACCTCTTTGGCTGTTATCTGTGTCACGGCCAACTCTTGTTTGAACAATTCTGTCAGTTTGGGGAAACCCAGTGAGTCTCCTCTGCACCCCCAGGATATCCTTTTCTCAAGTCAGGAGACCAAAACTGTCCACAGTAACTCCAGATGTGTCCTCCCCAGCACCTTATACATAACCTCACTGCTTTTAAACTCCATCCCTCCAGCAACGAAGGACAAAATTCCAGTTGCCTTCTTCATCCCCTGCTGCAAACCAACTCCTTGAGATTCCTGCACAAGGACGCCCAGATCCCTCTGCACAGCTGGGATTTTTTCCCATTGAAAGAATAGTCCATCTTGCTGTTGTTCCTGCCATTTCTTGAGATGACATGGAGTGAATCAAAGTAGCTGAGGACTGATATCTGGGTTGCTGGGGCCCACTGGAGGAGGCCAGGAGGGTCATCGGCTCAGCACTCTGGCTGAAGACTATTGTAGATTAGGTGGATTGGCCAGGCTAAATTCCCCTCAGTGTCCCAAGATGTGTACGAGCGGTGGATTGGCCATGATAAATGGCCCCTTAGCACCCAAAAATGTGTAGGTTTAGTAGGTTGGCCATGCTAAATTGTTTCTTAGTGTCCCAAGATGTGTGGGTTCAGTTAATTGGCCATGCTAAATTGCTCCTTCCTATTCCAAGGTGTGTAGATTAGGTGGATTGGCCGTGCTAAATTGCCCCTTACTGTCCCAAATATGTAGGTTAGGTGGATTGGAAATGCTAATTTGCCACTTAGTGTCGCAAGATTTGTAGGTTAGGTGGATCCGCCAGACTAAATTGCCCCTTAGTGTCCCAAGATGTGTGGATTAGGTTTATTGGCCATGCTAAATTCCCCATAGTGTCCTAAGATGTGTAGGTTGGGTGGATTGGCCATGATAAATTGACCCTGAGTGTCCCAAGATGCGTACGAGAGGTGGATTGGCCAGGCTAAATTGTCCCTTAGTGTCCCAAGATGTGGATGAGAATTGGACATGTTAAAATCCCTGACACGGCCAAAGATGTGTAGGTTGGGTGGATTGATCATGCTAAATTGCTCCTTAGTGTCCCAAGCTATGTATGAGAGATGGATTGGAGATGCTAAATTCCCCTTAGTATTCCAAGGTGTGTACGAGGTGTGAACTGATCTTGTTAAATTGCCACTTTGTTTCCCAAGCAGTGTACAAGATGTGGATTAACCGCGCTAAATTCACTTGAGTGTTCCACAATGTGTACAGGAAGAGTATTTGTCTTGCTAAATTGCTCCTTAGTGTCTCAAGATGTGTACCAGAGCTGGATTGGCCATCCTTAGATGCTGAAGATGTGGATGAGAGGTCAATTGGACATGTTAAAATCCCGTTTGTGTCCCAAGCTGTGTACAAGAGGTGGATTGGCCATGCTAAATTATCTCTTCTTGCTAAATTCCCCTGAGTGTCCTAAGCTGTGTAGGTTGGGTGAATTGGCCATGCTAAATTGCACATTAGTGTCCCAAGGTGTGTACAAGAGGTGGATTAGCCATGCTAAATTTCCCATGGATGTACAAGGATGTGTAGGATACGTGGATGGCCATGATAAGTGGCCCGTTAGTATCCCAAGATGTGTAGATTTGGTAGATTGGCCATGCTAAATTGCCTCTTACTGTCCCAGACTGTATACAAGAGGAGGATTGGCCATGCTAAATTGCCTTTTAGTGTACTGTTTAAAATCTCTGTTTAGTGTCGGGTACTGTTTAAAATCTCTGTTTAGTGTAGGGCACTGTTTAAAATCTCTGTTTAGTGTAGGGCACTGTTCAAAATCTCTGTTTAGTGTAGGGCACTGTTTAAAGTCTCCGTTTAGTGTAGGGCACTGTTTAAAATCTCTGTTTAGTGTAGGGCACTGTTTAAAATCTCTGTTTAGTGTCGGGTACTGTTTAAAATCTCTGTTTAGTGTAGGGCACTGTTTAAAATCCCTGTTTAGTGTCGGGTACTGTTTAAAATCTCTGTTTAGTGTCGGGTACTGTTTAAAATCTCTGTTTAGTGTAGGGCACTGTTCAAAATCTCTGTTTAGTGTAGGGCACTGTTTAAAATCTCTGTTTAGTGTAGGGCACTGTTTAAAATCTCTGTTTAGTGTAGGGCACTGTTTAAAATCTCTGTTTAGTGTAGGGCACTGTTTAAAGTCTCCGTTTAGTGTAGGGCACTGTTTAAAATCTCTGTTTAGTGTAGGGCACTGTTTAAAATCTCCGTTTAGTGTAGGGCACTGTTTAAAGTCTCCGTTTAGTGTAGGGTACTGTTTAAAATCTCCGTTTAGTGTAGGGCACTGTTTAAAATCTCCGTTTAGTGTAGGGCACTGTTTAAAATCTCTGTTTAGTGTAGGGCACTGTTTAAAATCTCTGTTTAGTGTCGGGTACTGTTTAAAATCTCTGTTTAGTGTAGGGCACTGTTTAAAATCCCTGTTTAGTGTCGGGTACTGTTTAAAATCTCTGTTTAGTGTCGGGTACTGTTTAAAATCCCTGTTTAGTGTCGGGTACTGTTTAAAATCTCTGTTTAGTGTCGGGTACTGCTTAAAATCTCTGTTTAGTGTAGGGCACTGTTTAAAATCTCTGTTTAGTGTAGGGCACTGTTTAAAATCCCTGTTTAGTGTCGGGTACTGTTTAAAATCTCTGTTTAGTGTCGGGTACTGTTTAAAATCTCTGTTTAGTGTAGGGCACTGTTCAAAATCTCTGTTTAGTGTAGGGCACTGTTTAAAATCTCTGTTTAGTGTAGGGCACTGTTTAAAGTCTCCGTTTAGTGTAGGGCACTGTTTAAAATCTCCGTTTAGTGTAGGGCACTGTTTAAAATCTCCGTTTAGTGTAGGGCACTGTTTAAAGTCTCCGTTTAGTGTAGGGTACTGTTTAAAATCTCCGTTTAGTGTAGGGCACTGTTTAAAATCTCCGTTTAGTGTAGGGCACTGTTTAAAATCTCTGTTTAGTGTAGGGCACTGTTTAAAATCTCTGTTTAGTGTAGGGCACTGTTTAAAATCTCTGTTTAGTGTAGGGCACTGTTTAAAATCTCTGTTTAGTGTCGGGTACTGTTTAAAATCTCTGTTTAGTGTAGGGTACTGTTTAAAATCTCTGTTTAGTGTCGGGTACTGTTTAAAATCTCTGTTTAGTGTAGGGTACTGTTTAAAATCTCTGTTTAGTGTCGGGTACTGTTTAAAATCTCTGTTTAGTGTAGGGTACTGTTTAAAATCTCTGTTTAGTGTCGGGTACTGTTTAAAATCTCTGTTTAGTGTAGGGCACTGTTTAAAATCTCTGTTTAGTGTAGGGCACTGTTTAAAATCTCTGTTTAGTGTAGGGCACTGTTTAAAATCTCCGTTTAGTGTAGGGCACTGTTTAAAATCTCTGTTTAGTGTAGGGCACTGTTTAAAATCTCTGTTTAGTGTAGGGCACTGTTTTAAATCTGACCCCGAGTTCAGCTCCTGAACCCTGAGCCCTTCCCCGGGGACAGGACCTAAACCCTGAGCCCTGACCCGACCCCATGTTCAGCTCCTGAACCCTGACCCTGACCCTGTGGTCAGCTCCCGAACCCTGACCTGGAGGACAGACCCCGAACCCTGAGCCCTGACCCTGAGTTCAGCTCCTGTAGTGCCTCTGTCTCTCTCTCTCTCTCTGTCTCTCTCTATGTGTCTCTCTCACTCTGTCTCTCTCTCTCTCTTACTCTGTCTGTCTCCGTCTTTAGGTTTAGGGCTAGGGTTAGGGTTAGAGTTAGGTTTAGGGTTAGGGTTAGAGTTCGGGTTCGTGTTCGGGTTTGGGTTAGGTTTTGGGTTCGATCGTATTAGGGTTCGTGTTAGGGTTAGTATTATTTTTTGGGTTTGGGTTAGGGTTAAGTTTAGAGTTAGGGTTGGGGTTAGGGTTAGGGTTAGAATTAGACTTAAGGTTAGGGTTAGGATTTGGATTCGAGTTAGGGTTAGGGTTAGGATTCGAGTTGGGGATAGGGTTAGGATTAGACTTAGGGATAGGGTTAGGGTTAGAGTTACGGTAAAGATTACAGTTAGGGTTAGCGTTAGAGTTAGCTTTAGGGTTAGGGATAGGGTTAGGACTTGGGATAGGGATAGGATTAGGTTAGGGATAGGTTAAGGTTCGAGTTAGGGTTAGGTTAGGTTTAGGATAAAAGTTAGGGTTCGGGTTTGAGTTCAGGTTCAGGTTAGGGTTAGAGTTATGGTCAGAGTTAGGGTTAGGGTTTGGATTAAAGTTAGGGATTGGGTTAGGATTAGATTTAGGGTTAGGATTACAGTTCGGGTTAGAGTTAGGTTAGGACTAGGGTTAGCGTTAGAGTTAGTATTAGGGTTAGGGATAGGGTTAGGATTAGATTTCAGGTTAGGGTTAGGATTACAGTTTGGGTTAGAGTCAGGTTAGGGTTAGGGTTAGCGTTAGAGTTCGCATTAGGGTTAGGGATAGGGTTGGGGATAGGGATAGGGTTCGGTTTAGGGATAGGGTTAGGGTTAGACTTAGGGTTAGGTTAGGGTTTGCATTCAAGTTCAGGTTAGGTCTAGGGCTCGGGCTAGAGTTAGGGGTTGGGTTAGGGTTAGGGTTAGGATTAGAGTTAGGGTTAGGGTTCATCTTCGTGTTAGGATTCGGGTTTGGGTTCGAGTTAGCTTTCAGGTTTAGATTAGGGTTAGAGTTCAGGTTAGGTTTAGGGCTAGTTAGTGTTAGATTTAGTGTTAGGGTTCGGGTGTGGCTAGTGCTTGGGTTGGTGTTAGGGTTGGAATTAGGGTCAGGATTAGGGTTAAGGTTAGAGTTATGGTTAGTTTTAGGGATTGGGTTAGGTTTTGGGTTAGGTGTTTGGGTTAGGGTTAGGGTTAGGATTAGAGATAGGGTGAGGGTTAGGTTTAGGGTTACGTGTTTGGATTATGGTTAGGGTTAGTGTTAAGATTAGAGTTTGGGTTTGGGTTACGTCTAGGATTAGGTATTTTGATTATGATTCGGGTTTGGGCTAGTCTTCGTGTTAGTATTAGGTGTTAGTGTTCGTGTTAGAGATAGGTGTTTGGATTATGGTTAGGGTTAGGATTAGGATTAGGATTAGGGTGAGGGTTTCGTGTTAGGGTTAGAGTTAGGGTTCGGTGTTAGGGTTAGGGTTGGGGATTAGGGTGAGGGTTAGGATTAGTTTTCCTGTTATGGTTAGCGATTCGGGTTCGAATTAGTGTTAGGGGCTTGGATTAGGGTTATGGTCAGGTTTAGGGTTAATGATAGCGTTCGGGTTTAGCGTTAGGGTTTGGGTTCAGGTTAGGGTTATGGTTCGGATTAGGATTGGGTTTAGGGTTAGGGTTGGGATTAGGGTTAGGGATATGTTTGGGGTCGGGGTTCGAGTTAATTATAGGGTTAGGGTTAAGGTTTGGTGTTAGGGTTACGGTCTGGGTTAGGGTTAGGGTTACGGTTAGGATTAGAGTTCGGGATAGGTTTAGGTTTAGAGTTAGGAATACGGTTAGGGTTAGGATAACAGTTACGGTTAGCGTTAGGGTTCGGTTAGGGTTAGCATTCGAGTGAGGGTTAGGATTAGAGTTAGGGTTAGGGATAGGGTTCGGGTTTGGGTTAGAGTTGGGGTTAGATTTCGGGTTAGGGTTGGGGTTAGGATTAGAGTTTGGGATAGGCTTAGGATTAGAGTTAGGGTTAGGATTAGAGTTAGGGATAGGCTTAGGGTTAGGATTACGTTTAGGGTTAGAGTTAGGGATCGGGTTAGGGTTAGGGATAGGTTTAGGGATACGGTTAGGGTTAGGGCTAGATTCGGGTTCGCATTAGAGTTACGGTTAGGTGTAGGGTTAGGGTTAGAGTTACGGATAGGGTTAGTGTTACTGTTAAGGTTAGATTTACGGTTAGGGTTAGGATTAGAATTAGGGTTAGAGTTTGCCTTAGTGTTAGGATTAGGGTTTGAGTTTGGGTTAGGGTTTCGATTAGGGTTAGGTTTGGGGCTAGGGTTAGTGTTAGGGTTAGGGTTAGATTTAGGGTTAGGGTTAGAGTTAGGTTTCGGGTTAGGGTTAGAGTTAGGTTTCGGGTTAGAGTTACTTTTAGGGTTAGGGTTTGTATTCAGATTAGGGTTTGGGTTAGGGTTTGTATTAGGATTAGGGTTTGGGTTCAGGTTAAGGTTAGAGTTCGGGTTAGAGTTAGGGTTAGAGTTTTGTTCAGGTTAGGGTTAGGATTAGAGTTAGCGTTAGGGTAAGGGTTCGGGTTCGAGTTCGGGTTAGAGTTAGGGTTATGGTTAGAGTGAGGGACAGGATTAGGATTAGGATTAGATTATGGATAGGGTTCAGGTTAGAGTTAGTGTTAGGATTACAATTAGGGTTAGAGTTTGGTTCGGGTTAACATTTGAATTAGCATTCGATTTTGGCATCGGGTTAGGTTTCGGGATAGGGATAGGGTTAGGGATAGGCTTAGGGTTAGGGTTACAGTTAGAGTTAGGGTTAGTTAGGGTTAGCATTAGAGTTCGGGTTGGGATTAGGGTTAGGGTTCGGGTTCGAGTTACGGTTAGGGTTAGGGTTATGATTAGGGTTCGGGTTAGGATTAGAGTTAGGGATAGGGTTAGGGTTAGAGTTTGGGATGGTCTTTGGGTTAGAGTTAGGATTAGGGTTAGGATTACAGTTAGGGTTAGATTTAGGTTCGGGTTAGGTTTCGCATTCGAGTTCGCGTTCGGGTTAAAGATAGGGTTAGGGTTCGGGATAAGGAGAGTGTTCGGGTTAGCATTAGAGTTAGGTTTAGGTTTAGAATTATGGATAGGGTTAGGGTTAGTCTTAGTGTTCAGATTAGGGCTGGGGTTCGAGTTTGGGTTATGGTTTAGATTCGGGTTAGAGTTAGGATTCGGTTTAGGGCTAGGGTTAGCGTTAGTGTTAGGGTTAATGTTAGGGTTAGGGTTAATGTTAGGGTTAGGGTTAGGTTTCGGGTTTGTCTTAGTGTTAGGATTAGGGTTTAGGTTTGAGTTCGGGTTAGGGTTTAGATTAAGGTTAGAGTGAGGGTTAAGTTCAGGGCTCAGGTTAGCATTAGATTTAGTGTTAGGGCTGGGGTTAGGGCTAGTGCATTAGGGTTAGGGTTAGGGTTATGTTTTGGGTTAAGATTAGAGTTAGGGTATGGGTTCGTGTTGGGGTTAGATTTAAGGTTAGGTGTTTGGGTTAGAATTAGGGTTAGGGTTAGCATTAGAGTTAGGGTTAGGCTTAGAGGTCAGGTTAGGTTAGGATTAGAGTTAGTGTTAGCGTTAGTCTTAGTGTTAGGTTTAGGGTTTGGGTTAGGGTTTATATTCGGGTTAGAGTTAGGGTTAGGTTTAGGGCTAGGGTTAGGGTTAGGATTACAGTTAGGGTTAGAGTTAGGTTAGGGTTAGGGTTAGAGTTAGCGTTAGTGTTCGGAATAGGGTTAGGGTTCGGGATAGCGATAGGGTGAGGGTTAGGGATAGGGTTATGGTTAGGGTTAGGATAGCGTTAGCGTTAGAGTTAGGGTTAGGGTTAGTTTTAGGGTTAGCGCTAGAGTTAGGGTTAGGGTTAGGATGAGACTTAGGGTTAGGGTTCATCTTAGTGATCGGGTTAGGTTTTGGGTTCGAGTTTTGTTTAGGGTTTAGATTAGGGTTCGAGTTAGGGTTATGTTTCGGGCTAGGGTTAGCGTTAGGGTTTGGGCGAGAGTTAGGCTTATGTTTACAGTTAGGTTTAGGATTCGGGTTCGAGTTCGGGTGAGGGTTAGGTTTAGAGTTACGGTTAGTGCTCGAGTTAGGGTTAGGTTTAGGGTTTGCGTTAGAGTTAGGGTTAGGTACAGGATTAGAGTTAGGGTTAGGGTTAGTCTTCGCTTTCAGATTTGGTTTTGGGTTTGAGTTTAGGGTTTAGATTAGCGTTGGAGTTAGGGTTCGGTTTAGGGCTAGGGTTAGAGTTAGGGTTAGGGTTAGCGTTAGGGTTAGGGTTAGAGTTAGGGTTAGAGTTAGTTTTAGGGTTCAGGTTAGAGTTCGGGTTAGGGTTAGGGTTAGTGTTAGGGTTAGTGTTAGGGTTAGTATTAGGATTATGGTTTGGGTCAGGATTAAGGGTTAGGGTTAGGGTTCGGGATAGGATTCGGATTAGAGTTCGGGATAGGGTTAAGGTTAGAGTTAGAGTTAGGATTACAGTTAGGTGAGGGTTAGGCTTCGCGTTAGAGTTAGCATTAGGTTTAGGTTTCAGGTTAGTTTTAGGGTTATGTTTAGTGTTAGGGTTAGAGTTAGGGTACGGGTTAGGATTACAGTTAGGGTTACAGTTAGGTTAGGGTTAGGCTTAGCGTTAGATTTAGGGTTAAGGTTAGAGTTAGGGTTAGAGCTTGCGTTAGGGTTAGGATTAGCGTTAGGGTTACAGTTAGCTTAGGGTTAAGCTTAGCGTTAGATTTAGCATTAGATTTAGGGTTAGGGTTAGGTTTAAGGTTAAGGTTAGAGTTAGGGTTAGAGTTAGCGTTAGGATTAGGATTAGAGTTAGGGTTACAGTTATCTTAGGGTTAAGCTTAGCGTTAGATTTAGCGTTAGATTTAGCGTTAGGGTTAGGTTTAAGGTTAAGGTTAGAGTTTGGGTTAGAGTCAGCATTAGGGTTAGGATTAGAGTTAGAGTTATGGTCAGGGTTCGGCTAAGGTTTAGGGTTAGGTTAGTGTTAGCATTAGAGTTAGAGTTAGGTTTAGGGTTAGGTTTAGAGTTACGGATAGGGTTAGGGTTGGTCTTCGTGTTCGGATTTGGGTTTGGGTTCGAGTTTGGGTTATGGTTTCGATTAGGGTTAGAGTTAGGGTTAGGTTTAGGGCTCGGGTTAGCGTTTGGGTTATGGTTAGGGTTAGGGTTAGCATTAGGATTATGGTTTGGTTTAGGGTGAAGGGTTCGGGTTAGGGTTAGGGTTAGCATTAGAGTTGGGGTTAGATTTCGTCTTAGTGTTCAGATTAGGGTTTGGGTTCAAGTTTGGGTTAGGGTTTAGATTAGGGTTAGAGTTAGGGTTAGGGTTAGGGCTAGGGTTAGCGTTAGGGTTGGGTTAGTGTTCGGATTAGGGTTAGGGTTAAGATTAGAGTTCGGGTTAGAGTGAGGGTTCGGGTTCGGGTTAGAGTTACGGTTAGGTTTGGCTTTGCATTAGAGTTAGCATTCGGTTTAGGGTTAGGGTTAGAGTTACGGATAGGGTTCAGGTTAAAGTTAGGTTTAGGGTTAGCGTTAGATTTAGGGTTTGGGTTAGGATTAGAATTAGGGTGAGGGTTGTAGTTTGGGTTCGGTTTTAGATTAGGGTTAGAGTTAGGCTTAGGTTTAGGGCTCGGGTTATCGTTAGGATTCGGGTTCGAGTTAGGGTTAGAGTTAGGGTTAGAGTTAGGGATAACATTAGGATTAGAGTTTGGGATAGGGTTAGGGTGAGAGTTAGGGATAGGGTTAGGATTACATTTTGGGTTAGAGTTACTTTAGAGTTAGGCTTTGCGTTAGAGTTAGCGTTATGGTTCGCCATAGGGTTAGGTTTTGGGATAGGGATAGGTTTTGGGATAGGGATAGGGTTAGGTTTTGGGATAGGGATAGGGTTCGGTTTTGGGATAGGGATAGGGTTCGGTTTTGGGATAGGGATAGGGTTCGGTTTTGGGATCGGGATTGGGTTAGTGACAGGGTTAGGTCTAGAGTTCGGGTTAAATTTAGGATTAGCGTTAGAGTTAGGGTTCGGTTTGGGATTAGAGTTAGGGTTAGGGTTAGTCTTAGTGTTAGGATTAGGGTTTGGATTCGGGTTCGAGTTAGGATTAGGGTTTGAGTTCGGGATAGGATTAGGATTCGTGTTCGAGATAGATAGCGTTAGGGTTAGGATTACAGTTAGGGTTAGAGTTAGGTTAGGTTTAGGGTTACTGTTAGATTTAGCGTTAGGTTTAAGGCTAGGGATAGGGTTCGGGTTAGGGATAGGGTCAGGTTCGGGTTAGCATTCGAGTTAGGGTTAGGTTTATGGTTAGTGCTTAGGGTTAGGGTTAGGGTTAGGGTTAGGATTAGAGTTAGAGTTAGGGAGCGAGTTAGGATTAGATTTAGGGATAGGCTTAAGGTTAGAGTTAGGGTTAGGGTTAGGATTACAGTTAGGGTTCGAATTAGGTTAGGGTTATGTTTAGCGTTAGAGTTAGCATTCGGGTTCAGGATAGCGATAGGGATAGGTTTCGGGTTCGGGATAGGGTTAGGGTTAGGGTTAGGTTCGGGTTAGCATTAGAGTCAACGTTTGGTTTAGGTTCAGTGTTAGGATTATGGGTAAGGTTATGGTTAGAGTTCGGGTTAGGTTTACAATTAGAGTTAGTGTTCGGGTTTGGATCAGGGCTCGGGTTCGCGTTAGTCTTTGTGTTAGGATTAGCGTTTGAGTTCGAGTTAGGGTTAGGGTTTAGATTAGGGTTCGAGTTAGGGTTAGGTTTCGGGCTCGGGTTAGCATTAGATTTAGTGTTTGGGCTTGGGTTAGGGCTAGTGCATGGGTTAGGGTTAGGGTTAGGGTTGGAGTTAGAGTTCAGATTAGGGTTAAGTTTAGAGTTTTTGGATTGTGTTACGGTTACAGTTAGGTTGAGAGTTAGGGTTATGTTAGGGTTCGGGTTAGGATTAGAGTTCAGGTGAGGGTTAGTGTTAGGGTCAGGTTTAGGTTTAGGTGTTTGGATTATGGTTCGGTTTAGGGTTAGGTTTAAAGTTAGGTTTAAGGTTAGGTTTAGGATTTGATATTTGGGTTATTGTCAGGGTTAGTGTTGGGGCTAGGGTTTGTGTCCGGGTTAGTTGTTAGGGTTAGGTGCTTGGATTATGGTGAGGGTTAAGGTTCGGATTAGAGTTAGGGTTCAGGTTCGGTGTGGGGGCTGGAGTTAGGATTGAGGTTAGGGTTAGGGTTAGGTGTTAAGGTTCGGGTTAGGGATTAGGGTTAGGGTTAGGGTTAGTTTTACTGTTATGGTTAGCGATTAGGGTTAGAGTTAGTGTTAGGGTCTTGTATTAGGGTTAAGGTTCAGTTTAGGGTTCATGATAGGGTTAGGGTTTCGCATTAGGGTGAAGGTTACGGTTAGGGTGATTGTTGGGATTAGGGTTAGTGTTAGAGATATGGTTGGGGTTAGGGCTGGGGGTTAGAGTTAATGATAGGGTTAGGGTTCGGGTGAGGCATTCGGGTTAGAGTTTGGTGTTAGGGTTAGGGTTACGGTCTATGTTAGGGTTAGGTTTTGGTTTATGGTTAGTGTTAGCGTTAGGGTTAGGGTTAGGTTTGGCATTAGGGTTACAGTTTGGTGTTCGGGTTTGGCGTTTGGGCTAGGGTTACGGTCTGGGTTAGGGTTAGGTGTAGGTTTTTGGTTGTCTTCGCATTAGCGTTAGGGTAAGGGTTTGGGTTAGCGTTAGGCATTAGGGTTAGGATTATGGTCTGGGTTCTGGTTAGGGTGAGGGTTAGGTTTCGGTTTATGGTTAGCGTTAGGGTTAGGGTTCGGCATTAGGGTTTGGGTTTGGTGTTAGGGTTACGTTCTGGATTATGGTTAGGGTTAGTGTGAGGGTTAGGTTTAGGTTTATGGTTGGTGTTCGGGTTACGGTCTGGGTTATGGTTAGGTTTAGGTTTGTACTTAGAGTTAGGGTTCTGGTCTGGGTTATGGTTAGTGTTAGGGTTAGGTTTAGGTTTGTAGTTAGTGTTAGGGTTCTGGTCTGGGTTATGGTTAGTGTTAGGGTTAGGTTTAGGTTTGTAGTTAGGGTTCTGGTCTGGGTTATGGTTAGGGTTAGGGTTAGGTTTAGGTTTGTAGTTAGGGTTCTGGTCTGGGTTATGGTTAGGGTTAGGGTTAGGTTTAGGTTTGTAGTTAGTGTTAGGGTTCTGGTCTGGGTTATGGTTAGTGTTAGGGTTAGGTTTAGGTTTGTAGTTAGTGTTAGGGTTCTGGTCTGGGTTATGGTTAGGGTTAGGGTTAGGTTTAGGTTTGTACTTAGAGTTAGGGTTCTGGTCTGGGTTATGGTTAGGGTTAGGGTTAGGTTTAGGTTTGTAGTTAGAGTTTGGGTTATGGTCTGGGTTATGGTTAGGGTTAGGGTTAGGTTTAGGGTTTGGGTTAGGGTTAGGCATTAGGGTTTGGGTTTTGTGCTCGGGTTCGGGTTACGGTCTGTGTTATGGTTAAGGTTAGGTTTAGGTTTTTGGTTATTGTTAGCGTTAGGGCTAGGGTTAGCTTTCGAGTTATGGTTAGGCTTTAGGGTTAGGGTTAGGTTTATGGTTAGTGTTAGCGTGAGGGTTAGGGTTGGCATTCGGGTTAGGGTTTTGTGTTTGGGTTAGGCTTATGGTCTGGGTTAGGGTTCGGGTTAGCGTTAGGTTTATGATTAGTGTTAGCGTTAGGGCTCGGGTTAGGATTAGGGTTAGGCATTAGGGTTAGGGTTTGGTGTTCACGTTACGGTCTGGGTTATGGTTAGGTTTAGGGTTATGATTAGTGTTAGCGTTATGGTTAGGGTAAGGGTTTGGGTGAGGGTTAGACGTTAGGGTTTGGTGTTAGGGTTATGGTTATGGTCTGGGTTCTGGTTAGGGATAGGGTTAGGGTTAGGGTTAGGGTTTGGTATTAGGGTTAGGGATTGGCATTAGGGTTAGGGTTACGGTCTGTGTTAGGGTTACGTTCTGGGTTAGGGTTACGGTGTGGGTTAGGGTTAGGGTTAGGATTCGGTTTATAGTTAGTGTTAGCGTTAGGGTTAGGCATTAGGGTTAGGGTTTGGTGTTAGGGTTACAGTCTGGGTTATGGTTATGGTTAGATTAGGGTTTGGTTTATGTTTATAGTTAGTGTTATTGTTGGGGTTAGAGTTAGGGTTATGGTTAGGCATTAGGGTTAGGTTCTGGGTTCTGGTTCGGGTTGAGTTTAGGCATTAGGGTTAGGGTTAGGGTTAGCGTTCAGGTTAGGGTTAGGGTTACTGTTCGGCTCTGCGATTCTCTGTCTTGATGTCTCCGATTCTCTTTGTCTTTCAGTCTCTGTATCTCTGAGGATTTTTGTCTCTGAGTGTCTGTGTCTCTCTGTCTCTGTGTGTGTGTGTCTCTGAGTCTCTTAGACTCTGAGTCTCTGCGTCTCTGTATCTCTGAGTCCCAGAGTCCCAGAGTCTCTGTGTCTCTGTGTCTCTGTGTCTCTGAATCTCTGTGTCTCTGTGTCTCTGTGTCTCTGTTTCACTGAGTTTCTGATCCTCTGTGTCACTGAGTCACTGTGTCTCTCAGTCTCGGTTCCTCTGTGTCTCTGAGTCTCAGAGTCTGTGTCCAGGTGTCTCTGTGTCTCGGAGTCTCCGTGTCTCGGAGTCTCCGTGTCTCTGTCTCTGTGTCTCTGAGTCTCTGAATCGGTGACAGTCTGTGTCTCGGAGTTTCTGTCTCTCAGTGTCTCTGAATCTCTGTGTCTCTCTGTCTCTTTTTCCCTGACTCTCTGTGTCCCTGAGTCTCTCTGGCTCTGAGTCTCCGAATCTCTGTGCCTCTGTGTCTGTGTGTCTCTCTGTCTCTGACTGCCTGTATCTCTGTGTCTCTGTCTCCCTGTGTCTCTGACCCTCGGTGTCTCTGAGTTTCTGTCTTTCTGTATCTGGGGGTCAGGGTTTAGGGCCTGTCCTCAGGTCAAGGTAACGGGTCAGGGTTTGGGGCCTGTTCTCAGGGTCAGGGTTCATTGCCTCTCCTTGGGGTCAGGTTCAACGTTTGAGGCCTGTACTCGGGGTCAGGGTTCAGGGTTGGGAGACTGTACTTGGGGTCAAGGTTCAGGGTTCAGGGTTGAAGGACTGTACTTGGGGTCAGGGGTCAGGGTTCAGGGTTGAGGGACTGTACTTGGGGTCAGGGTTAGGGTTCAGGGTTGGGGGACTGTACTTGGGGTCAGGGTTCGGGATTCAGGGTTGGGGGACTGTACTTGGGGTCAGGGTTCAGGGTTCAGGGATGGGGGACTGTACTTGGGGTCAGGGTTCAGGGTTGGGGGACTGTACTCGAGGACAGGGTTTGGGGTTCAGGGTTGGGGGACTGTACTTGGGGTCAGGGGTCAGGGTTCAGTGTTGGGGGACTGTACTTGGGGTCAGGGCCCAGGGTTGGGGGACTGTACTTGGGGTCAGGGTTCAGGGTTGGGGGAACTTTACGTGGGGTCAGAGTTCAAGGTTTAGGGTTGGGGGACTGGGCTTGGGGTCAGGGTTCAGGGTTGGGGGACTGTACTCGGGGTCAGGGTTCAGGGTTGGGGGTCTGTACTTGGCGTCAGGGTTCAGGGTTGGGGGACTGTACTTGGGGTCAGAGTTCAGCATTGGGAGACTGTACTTGGGGTCAGGGTTCGGGGTTGGGGGACTGTACTTGGGGTCAGGGTTCAGTGTTGAGGGACTGTACTTAGGGTCAGGGTTCAGGGTTGGGGGAACTGTACTTGGGGTCAGAGTTCAGGGTTCAGGGTTGGGGGACTGTACTTGGGGTCAGGGTTCAGGGTTGGGGGAACTTTACGTGGGGTCAGAGTTCAGGATTGGGGGATTGTACTTGGGGTCAGGGTTCAGGGTTGGGAGACTGTTTTGGGGTCAGAGTTCAGGGTTCAGGGTTGGGGGACTGTACTTGGGGTCAGGGTTCAGGGTTGGGGGACTGTACTTGGGGTCAGGGTTCGGGGTTGGGGGACTGTACTTGGGGTCAGGGTTCAGGGTTGGGGGACTGTACTTGGGGTCAGAGTTCAGGGATCAGGGTTGGGGGACTGTACTTTGGGTCAGGGTTCAGGGTTGGGGGACTGTACTTGGGGTCAGAGTTCAGGGTTCAGGGTTGGGGGACTATGCTCGGGGTCAGGGTTCAGGGTTGGCGGACTGTACTTGGGGTCAGGGTTCGGTATTCAGGGTTGGGGGACTGTACTTGGGGTCAGGGGTCAGGGTTCAAGATTGGGGGACTGTACTTGGGGTCTGGGATCGGGGTTCACGGTTGGGGGACTGTACTTGGGGTCAGGGTTCAGGGTTGGGGGACTGTACTTGGGGTCAGAGTTCAGGATTGGGGGACTGTACTTGGGGTCAGGGTTCAGGGTTGGGAGACTGTTTTGGGGTCAGAGTTCAGGGTCCAGGGTTGGGGGACTGTACTTGGGGTCAGGGTTCAGAGTTGGGGGACTGTACTTCGGGTCAGAGTCAGTGTTCAGGGTTGGGGGACTGTACTTGGGGTCAGAGTTCAGGGTTGGGGGACTGTAATTCGGGTCAGGGTACAGGGTTCAGGGTTGGGGGACTGTACTTGGGAAAGAGTTCAGGGGTCAGGGTCGGGGGACTGTACTTGGGGTCAGAGTTCAGGGTTGGGGGACTGTACTTGGGGTCAGAGTTCAGGGTTCAGGTTTGGGGGACTGTACTTGCGGTCAGGGTTCGGGGTTCAGGGTTGGGGGACTGTACTTGGGGTCAGGGTTCAGGGTTTGGGGACTGTACTTCGGGTCAGGGTTCAGGGTGGATGGACTGTACTTGCCGTCAGAATTCAGGGTTCAGGTTTGGGGGACTGTACTTGCGGTCAGGGTTCGGGGTTCAGGGTTGGGGGACTGTACTTCGGGTCAGGGTTCAGGGTTGACGGACTGTACTTGCGGTCAGAGTTCAGGGTTCAGGGTTGGGGGACTGCACTTGGGGTCAGGGGTCAGGGTTGGGGGACTGTACTTGGGGTCAGGGTTCAGGGTTGGGGGACTGTACTAGGGGTCAGGGTTCACGGTTGGGGGACTGTACTTGGGGTCAGGGTTCAGGGTTCAGGGACTGTACTTGGGGTCAGGGTTCAGGGTTGGGGGACTGTACTTGTGGTCAGGGTTCACAGTTGGGTGACTGTTCTTGGGGTCAGGGTTCAGGGTTGGGGGACTGTACTTGGGGTCAGGGTTCGGGATTGGGGGACTGTACATGGGGTCAGGGTTCAGGGTTGGGGGACTGTACTTGGGGTCAGAGTTCAGGGTTGGGGGACTGTACTTGGGGTCAGGGTTCGGGATTCAGGGTTGGGGGACTGTACTTGGGGTCAGGGTTCAGGGTTGGGGGACTGTACTTGGGGTGAGGGTTCAGGGTTCAGAGTTGGGGGACTGTACTTGGGGTCAGAGTTCAGGGTTGAGGGAATGTACTTGGGGTCAGTTTTCAGGATTCAGGGTTGGGAGACTGTACTTGGGGTCAGGGGTCAGGGTTCAGGGTTGGGGGACTGTACTTGGGGTCAGGGTTCAGTGTTGGGGGCCTGTACTTGGGGTCAGGGTTCAGGGTTGAGGGACTGTACTAGGGGTCAGGGTTCAGGGTTGGGAGACTGTTTTGGGGTCAGAGTTCAGGGTTCAGGGTTGGGGGACTGTACTTGGGGTCAGGGTTCAGATTTGGGGGACTGTAGTTCGGGTCATGGTTCGGGATTCAGGGTTGGGGGACTGTACTTGGGGTCAGGGTTCAGGGTTGGGGGACTGTACTTGGGGTCAGAGTTCAGGATTGGGGGACTGTACTTGGGGTCAGGGTTCGGGATTCAGGGTTGGGGGACTGTACTTGGGGTCAGGGTTCAGGGTTGGGGGACTGTACTTGGGCTGACGGTTCAGGGTTCAGAGTTGGGGGACTGTACTTGGGGTCAGAGTTCAGGGTTGAGGGAATGTACTTGGGGTCAGTTTTCAGGATTCAGGGTTGGGGCACTGTACTTGGGGTCAGGGGTCAGGGTTCAGGGTTGGGGGACTGTACTTGGGGTCAGGGTTCAGGGTGGGGGGATTGTACTTGGGGTCAGGGTTCAGGGTTCAGTGTTGAGGGACTGTACTTGGGGTCAGGGTTCAGTGTTGGGGGACTGTACTTGGGGTCAGGGTTCAGGGTTGAGGGACTGTACTTGGGGTCAGGGTTCAGAGTTGGGGGACTGGACTTGGGGTCAGGGTTCAGGGACTGTACTTGGGGTCAGGGTTCAGGGTTCAGTGTTGGGGGACTGTACTAGGACTCAGGGTTCAGGGTTGGGAGACTGTTTTGGGGTCAGAGTTCAGGGTTCAGGATTGGGCGACTGTACTTGGGGTCTGGGATCAGGGTTCAGGGTTGGGGGACTGTACTTGGGGTCAGGGTTCAGGGTTGGGGGACTGTACTTGGGGTCAGAGTTCAGGGTTCAGGGTTGGGGGACTATGCTCGGGGTCAGGGTTCAGGGTTGGCGGACTGTACTTGGGGTCAGGGTTCGGTATTCAGGGTTGGGGGACTGTACTTGGGGTCAGGGGTCAGGGTACAAGATTGGGGGACTGTACTTGGGTTCTGGGATCGGGGTTCACGGTTGGGGGACTGTACTTGGGGTCAGGGTTCAGGGTTGGGGGACTGTACTTGGGGTCAGAGTTCAGGATTGGGGGACTGTACTTGGGGTCAGGGTTCAGGGTTGGGAGACTGTTTTGGGGTCAGAGTTCAGGGTTCAGGGTTGGGGGACTGTACTTGGGGTCAGGGTTCAGAGTTGGGGGACTGTACTTCGGGTCAGAGTCAGTGTTCAGGGTTGGGGGACTGTACTTGGGGTCAGAGTTCAGGGTTGGGGGACTGTAATTCGGGTCAGGGTACAGGGTTCAGGGTTGGGGGACTGTACTTGGGAAAGAGTTCAGGGGTCAGGGTCGGGGGACTGTACTTGGGGTCAGAGTTCAGGGTTGGGGGACTGTACTTGGGGTCAGAGTTCAGGGTTCAGGTTTGGGGGACTGTACTTGCGGTCAGGGTTGGGGGACTGTACTTGGGGTCAGGGTTCAGGGTTTGGGGACTGTACTTCGGGTCAGGGTTCAGGGTTGACGGACTGTACTTGGGGTCAGAGTTCAGGGTGCAGGGTTGGGGGACTGTACTAGGGGTCAGGGTTCGGGGTTGGGGGACTGTACTTGGGGTCAGGGTTCAGGGTTCAGGGTTCAGGGACTGTACTTGGGGTCAGGGTTCAGGGTTGGGGGACTGTACTTGTGGTCAGGGTTCACAGTTGGGGGACTGTTCTTGGGGTCAGGGTTCAGGGTTGGGGGACTGTTCTTGGGGTCAGGGTTCGGGATTGGGGGACTGTACATGGGGTCAGGGTTCAGGGTTGGGGGACTGTACTTGGGGTCAGGGTTCGGGATTCAGGGTTGGGGGACTGTACTTGGGGTCAGGGTTCAGGGTTGGGGGACTGTACTTGGGGTGAGGGTTCAGGGTTCAGAGTTGGGGGACTGTACTTGGGGTCAGAGTTCAGGGTTGAGGGAATGTACTTGGGGTCAGTTTTCAGGATTCAGGGTTGGGAGACTGTACTTGGGGTCAGGGGTCAGGGTTCAGGGTTGGGGGACTGTACTTGGGGTCAGGGTTCAGTGTTGGGGGCCTGTACTTGGGGTCAGGGTTCAGGGTTGAGGGACTGTACTAGGGGTCAGGGTTCAGGGTTGGGAGACTGTTTTGGGGTCAGAGTTCAGGGTTCAGAGTTGGGGGACTGTACTTCGGGTCATGGTTCGGGATTCAGGGTTGGGGGACTGTACTTGGGGCCAGGGTTCAGGGTTGGGGGACTGTACTTGGGGTCAGAGTTCAGGGTTGGGGGACTGTACTTGGGGTCAGGGTTCAGGGTTGGGGGACTGTACTTGGGCTGAGGGTTCAGGGTTCAGAGTTGGGGGACTGTACTTGGGGTCAGAGTTCAGGGTTGAGCGAATGTACTTGGGGTCAGTTTTCAGGATTCACGGTTGGGGGACTGTACTTGGGGTCAGGGGTCAGGGTTCAGGGTTGGGGGACTGTACTTTGGGTCAGGGTTCAGGGTGGGGGGACTGTACTTGGGGTCAGGGTTCAGTGTTGGGGGACTGTACTTGGGGTCAGGGTTCAGGGTTGAGGGACTGTACTTGGGGTCAGGGTTCAGAGTTGGGGGACTGGACTTGGGGTCAGGGTTCAGGGACTGTACTTGAGGTCAGGGTTCAGGGTTCAGTGTTGGGGGACTGTACTAGGGCTCAGGGTTCAGGGTTGGAAGACTGTTTTGGGGTCAGAGTTCAGGGTTCAGGATTGGCCGACTGTACTTGGGGTCAGGGGTCAGGGTTCAAGATTGGGGGACTGTACTTGGGGTCTGGGATCAGGGTTCAGGGTTGGGGGACTGTACTTGGGATCAGGGTTCAGGGTTGGGGGACTGTACTTGGGGTCAGAGTTCAGGGTTCAGGGATCGGGGACTGTAATTGGGGTCAGAGTTCAGGATTGGGGGACTGTACTTGGGGTCAGGGTTCGGGATTCAGGGTTGGGGGACTGTACTTGGGGTCAGGGTTCAGGGATGGGGGACTGTACTTGGGGTGAGGGTTCAGGGTTCAGAGTTGGGAGACTGTACTTGGGGTCAGGGTTCAGAGTTGAGGGACTGTACTTGGGGTCAGGGTTCAGTGTTGGGGGACTGTACTTGGGTTCAGGGTTCAGGGTTGAGGGACCGTACTAGGGGTCAGGGTTCAGGGTTGGGAGACTGTTTTGGGGTCATAGTTCAGGGTTCAGGGTTGGGGGACTGTACTTGGGGTCAGGGTTCAGAGTTGGGGGACTGTACTTGGGGTCAGAGTTCAGGGTTCAGGGTTGGGGACTGTAGTTGGGGTCAGGGTTCAGGGTTGGGGGAACTATACGTGGGGTCAGAGTTCAAGGTTTAGGGTTGGGGGACTGGACTTGGGGTCAGGGTTCAGGGTTGGGGGACTGTACTCGGGGTCAGGGTTCAGGGTTGGGGGTCTGTACTTGGGGTCAGAGTTCAGCGTTGGGAGACTGTACTTGGGGTCAGAGTTCGGGGTTGGGGGACTGTACTTGGGGTCAGGGTTCAGGGTTGGGGGACTGTACTTGGGGTCAGGGTTCAGGGTTGGGGGACTGTACTTGGGGTCAGAGTTCAGGGTTGGGGGACTGTACTCGGGGTCAGGGTTCAGGGTTACCGGACTGTACTTGGGGTCAGGGTTCGGTATTCAGGGTTGGGGGACTGTACTTGGGGTCAGGGTTCAGGGTTGGGGGATTGTACTTGGGGTCAGAGTTCAGGGTTCAGGGTTGGGGGACTGTACTTGGGGTCAGAGTTCAGGATTGGGGGACTGTACTTGGGGTCAGGGTTCAGGGTTGGGGGACTGTACTTGGGGTCAGGGTTCAGAGTTGGGGGACTGTACTTCGGGTCAGAGTCAGGGTTCAGGGTTGGGGGACTGTACTTGGGGTCAGAGTTCAGGGTTGGGGGGCTGTACTTGGGGTCAGGGTTCACGGTTGGGGGACTGTACTAGGGGTCAGGGTTCAGGGTTGGGGGACTGTACTTGGGGTCAGGGTTCGGGGTTGGGGGACTGTACTTGGGGTCAGGGTTCAGGGTTGAGGGACTGTACTTGGGGTCAGGGGTCAGGGTTCAGGGTTGGGGGACTGTACTTGTGGTCAGGGTTCACAGTTGGGGGACTGTTCTTGGGGTCAGGGTTCAGGGTTGGGGGACTGTACTTGGGGTCAGGGTTCGGGGTTGGGGGACTTTACATGGGGTCAGGGTTGGGGGACTGTACTGGGGGTCAGAGTTCAGGGTTCAGGGTTGGGGGACTGTACTTGGGGTCAGGGTTCGGGATTCAGGGTTGGGGGACTGTACTTGGGGTCAGGGTTATGGGTTGGGGGACTGTACTTGGGCTGAGGGTTCAGGGTTCAGAGTTGGGGGACTGTACTTGGGGTCAGAGTTCAGGGTTGAGGGAATGTACTTGGGGTCAGTTTTCAGGATTCAGGGTTGGGAGACTGTACTTGTGGTCAGGGGTCAGGGTTCAGGGTTGGGGGACTGTACTTGGGGTCAGGGTTCAGGGTTCAGTGTTGAGGGACTGTACTTGGGGTCAGGGTTCAGTGTTGGGGGCCTGTACTTGGGGTCAGGGTTCAGGGTTGAGGGACTGTACTAGGGGTCAGGGTTCAGGGTTGGGAGACTGTTTGGGGTCAGAGTTCAGGGTTCAGGGTTGGGGGACTGTACTTGGGGTCAGGGTTCAGAGTTGGGGGACTGTACTTCGGGTCAGGGTTCGGATTCAGGGTTGCGGGACTGTACTTGGGGTCAGGGTTCAGGGTTGGGGGACTGTACTTGGGGTCAGAGTTCAGGATTGGATGACTGTACTTGGGGTCAGGGTTCGGGATTCAGGGTTGGGGGACTGTACTTGGGGTCAGGGTTCAGGGTTGGGGGACTGTACTTGGGCTGAGGGTTCAGGGTTCAGAGTTGGGGGACTGTACTTGGGGTCAGAGTTCAGGGTTGAGGGAATGTACTTGGGGTCAGTTTTCAGGATTCAGGATTGGGGGACTGTACTTGGGGTCAGGGGTCAGGGTTGGGGGACTGTACTTGGGGTCAGGGTTCAGGGTTGGGGGACTGTACTTGGGGTCAGGGTTCAGTGTTTTGGGACTGTACTTGGGGTCAGGGTTCAGGGTTCAGGGTTGAGGGACTGTACTAGGGGTCAGGGTTCAGGGTTGGGAGACTGTTTTGGGGTCAGAGTTGGGTTCAGGGTTGGGGGACTGTACTTGGGGTCAGGGTTCAGAGTTGGGGGACTGTACTTCGGGTCAGAGTCAGGGTTCAGGGTTGGGGGACTGTACTTGGGGTCAGAGTTCAGGGTTGGGGGACTGTACTTGGGGTCAGGAATCAGGATTCAGGGTTGGGGAACTGTACTTGGGGTCAGGGTTCAGTGTTGGGGGACTGTACTTGGGGTCAGGGTTCAGGGACTGTACTTGGGCTCAGGGTTCAGGGATCAGTGTTCAGGGACTGTACTTGGGGTCAGGGTTCAGTGTTGGGGGACTGTACTTGGGGTTAGGGTTCAGGGACTGTACTTGGGGTCAGGGTTCAGGGTTCAGTGTTGAGGGACTGTACTAGGGGTCAGGGTTCAGGGTTGGGAGACTGTACTTGGAGTCAGGGGTCAGGGTTCAAGATTGGGGGACTGTACTTGGGGTCTGGGATCAGGGTTCAGGGTTGGGGGACTGTACTTGGGGTCAGGGTTCAGGGTTGGGGGACTGTACTTGGGGTCAGAGTTCAGGGTTCAGGGCTGGGGGACTGTACTTGGGGTCAGAGTTCAGGATTGGGGGACTGTACTTGGGGTCAGGGTTCGGGATTCAGGGTTGGGGGACTGTACTTGGGGTCAGGGTTCGGGATTCAGGGTTGGGGGACTGTACTTGGGGTCAGGGTTCAGGGTTGGGGGACTGTACTTGGGCTGAGGGTTCAGGGTTCAGAGTTGGGGGACTGTACTTGGGGTGAGGGTTCAGGATTCAGGGACTGTGCTTGGGGTCAGGGTTGGGTGACTGTACTTGGGGTCAGGGTTCAGGGTTCAGTGTTGAGGGACTGTACTTGGGGTCAGGGTTCAGTGTTGGGGGACTGTACTTGGGGTCAGGGTTCAGGGTTCAGGGTTGAGGGACCGTACTAGGGGTCAGGTTTCAGGGTTGGGAGACTGTTTTGGGGTCATAGTTCATGGTTCAGGGTTGGGGGACTGTACTTGGGGTCAGGGTTCAGGGTTGGGGGAACATTACGTGGGGTCAGAGTTCAAGGTTTAGGGTTGGGGGACTGGACTTGGGGTCAGAGTTCAGCGTTGGGAGACTGTACTTGGGGGCAGGGTTCGGGGTTGGGGGATTGTACTTGGGGTCAGGGTTCAGGGTTGGGGGACTGTACTTGGGGTCAGAGTTCAGGGTTCAGGGTTGGGGGACTCTACTTGGGGTCAGGGTTCAGGGTTGGGGGACTGTACTTGCGGTCAGAGTTCAGGGTTACCAGACTGTACTTGGGGTCAGGGTTCGGTATTCAGGGTTGGGGGACTGTACTTGGGGTCAGGGGTCAGGGTTCAAGATTGGGGGACTGTACTTGGGGTCAGAGTTCAGGGTTGGGGGACTATACTTGGGGTCCGAGTTCAGGGTTCAGGTTTGGGGGACTGTACTTGCGGTCAGGGTTCGGGGTTCAGGGTGGGGGACTGTACTTGGGGTCAGGGTTCAGGGTTGACGGACTGTACTTGGGGTCAGAATTCAGGGTTCAGGTTTGGGGGACTGTACTTGCGGTCAGGGTTCGGGGTTCAGGGTTGGGGGACTGTACTTCGGGTCAGGGTTCAGGGTTGACGGACTGTACTTGGGGTCAGAGTTCAGGGTTGGGGGACTGCACTTGGGGTCAGGGGTCAGGGTTGGGGGACTGTACTTGGGGTCAGGGTTCAGGGTTGGGGGACTGTACTTGGGGTCAGGGTTCACGGTTGGGGGACTGTACTAGGGGTCAGGGTTCAGGGTTGGGGGACTGTACTTGGGGTCAGGGTTCAGGGTTGAGGGACTGTACTTGGGGTCAGGGGTCAGGGTTCAGGGTTGGGGGACTGTACTTGTGGTCAGGGTTCACAGTTGGGGGACTTTTCTTGGGGTCAGGGTTCAGGGTTGGGGGACTGTACTTGGGGTCAGGGTTCGGTGTTGGGGGACTGTACATGGGGTCAGGGTTCAGGGTTGGGGGACTGTACTTGGGGTCAGAGTTCAGGGTTCAGGGTTGGGAGACTGTACTTGGGGTCAGGGTTCGGGATTCAGGGTTGGGGGACTGTACTTGGGGTCAGGGTTCAGGGTTGGGGGACTGTACTTGGGGTGAGGGTTCAGGGTTCAGAGTTGGGGGACTGTACTTGGGGTCAGAGTTCAGGGTTGAGGGAATGTACTTGGGGTCAGTTTTCAGGATTCAGGGTTGGGGGACTGTACTTGGGGTCAGGGTTCACGGTTGGGAGACTGTACTTGGGGTCAGGGTTCGGGATTCAGGGTTGGGGGACTGTACTTGGGGTCAGGGCTCAGGGTTGGGGGACTGTACTTGGGGTGAGGGTTCAGGGTTCAGAGTTGGGGGACTGTACTTGGGGTCAGAGTTCAGGGTTGAGGGAATGTACTTGGGGTCAGTTTTCAGGATTCAGGGTTGGGAGACTGTACTTGTGGTCAGGGGTCAGGGTTCAGGGTTGGGGGACTGTACTTGGGGTCAGGGTTCAGGGTTCAGTGTTGAGGGACTGTACTTGGGGTCAGGGTTCAGTGTTGGGGGCCTGTACTTGGGGTCAGGGTTCAGGGTTGAGGGACTGTACTAGGGGTCAGGGTTCAGGGTTGGGAGACTGTTTGGGGTCAGAGTTCAGGGTTCAGGGTTGGGGGACTGTACTTGGGGTCAGGGTTCAGAGTTGGGGGACTGTACTTCGGGTCAGGGTTCGGATTCAGGGTTGCGGGACTGTACTTGGGGTCAGGGTTCAGGGTTGGGGGACTGTACTTGGGGTCAGAGTTCAGGATTGGATGACTGTACTTGGGGTCAGGGTTCGGGATTCAGGGTTGGGGGACTGTACTTGGGGTCAGGGTTCAGGGTTGGGGGACTGTACTTGGGCTGAGGGTTCAGGGTTCAGAGTTGGGGGACTGTACTTGGGGTCAGAGTTCAGGGTTGAGGGAATGTACTTGGGGTCAGTTTTCAGGATTCAGGATTGGGGGACTGTACTTGGGGTCAGGGGTCAGGGTTGGGGGACTGTACTTGGGGTCAGGGTTCAGGGTTGGGGGACTGTACTTGGGGTCAGGGTTCAGTGTTTTGGGACTGTACTTGGGGTCAGGGTTCAGGGTTCAGGGTTGAGGGACTGTACTAGGGGTCAGGGTTCAGGGTTGGGAGACTGTTTTGGGGTCAGAGTTGGGTTCAGGGTTGGGGGACTGTACTTGGGGTCAGGGTTCAGAGTTGGGGGACTGTACTTCGGGTCAGAGTCAGGGTTCAGGGTTGGGGGACTGTACTTGGGGTCAGAGTTCAGGGTTGGGGGACTGTACTTGGGGTCAGGAATCAGGATTCAGGGTTGGGGAACTGTACTTGGGGTCAGGGTTCAGTGTTGGGGGACTGTACTTGGGGTCAGGGTTCAGGGACTGTACTTGGGCTCAGGGTTCAGGGATCAGTGTTCAGGGACTGTACTTGGGGTCAGGGTTCAGTGTTGGGGGACTGTACTTGGGGTTAGGGTTCAGGGACTGTACTTGGGGTCAGGGTTCAGGGTTCAGTGTTGAGGGACTGTACTAGGGGTCAGGGTTCAGGGTTGGGAGACTGTACTTGGAGTCAGGGGTCAGGGTTCAAGATTGGGGGACTGTACTTGGGGTCTGGGATCAGGGTTCAGGGTTGGGGGACTGTACTTGGGGTCAGGGTTCAGGGTTGGGGGACTGTACTTGGGGTCAGAGTTCAGGGTTCAGGGCTGGGGGACTGTACTTGGGGTCAGAGTTCAGGATTGGGGGACTGTACTTGGGGTCAGGGTTCGGGATTCAGGGTTGGGGGACTGTACTTGGGGTCAGGGTTCGGGATTCAGGGTTGGGGGACTGTACTTGGGGTCAGGGTTCAGGGTTGGGGGACTGTACTTGGGCTGAGGGTTCAGGGTTCAGAGTTGGGGGACTGTACTTGGGGTGAGGGTTCAGGATTCAGGGACTGTGCTTGGGGTCAGGGTTGGGTGACTGTACTTGGGGTCAGGGTTCAGGGTTCAGTGTTGAGGGACTGTACTTGGGGTCAGGGTTCAGTGTTGGGGGACTGTACTTGGGGTCAGGGTTCAGGGTTCAGGGTTGAGGGACCGTACTAGGGGTCAGGTTTCAGGGTTGGGAGACTGTTTTGGGGTCATAGTTCATGGTTCAGGGTTGGGGGACTGTACTTGGGGTCAGGGTTCAGGGTTGGGGGAACATTACGTGGGGTCAGAGTTCAAGGTTTAGGGTTGGGGGACTGGACTTGGGGTCAGAGTTCAGCGTTGGGAGACTGTACTTGGGGGCAGGGTTCGGGGTTGGGGGATTGTACTTGGGGTCAGGGTTCAGGGTTGGGGGACTGTACTTGGGGTCAGAGTTCAGGGTTCAGGGTTGGGGGACTCTACTTGGGGTCAGGGTTCAGGGTTGGGGGACTGTACTTGCGGTCAGAGTTCAGGGTTACCAGACTGTACTTGGGGTCAGGGTTCGGTATTCAGGGTTGGGGGACTGTACTTGGGGTCAGGGGTCAGGGTTCAAGATTGGGGGACTGTACTTGGGGTCAGAGTTCAGGGTTGGGGGACTATACTTGGGGTCCGAGTTCAGGGTTCAGGTTTGGGGGACTGTACTTGCGGTCAGGGTTCGGGGTTCAGGGTGGGGGACTGTACTTGGGGTCAGGGTTCAGGGTTGACGGACTGTACTTGGGGTCAGAATTCAGGGTTCAGGTTTGGGGGACTGTACTTGCGGTCAGGGTTCGGGGTTCAGGGTTGGGGGACTGTACTTCGGGTCAGGGTTCAGGGTTGACGGACTGTACTTGGGGTCAGAGTTCAGGGTTGGGGGACTGCACTTGGGGTCAGGGGTCAGGGTTGGGGGACTGTACTTGGGGTCAGGGTTCAGGGTTGGGGGACTGTACTTGGGGTCAGGGTTCACGGTTGGGGGACTGTACTAGGGGTCAGGGTTCAGGGTTGGGGGACTGTACTTGGGGTCAGGGTTCAGGGTTGAGGGACTGTACTTGGGGTCAGGGGTCAGGGTTCAGGGTTGGGGGACTGTACTTGTGGTCAGGGTTCACAGTTGGGGGACTTTTCTTGGGGTCAGGGTTCAGGGTTGGGGGACTGTACTTGGGGTCAGGGTTCGGTGTTGGGGGACTGTACATGGGGTCAGGGTTCAGGGTTGGGGGACTGTACTTGGGGTCAGAGTTCAGGGTTCAGGGTTGGGAGACTGTACTTGGGGTCAGGGTTCGGGATTCAGGGTTGGGGGACTGTACTTGGGGTCAGGGTTCAGGGTTGGGGGACTGTACTTGGGGTGAGGGTTCAGGGTTCAGAGTTGGGGGACTGTACTTGGGGTCAGAGTTCAGGGTTGAGGGAATGTACTTGGGGTCAGTTTTCAGGATTCAGGGTTGGGGGACTGTACTTGGGGTCAGGGTTCACGGTTGGGAGACTGTACTTGGGGTCAGGGTTCGGGATTCAGGGTTGGGGGACTGTACTTGGGGTCAGGGCTCAGGGTTGGGGGACTGTACTTGGGGTGAGGGTTCAGGGTTCAGAGTTGGGGGACTGTACTTGGGGTCAGAGTTCAGGGTTGAGGGAATGTACTTGGGGTCAGTTTTCAGGATTCAGGGTTGGGAGACTGTACTTGTGGTCAGGGGTCAGGGTTGAGGGTTGGGGGACTGTACTTGGGGTCAGGGTTCAGTGTTGAGGGACTGTACTTGGGGTCAGGGTTCAGGGTTGGGAGACTGTTTGGGGTCAGAGTTCAGGGTTCAGGGTTGGGGGACTGTACTTGGGGTCAGGGTTCAGAGTTGGGGGACTGTACTTCGGGTCAGGGTTCGGATTCAGGGTTGCGGGACTATACTTGGGGTCAGGGTTCAGGGTTGGGGGACTGTACTTGGGGTAAGAGTTCAGGATAGGGTGACTGTACTTGGGGTCAGGGTTCGGGATTCAGGGTTGGGGGACTGTACTTGGGGTCAGGGTTCAGGGTTGGGGGACTGTACTTGGGGTCAGGGTTCAGGGTTGGGGGACTGTACTTGGGCTGAGGGTTCAGGGTTCAGAGTTGGGGGACTGTACTTGGGGTCAGAGTTCAGGGTTGAGGGAATGTACTTGGGGTCAGTTTTCAGGATTCAGGGTTGGGGGACTGTACTTGGGGTCAGGGGTCAGGGTTGGGGGACTGTACTTGGGGTCAGGGTTCAGGGTTGGGGGACTGTACTTGGGGTCAGGGTTCAGGGTTGCGGGACTGTACTTGGGGTCAGGGTTCAGGGTTCAGTGTTGGGGGACTGTACTTGGGGTCAGGGTTCAGGGTTCAGGGTTGAGGGACTGTACTAGGGGTCAGGGTTCAGGGTTGGGAGACTGTTTTGGGGTCAGAGTTCAGGGTTCAGGGTTGGGGGACTGTACTTGGGGTCAGGGTTCAGAGTTGGGGGACTGTACTTCGGGTCAGAGTCAGGGTTCAGGGTTGGGGGACTGTACTTGGGGTCAGAGTTCAGGGTTGGGGGACTGTACTTGGGGTCAGGAATCGGGATTCAGGGTTGGGGGACTGTACTTGGGGTCAGGGTTCAGGGTTGGGGGACTGTACTTGGGGTGAGGGTTCAGGGTTCAGAGTTGGGGGACTGTACTTGGGGTCGGAGTTCAGGGTTGAGGGAATGTACTTGGGGGCAGTTTTCAGGATTCAGGGTTGGGGGACTGTACTTGGGGTCAGGGTTCAGGGTTGGGGGACTGTACTTGGGGTCAGGGTTCAGGGACTGTACTTGGGCTCAGGGTTCAGGGATCAGTGTTCAGGGACTGTACTTGGGGTCAGGGTTCAGGGTTCAGTGTTGAGGGACTGTACTAGGGGTCAGGGTTCAGGGTTGGGAGACTGTTTTGGGGTCAGAGTTCAGGGTTCAGGATTGGGGGACTGTACTTGGAGTCAGGGGTCAGGGTTCAAGATTGGGGGACTGTACTTGGGGTCTGGGAGCAGGGTTCAGGGTTGGGGGACTGTACTTGGGGTCAGAGTTCAGGGTTCAGGGTTGGGGGACTGTACTTGGGGTCAGAGTTCAGGATTGGGTGACTGTACTTGGGGTCAGGGTTCGGGATTCAGGGTTGGGGGACTGTACTTGGGGTCAGGGTTCAGGGTTGGGGGACTGTACTTGGGCTGAGGGTTCAGGGTTCAGAGTTGGGGGACTGTACTTGGGGTCAGGGTTCAGGGTTGGGGGACTGTACTTGGGGTGAGGGTTCAGGATTCAGGGACTGTGCTTGGGGTCAGGGTTGGGTGACTGTACTTGGGGTCAGGGTTCAGGGTTCAGTGTTGAGGGACTGTACTTGGGGTCAGGGTTCAGTGTTGGGGGACTGTACTTGGGGTCAGGGTTCAGGGTTCAGGGTTGAGGGACCGTACTAGGGGTCAGTGTTGGGAGACTGTTTTGGGGTCATAGTTCAGGGTTCAGGGTTGGGGGACTGTACTTGGGGTCAGGGTTCAGAGTTGGGGGACTGTACTTCGGGTCAGAGTCAGGGTTCAGGGTTGGGGGACTGTACTTGGGGTCAGAGTTCAGGGTTGGGGGACTGTAATTCGGGTCAGGGTACAGGGTTCAGGGTTGGGGGACTGTACTTGGGAAAGAGTTCAGGGGTCAGGGTCGGGGGACTGTACTTGGGGTCAGAGTTCAAGGTTGGGGGACTGTACTTGGGGTCAGGGGTCAGGGTTAAGGTTTGGGGGACTGTATTTGGGGTCAGGGTTCAGGGTTGGGGGACTGTACTTGCGGTCAGGGTTCGGGGTTCAGGGTTGGGGGACTGTACTTGGGGTCAGGGTTCAGGGTTGGAGGACTGTACTTCGGGTCAGGGTTCAAGATTGACGGACTGTACTTGGGGTCAGAGTTCAGGGTTCAGGTTTGGGGGACTGTACTTGCGGTCAGGGTTCGGGGTTCAGGGTTGGGGGACTGTACTTCGGGTCAGGGTTCAGGGTTGACGGACTGTACTTGGGGTCAGAATTCAGGGTTCAGGTTTGGGGGACTGTACTTGCGGTCAGGGTTCGGGGTTCAGGGTTGGGGGACTGTACTTCAGGTCAGGGTTCAGGGTTGACGGACTGTACTTGGGGTCAGTGTTCGGGGTTGGGGGACTGTACATGGGGTCAGGGTTCAGGGTTGGCGGACTGTACTTGGGGTCAGAGTTCAGGGTTCAGGGTTAGGGGACTGTACTTGGGGTCAGGGGTCAGGGTTCAGGATTGGGGGACTGTACTTGGGGTCTGGGATCGGGGTTCAAGGTTGGGGGACTGTACTTGGGGTCAGGGTTCAGGGTTGGGGGACTGTACTTGGGGTCAGAGTTCAGGGTTCAGCGTTGGGGGTCTGTACTTGGGGTCAGAGTTCAGGATTGGGGGACTGTACTTGGGGTCAGGGTTCGGGATTCAGGGTTGGGGGACTGTACTTGGGGTCAGGGTTCAGGGTTGGGGGACTGTACTTGGGCCGAGGGTTCAGGGTTCAGAGTTGGGGGACTGTACTTGGGGTCAGAGTTCAGGGTTGAGGGAATGTACTTGGGGTCAGTTTTCAGGATTCAGGGTTGGGGGACTGTACTTGGGGTCAGGGTTCAGGGTTGGGGGACTGTACTTGGGGTCAGGGTTCAGGGTTGGGGGACTGTACTTGGGGTCAGGGTTCAGGGTTCAGTGTTGAGGCACTGTACTTGGGGTCAGGGTTCAGTTTTGGGGGACTGTACTTGGGGTCAGGGTTCAGGGTTCAGGGTTGAGGGACTGTACTAGGGGTCAGGGTTCAGGGTTGGGAGATTGTTTTGGGGTCAGAGTTCAGGGTTCAGGGTTGGGGGACGGTAGTTGGGGTCAGAGTTCAGGGTTGGGGGACTGTTTTTGGGGTCAGGGTTCAGGGTTCAGAGTTGGGGGACTGTACTTGGGGTCAGAGTTCAGGGTTGAGGGAATGTACTTGGGGTCACTTTTCAGGATTCAGGGTTGGGGGATTGTACTTGGGGTCAGGGGTCAGGGTTCAGGGTTGGAGGACTGTACTTGGGGTCAGGGTTCAGGGTTGGGGGACTGTACTTGGGGTCAGGGTTCAGTGTTGAGGGACTGTACTTGGGGTCAGGGTTCAGGGTTGAGGGACTGTACTACGGGTCAGGGTTCATGGTTGGGAGACTGTTTTGGGGTCAGAGTCAGGGTTCAGGGTTGGGGGACTGTACTTGGGGTCAGAGTTCAGGGTTGGGGGACTGTACTAGGGGTCAGGGTTCAGGGTTCAGCGTTGGGGGACTGTACTTGGGGTCAGAGTTCAGGGTTGGGGGACTGTACTTGGGGTCAAGGGTCAGGGATGGGGGACAGTACTTGGGTCAGAGTTCAGTTTTCAGGGTTGGGGGACTGTATTTGGGGTCTGGGTTCAGGGTGGGGGACTGTACTTGGGGTCAGAGTTCAGGGTTGGGGGACTGTACTTCGGGTCAGGGTTCAGGGTTCAGCGTTGGGGGACTGTACTTGGGGTCAGAGTTCAGGGTTGGGGGACTGTACTTGGGGTCAAGGGTCAGGGATGGGGGACTGTACTTGGGGTCAGGGTTCAGGGTTGGGGGACTGTACTTGGGGTCAGGGTTCAGAGTTGGGGGACTGTACTTGGGGTCAGAGGTCAGGGTTCAGGGTTGGGTGACTGTACTTGGGGTCAGGGATCGGGGATGGGTGACTGTACTTGGGGTCAGGGTTTAGGGTTGGGAGACTGTACTCGCTGTCAGAGTTCAGGGTTCAGGGTTGAGGGACTGTACTTGGGGTCAGGGTTCGGGATTCAGGGTTGGGGGACTGTACTTGGGGTCAGGTTTCAGGGTTGGGGGACTGTATTTGGGGTCAGGGTTCAGGGTTGAGGGACTGTTCTTGGGGTCAGGGTTCGGGATGCAGGGTTGGGGGACTGTACTCATGTTCACGGTTCAGGGTTCAGGGTTGGGGGACGGTACTTGGGGTCAGGGGTCAGCGTTGGGGGACTGTACTTGGGGTCAGGGTTCCCGGTTCAGGGTTGGGGGACTGTACTTGGGGTCAGGGTGCGGGGTTCAGGGTTGGGGGACTGTACTTGGGGTCAGGGTTCAGGCTTGGGGGACTGTACTTGGGGTCAGGGTTCAGGGTTGGAGGACTGTACTTGGGGTCAGGGTTCAGGGTTGGCGGATTGTACTTGGGGTCAGAGTTCAGGGTTCAGGGTTTGGGGACTGTACTTGGTGTCAGGGTTCTGGGTTGGGGGATTGTACTTGCGGTCAGGGTTCGGGATTCAGGGTTGGGGAACTGTACTTGGGATCAGGGTTCAGGGTTGGCGGACTGTACTTGGGGTCAGGGTTCGGTATTCAGGGTTGGGGAACTGTACTTGGGATCAGGGGTCAGGGTTGGGGGACTGTACTTGGGGTCAGGGTTCGGTATTCAGGGTTGGGGGACTGTACTTGGGGTCAGGGTTGAGGGACTGTACTTGTGGTCAGGGTTCAGAGCTGGGGGACTGTACTTGGGGTGAGGGGTCAGGGTTCAGAGTTGGGGGACTGTACTTGGGTTCAGGGTTCAGTGTTGAGGGACTGTACTTGGGGTCAGGGTTCAGTGTTGGGGGACTGTACTTGGGGTCAGGGTTCAGGGTTCAGGCTTGAGGGACCGTACTAGGGGTCAGGGTTCAGGCTTGGGCGACTGTACTTGGGGTCAGGGTTCAGGGTTGGAGGACTGTACTTGGGGTCAGGGTTCAGGGTTGGCGGACTGTACTTGGGGTCAGAGTTCAGGGTTCAGGGTTGGGGGACTGTACTTGGTGTCAGGGTTCAGGGTTCAGGGTTGGGGGATTGTACTTGGGGTCAGGGTTCGGGATTCAGGGTTGGGGGTCTGTACTTGGATTCAGGGTTCAGGGTTGGCGGACTGTACTTGGGGTCAGGGTTCGGTATTCAGGGTTGGGGGACTGTACTTGGGGTCAGGGGTCAGGGTTGAGGGACTGTACTTGGGGTCAGGGTTCAGAGTTGGGGGACTGTACTTGGGGTCAGGGTTCAGGGTTCAGTGTTGAGGGACTGTACTTGGGGTCAGGGTGCAGTGTTGGGGGACTGTACTTGGGATCAGGGTTCACAGTTGGGGGACTGTTCTTGGGGTCAGGGTTCAGGGTTGGGGGACTGTACTTGGGGTCAGGGTTCGGGGTTGGGGGACTGTACATTGGGTCAGGGTCCAGGGTTGGGGGACTGTACTTGGGGTCAGAGTTCAGGGTTGGGGGACTGTACTCAGGGTCAGGGTTCAGGGTTAGCGGACTGTACTTGGGGTCAGGGTTCGGGATTCAGGGTTGGGGGACTGTACTTGGGGTCAGGGTTCAGGGTTGGGGGACTGTACTTGGGGTGAGGGTTCAGGGTTCAGAGTTGGGGGACTGTACTTGGGGTCAGAGTTCAGGGTTGAGGGAATGTACTTGGGGTCAGTTTTCAGGATTCAGGGTTGGGTGACTGTACTTGGGGTCAGGGGTCAGGGTTCAGGGTTGGGGGACTGTACTTGGGGTCAGGGTTCAGGGTTGGGGGACTGTACTTGGGGTCAGTGTTCAGGGTTCAGTGTTGAGGGACTGTACTTGGGGTCAGGGTTCAGTGTTGGGGGCCTGTACTTGGGGTCAGGGTTCAGGGTTGGGAGACTATTTTGGGGTCAGAGTTCAGGGTTCAGGGTTGGTGGACTGTACTTGGGGTCAGGGTTCAGAGTTGGGGGACTGTACTTCGGGTCAAGGTTCGGATTCAGGGTTGCGGGACTGTACTTGGGGTAAGAGTTCAGGATAGGGTGACTGTACTTGGGGTCAGGGTTCGGGATTCAGGGTTGGGGGACTGTACTTGGGGTCAGGGTTCAGGGTTGGGGGACTGTACTTGGGCTGAGGGTTCAGGGTTCAGAGTTGGGGGACTGTACTTGGGGTCAGAGTTCAGGGTTGAGGGAATGTACTTGGGGTCAGTTTTCAGGATTCAGGGTTGGGGGACTGTACTTGGGGTCAGGGGTCAGGGTTGGGGGACTGTACTTGGGGTCAGGGGTCAGGGTTGGGGGACTGTACTTGGGGTCAGGGTTCAGGGTTGGGGGACTGTACTTGGGGTCAGGGTTCAGGTTTGCGGGACTGTACTTGGGGTCAGGGTTCAGGGTTGAGGGACTGTACTAGGGGTCAGAGTTCAGGGTTGGGAGACTGTTTTGGGGTCAGAGTTCAGGGTTGGGGGACTGTACTTGGGGTCAGGGTTCAGAGTTGGGGGACTGTACTTCGGGTCAGAGTCAGGGTTCAGAGTTGGGGGACTGTACTTGGGGTCAGAGTTCAGGGTTGGGGGACTGTACTTGGGGTCAGGAATCGGGATTCAGGGTTGGGGGACTGTACTTGGGGTCAGGGTTCAGGGTTGGGGGACTGTACTTGGGGTGAGGGTTCAGGGTTCAGAGTTGGGGGACTGTACTTGGGGTCGGAGTTCAGGGTTGAGGGAATGTACTTGGGGGCAGTTTTCAGGATTCAGGGTTGGGGGACTGTACTTGGGGTCAGGGTTCAGGGTTGGGGGACTGTACTTGGGGTCAGGGTTCAGGGACTGTACTTGGGGTCAGGGTTCAGGGTTCAGTGTTGAGGGACTGTACTAGGGGTCAGGGTTCAGGGTTGGGAGACTGTTTTGGGGTCAGAGTTCAGGGTTCAGGATTGGGGGACTGTACTTGGAGTCAGGGGTCAGGGTTCAAGATTGGGGGACTGTACTTGGGGTCTGGGAGCAGTGTTCAGGGTTGGGGGACTGTACTTGGGGTCAGAGTTCAGGGTTGGGGGACTGTACTAGGGGTCAGGGTTCAGGGTTCAGCGTTGGGGGACTGTACTTGGGGTCAGAGTTCAGGGTTGGGGGACTGTACTTGGGGTCAAGGGTCAGGGATGGGGGACAGTACTTGGGTCAGAGTTCAGTTTTCAGGGTTGGGGGACTGTATTTGGGGTCTGGGTTCAGGGTGGGGGACTGTACTTGGGGTCAGAGTTCAGGGTTGGGGGACTGTACTTTGGGTCAGGGTTCAGGGTTCAGCGTTGGGGGACTGTACTTGGGGTCAGAGTTCAGGGTTGGGGGACTGTACTTGGGGTCAAGGGTCAGGGATGGGGGACTGTACTTGGGGTCAGGGTTCAGGGTTGGGGGACTGTACTTGGGGTCACGGTTCAGAGTTGGGGGACTGTACTTGGGGTCAGAGGTCAGGGTTCAGGGTTGGGTGACTGTACTTGGGGTCAGGGATCGGGGATGGGGGACTGTACTTGGGGTCAGGGTTTAGGGTTGGGAGACTGTACTCGCTGTCAGAGTTCAGGGTTCAGGGTTGAGGGACTGTACTTGGGGTCAGGGTTCGGGATTCAGGGTTGGGGGACTGTACTTGGGGTCAGGTTTCAGGGTTGGGGGACTGTATTTGGGGTCAGGGTTCAGGGTTGGGGGACTGTATTTGGGGTCAGGGTTCAGGGTTGAGGGACTGTACTTGGGGTCAGGGTTGGGGGACTGTTCTTGGGGTCAGGGTTCGGGATGCAGGGTTGGGGGACTGTACTCATGTTCACGGTTCAGGGTTCAGGGTTGGGGGACGGTACTTGGGGTCAGGGGTCAGCGTTGGGGGACTGTACTTGGGGTCAGGGTTCCCGGTTCAGGGTTGGGGGACTGTACTTGGGGTCAGGGTGCGGGGTTCAGGGTTGGGGGACTGTACTTGGGGTCAGGGTTCAGGCTTGGGGGACTGTACTTGGGGTCAGGGTTCAGGGTTGGAGGACTGTACTTGGGGTCAGGGTTCAGGGTTGGCGGATTGTACTTGGGGTCAGAGTTCAGGGTTCAGGGTTTGGGGACTGTACTTGGTGTCAGGGTTCTGGGTTCAGGGTTGGGGGATTGTACTTGCGGTCAGGGTTCGGGATTCAGGGTTGGGGAACTGTACTTGGGATCAGGGTTCAGGGTTGGCGGACTGTACTTGGGGTCAGGGTTCGGTATTCAGGGTTGGGGAACTGTACTTGGGATCAGGGGTCAGGGTTGGGGGACTGTACTTGGGGTCAGGGTTCGGTATTCAGGGTTGGGGGACTGTACTTGGGGTCAGGGTTGAGGGACTGTACTTGTGGTCAGGGTTCAGAGCTGGGGGACTGTACTTGGGGTGAGGGGTCAGGGTTCAGAGTTGGGGGACTGTACTTGGGTTCAGGGTTCAGTGTTGAGGGACTGTACTTGGGGTCAGGGTTCAGTGTTGGGGGACTGTACTTGGGGTCAGGGTTCAGGGTTCAGGCTTGAGGGACCGTACTAGGGGTCAGGGTTCAGGCTTGGGTGACTGTACTTGGGGTCAGGGTTCAGGGTTGGAGGACTGTACTTGGGGTCAGGGTTCAGGGTTGGCGGACTGTACTTGGGGTCAGAGTTCAGGGTTCAGGGTTGGGGGACTGTACTTGGTGTCAGGGTTCAGGGTTGGGGGATTGTACTTGGGGTCAGGGTTCGGGATTCAGGGTTGGGGGTCTGTACTTGGATTCAGGGTTCAGGGTTGGCGGACTATACTTGCGGTCAGGGTTCGGTATTCAGGGTTGGGGGACTGTACTTGGGGTCAGGGGTCAGGGTTGAGGGACTGTACTTGGGGTCAGGGTTCAGAGTTGGGGGACTGTACTTGGGGTGAGGGTTCAGGGTTCAGAGTTGGTGGACTGTACTTCGGGTCAGAGTCAGGGTTCAGGGTTGGGGGACTGTACTTGGGGTCAGAGTTCAGGGTTGGGGGACTGTACTTGGGGTCAGGAATCGGGATTCAGGGTTGGGGGACTGTACTTGGGGTCAGGGTTCAGGGTTGGGGGACTGTACTTGGGGTGAGGGTTCAGGGTTCAGAGTTGGGGGACTGTACTTGGGGTCGGAGTTCAGGGTTGAGGGAATGTACTTGGGGGCAGTTTTCAGGATTCAGGGTTGGGGGACTGTACTTGGGGTCAGGGTTCAGGGTTGGGGGACTGTACTTGGGGTCAGGGTTCAGGGACTGTACTTGGGCTCAGGGTTCAGGGATCAGTGTTCAGGGACTGTACTTGGGGTCAGGGTTCAGGGTTCAGTGTTGAGGGACTACTAGGGGTCAGGGTTCAGGGTTGGGAGACTGTTTTGGGGTCAGAGTTCAGGGTTCAGGATTGGGGGACTGTACTTGGAGTCAGGGGTCAGGGTTCAAGATTGGGGGACTGTACTTGGGGTCTGGGAGCAGGGTTCAGGGTTGGGGGACTGTACTTGGGGTCAGAGTTCAGGGTTCAGGGTTGGGGGACTGTACTTGGGGTCAGAGTTCAGGATTGGGTGACTGTACTTGGGCTGAGGGTTCAGGGTTCAGAGTTGGGGGACTGTACTTGGGGTCAGGGTTCAGGGTTGGGGGACTGTACTTGGGGTGAGGGTTCAGGATTCAGGGACTGTGCTTGGGGTCAGGGTTGGGTGACTGTACTTGGGGTCAGGGTTCAGGGTTCAGTGTTGGGGGACTGTACTTGGGGTCAGGGTTCAGGGTTCAGGGTTGAGGTACCGTACTAGGGGTCAGTGTTGGGAGACTGTTTTGGGGTCATAGTTCAGGGTTCAGGGTTGGGGGACTGTACTTGGGGTCAGGGTTCAGAGTTGGGGGACTGTACTTCGGGTCAGAGTCAGGGTTCAGGGTTGGGGGACTGTACTTGGGGTCAGAGTTCAGGGTTGGGGGACTGTAATTCGGGTCAGGGTACAGGGTTCAGGGTTGGGGGACTGTACTTGGGAAAGAGTTCAGGGGTCAGGGTCGGGGGACTGTACTTGGGGTCAGAGTTCAAGGTTGGGGGACTGTACTTGGGGTCAGGGGTCAGGGTTAAGGGTTGGGGGACTGTACTTGCGGTCAGGGTTCGGGGTTCAGGGTTGGGGGACTGTACTTGGGGTCAGGGTTCAGGGTTGGAGGACTGTACTTCGGGTCAGGGTTCAAGATTGACGGACTGTACTTGGGGTCAGAGTTCAGGGTTCAGGTTTGGGAGACTGTACTTGCGGTCAGGGTTCGGGGTTCAGGGTTGGGGGACTGTACTTCGGGTCAGGGTTCAGGGTTGACGGACTGTACTTGGGGTCAGAATTCAGGGTTCAGGTTTGGGGGACTGTACTTGCGGTCAGGGTTCGGGGTTCAGGGTTGGGGGACTGTACTTCAGGTCAGGGTTCAGGGTTGACGGACTGTACTTGGGGTCAGTGTTCGGGGTTGGGGGACTGTACATGGGGTCAGGGTTCAGGGTTGGCGGACTGTACTTGGGGTCAGAGTTCAGGGTTCAGGGTTAGGGGACTGTACTTGGGGTCAGGGGTCAGGGTTCAGGATTGGGGGACTGTACTTGGGGTCTGGGATCGGGGTTCAAGGTTGGGGGACTGTACTTGGGGTCAGGGTTCAGGGTTGGGGGACTGTACTTGGGGTCAGAGTTCAGGGTTCAGCGTTGGGGGTCTGTACTTGGGGTCAGAGTTCAGGATTGGGGGACTGTACTTGGGGTCAGGGTTCGGGATTCAGGGTTGGGGGACTGTACTTGGGGTCAGGGTTCAGGGTTGGGGGACTGTACTTGGGCCGAGGGTTCAGGGTTCAGAGTTGGGGGACTGTACTTGGGGTCAGAGTTCAGGGTTGAGGGAATGTACTTGGGGTCAGTTTTCAGGATTCAGGGTTGGGGGACTGTACTTGGGGTCAGGGTTCAGGGTTGGGGGACTGTACTTGGGGTCAGGGTTCTGGGTTGGGGGACTGTACTTGGGGTCAGGGTTCAGGGTTCAGTGTTGAGGCACTGTACTTGGGGTCAGGGTTCAGTTTTGGGGGACTGTACTTGGGGTCAGGGTTCAGGGTTGAGGGACTGTACTAGGGGTCAGGGTTCAGGGTTGGGAGATTGTTTTGGGGTCAGAGTTCAGGGTTCAGGGTTGGGGGACGGTAGTTGGGGTCAGAGTTCAGGGTTGGGGGACTGTATTTGGGGTCAGGGTTCAGGGTTCAGAGTTGGGGGACTGTACTTGGGGTCAGAGTTCAGGGTTGAGTGAATGTACTTGGGGTCACTTTTCAGGATTCAGGGTTGGGGGATTGTACTTGGGGTCAGGGGTCAGGGTTCAGGGTTGGGGGACTGTACTTGGGGTCAGGGTTCAGGGTTGGGGGACTGTACTTGGGGTCAGGGTTCAGTGTTGAGGGACTGTACTTGGGGTCAGGGTTCAGGGTTGAGGGACTGTACTACGGGTCAGGGTTCATGGTTGGGAGACTGTTTTGGGGTCAGAGTCAGGGTTCAGGGTTGGGGGACTGTACCTGGGGTCAGAGTTCAGGGTTGGGGGACTGTACTAGGGGTCAGGGTTCAGGGTTCAGCGTTGGGGGACTGTACTTGGGGTCAGAGTTCAGGGTTGGGGGACTGTACTTGGGGTCAAGGGTCAGGGATGGGGGACAGTACTTGGGTCAGAGTTCAGTTTTCAGGGTTGGGGGACTGTATTTGGGGTCTGGGTTCAGGGTGGGGGACTGTACTTGGGGTCAGAGTTCAGGGTTGGGGGACTGTACTTCGGGTCAGGGTTCAGGGTTCAGCGTTGGGGGACTGTACTTGGGGTCAGAGTTCAGGGTTGTGGGACTGTACTTGGGGTCAAGGGTCAGGGATGGGGGACTGTACTTGGGGTCAGGGTTCAGGGTTGGGGGACTGTACTTGGGGTCAGGGTTCAGAGTTGGGGGACTGTACTTGGGGTCAGAGGTCAGGGTTCAGGGTTGGGTGACTGTACTTGGGGTCAGGGATCGGGGATGGGGGACTGTACTTGGGGTCAGGGTTTAGGGTTGGGAGACTGTACTCGTTGTCAGAGTTCAGGGTTCAGGGTTGAGGGACTGTACTTAGGGTCAGGGTTCGGGATTCAGGGTTGGGGGACTATACTTGGGGTCAGGTTTCAGGGTTGGGGGACTGTACTTGGGGTCAGGGTTCAGGGTTGAGGGACTGTACTTGGGGTCAGGGGTCAGGGTTCAGGGTTGGGGGACTGTACTTGTGGTCAGGGTTCACAGTTGGGGGACTTTTCTTGGGGTCAGGGTTCAGGGTTGGGGGACTGTACTTGGGGTCAGGGTTCGGTGTTGGGGGACTGTACATGGGGTCAGGGTTCAGGGTTGGGGGACTGTACTTGGGGTCAGAGTTCAGGGTTCAGGGTTGGGAGACTGTACTTGGGGTCAGGGTTCGGGATTCAGGGTTGGGGGACTGTACTTGGGGTCAGGGTTCAGGGTTGGGGGACTGTACTTGGGGTGAGGGTTCAGGGTTCAGAGTTGGGGGACTGTACTTGGGGTCAGAGTTCAGGGTTGAGGGAATGTACTTGGGGTCAGTTTTCAGGATTCAGGGTTGGGGGACTGTACTTGGGGTCAGGGTTCACGGTTGGGAGACTGTACTTGGGGTCAGGGTTCGGGATTCAGGGTTGGGGGACTGTACTTGGGGTCAGGGCTCAGGGTTGGGGGACTGTACTTGGGGTGAGGGTTCAGGGTTCAGAGTTGGGGGACTGTACTTGGGGTCAGAGTTCAGGGTTGAGGGAATGTACTTGGGGTCAGTTTTCAGGATTCAGGGTTGGGAGACTGTACTTGTGGTCAGGGGTCAGGGTTGAGGGTTGGGGGACTGTACTTGGGGTCAGGGTTCAGTGTTGAGGGACTGTACTTGGGGTCAGGGTTCAGGGTTGGGAGACTGTTTGGGGTCAGAGTTCAGGGTTCAGGGTTGGGGGACTGTACTTGGGGTCAGGGTTCAGAGTTGGGGGACTGTACTTCGGGTCAGGGTTCGGATTCAGGGTTGCGGGACTATACTTGGGGTCAGGGTTCAGGGTTGGGGGACTGTACTTGGGGTAAGAGTTCAGGATAGGGTGACTGTACTTGGGGTCAGGGTTCGGGATTCAGGGTTGGGGGACTGTACTTGGGGTCAGGGTTCAGGGTTGGGGGACTGTACTTGGGATCAGGGTTCAGGGTTGGGGGACTGTACTTGGGCTGAGGGTTCAGGGTTCAGAGTTGGGGGACTGTACTTGGGGTCAGAGTTCAGGGTTGAGGGAATGTACTTGGGGTCAGTTTTCAGGATTCAGGGTTGGGGGACTGTACTTGGGGTCAGGGGTCAGGGTTGGGGGACTGTACTTGGGGTCAGGGTTCAGGGTTGGGGGACTGTACTTGGGGTCAGGGTTCAGGGTTGCGGGACTGTACTTGGGGTCAGGGTTCAGGGTTCAGTGTTGGGGGACTGTACTTGGGGTCAGGGTTCAGGGTTCAGGGTTGAGGGACTGTACTAGGGGTCAGGGTTCAGGGTTGGGAGACTGTTTTGGGGTCAGAGTTCAGGGTTCAGGGTTGGGGGACTGTACTTGGGGTCAGGGTTCAGAGTTGGGGGACTGTACTTCGGGTCAGAGTCAGGGTTCAGGGTTGGGGGACTGTACTTGGGGTCAGAGTTCAGGGTTGGGGGACTGTACTTGGGGTCAGGAATCGGGATTCAGGGTTGGGGGACTGTACTTGGGGTCAGGGTTCAGGGTTGGGGGACTGTACTTGGGGTGAGGGTTCAGGGTTCAGAGTTGGGGGACTGTACTTGGGGTCGGAGTTCAGGGTTGAGGGAATGTACTTGGGGGCAGTTTTCAGGATTCAGGGTTGGGGGACTGTACTTGGGGTCAGGGTTCAGGGTTGGGGGACTGTACTTGGGGTCAGGGTTCAGGGACTGTACTTGGGCTCAGGGTTCAGGGATCAGTGTTCAGGGACTGTACTTGGGGTCAGGGTTCAGGGTTCAGTGTTGAGGGACTGTACTAGGGGTCAGGGTTCAGGGTTGGGAGACTGTTTTGGGGTCAGAGTTCAGGGTTCAGGATTGGGGGACTGTACTTGGAGTCAGGGGTCAGGGTTCAAGATTGGGGGACTGTACTTGGGGTCTGGGAGCAGGGTTCAGGGTTGGGGGACTGTACTTGGGGTCAGAGTTCAGGGTTCAGGGTTGGGGGACTGTACTTGGGGTCAGAGTTCAGGATTGGGTGACTGTACTTGGGGTCAGGGTTCGGGATTCAGGGTTGGGGGACTGTACTTGGGGTCAGGGTTCAGGGTTGGGGGACTGTACTTGGGCTGAGGGTTCAGGGTTCAGAGTTGGGGGACTGTACTTGGGGTCAGGGTTCAGGGTTGGGGGACTGTACTTGGGGTGAGGGTTCAGGATTCAGGGACTGTGCTTGGGGTCAGGGTTGGGTGACTGTACTTGGGGTCAGGGTTCAGGGTTCAGTGTTGAGGGACTGTACTTGGGGTCAGGGTTCAGTGTTGGGGGACTGTACTTGGGGTCAGGGTTCAGGGTTCAGGGTTGAGGGACCGGTACTAGGGGTCAGTGTTGGGAGACTGTTTTGGGGTCATAGTTCAGGGTTCAGGGTTGGGGGGACTGTACTTGGGGTCAGGGTTCAGAGTTGGGGGACTGTACTTCGGGTCAGAGTCAGGGTTCAGGGTTGGGGGACTGTACTTGGGGTCAGAGTTCAGGGTTGGGGGACTGTAATTCGGGTCAGGGTACAGGGTTCAGGGTTGGGGGACTGTACTTGGGAAAGAGTTCAGGGGTCAGGGTCGGGGGACTGTACTTGGGGTCAGAGTTCAAGGTTGGGGGACTGTACTTGGGGTCAGGGGTCAGGGTTAAGGTTTGGGGGACTGTATTTGGGGTCAGGGTTCAGGGTTGGGGGACTGTACTTGCGGTCAGGGTTCGGGGTTCAGGGTTGGGGGACTGTACTTGGGGTCAGGGTTCAGGGTTGGGGGACTGTACTTCGGGTCAGGGTTCAGGGTTGACGGACTGTACTTGGGGTCAGAATTCAGGGTTCAGGTTTGGGGGACTGTACTTGCGGTCAGGGTTCGGGGTTCAGGGTTGGGGGACTGTACTTCAGGTCAGGGTTCAGGGTTGACGGACTGTACTTGGGGTCAGTGTTCGGGGTTGGGGGACTGTACATGGGGTCAGGGTTCAGGGTTGGCGGACTGTACTTGGGGTCAGAGTTCAGGGTTCAGGGTTAGGGGACTGTACTTGGGGTCAGGGGTCAGGGTTCAGGATTGGGGGACTGTACTTGGGGTCTGGGATCGGGGTTCAAGGTTGGGGGACTGTACTTGGGGTCAGGGTTCAGGGTTGGGGGACTGTACTTGGGGTCAGAGTTCAGGGTTCAGCGTTGGGGGTCTGTACTTGGGGTCAGAGTTCAGGATTGGGGGACTGTACTTGGGGTCAGGGTTCGGGATTCAGGGTTGGGGGACTGTACTTGGGGTCAGGGTTCAGGGTTGGGGGACTGTACTTGGGCCGAGGGTTCAGGGTTCAGAGTTGGGGGACTGTACTTGGGGTCAGAGTTCAGGGTTGAGGGAATGTACTTGGGGTCAGTTTTCAGGATTCAGGGTTGGGGGACTGTACTTGGGGTCAGGGTTCAGGGTTGGGGGACTGTACTTGGGGTCAGGGTTCAGGGTTGGGGGACTGTACTTGGGGTCAGGGTTCAGGGTTCAGTGTTGAGGCACTGTACTTGGGGTCAGGGTTCAGTTTTGGGGGACTGTACTTGGGGTCAGTGTTCAGGGTTCAGGGTTGAGGGACTGTACTAGGGGTCAGGGTTCAGGGTTGGGAGATTGTTTTGGGGTCAGAGTTCAGGGTTCAGGGTTGGGGGACGGTAGTTGGGGTCAGAGTTCAGGGTTGGGGGACTGTATTTGGGGTCAGGGTTCAGGGTTCAGAGTTGGGGGACTGTACTTGGGGTCAGAGTTCAGGGTTGAGGGAATGTACTTGGGGTCACTTTTCAGGATTCAGGGTTGGGGGATTGTACTTGGGGTCAGGGGTCAGGGTTCAGGGTTGGGGGACTGTACTTGGGGTCAGGGTTCAGGGTTGGGGGACTGTACTTGGGGTCAGGGTTCAGTGTTGAGGGACTGTACTTGGGGTCAGGGTTCAGGGTTGAGGGACTGTACTACGGGTCAGGGTTCATGGTTGGGAGACTGTTTTGGGGTCAGAGTCAGGGTTCAGGGTTGGGGGACTGTACTTGGGGTCAGAGTTCAGGGTTGGGGGACTGTACTAGGGGTCAGGGTTCAGGGTTCAGCGTTGGGGGACTGTACTTGGGGTCAGAGTTCAGGGTTGGGGGACTGTACTTGGGGTCAAGGGTCAGGGATGGGGGACAGTACTTGGGTCAGAGTTCAGTTTTCAGGGTTGGGGGACTGTATTTGGGGTCTGGGTTCAGGGTGGGGGACTGTACTTGGGGTCAGAGTTCAGGGTTGGGGGACTGTACTTCGAGTCAGGGTTCAGGGTTCAGCGTTGGGGGACTGTACTTGGGGTCAGAGTTCAGGGTTGGGGGACTGTACTTGGGTCAAGGGTCAGGGATGGGGGACTGTACTTGGGGTCAGGGTTCAGGGTTGGGGGACTGTACTTGGGGTCAGGGTTCAGAGTTGGGGGACTGTACTTGGGGTCAGAGGTCAGGGTTCAGGGTTGGGTGACTGTACTTGGGGTCAGGGATCGGGGATGGGTGACTGTACTTGGGGTCAGGGTTTAGGGTTGGGAGACTGTACTCGCTGTCAGAGTTCAGGGTTCAGGGTTGAGGGACTGTACTTGGGGTCAGGGTTCGGGATTCAGGGTTGGGGGACTGTACTTGGGGTCAGGTTTCAGGGTTGGGGGACTGTATTTGGGGTCAGGGTTCAGGGTTGGGGGACTGTATTTGGGGTCAGGGTTCAGGGTTGAGGGACTGTTCTTGGGGTCAGGGTTCGGGATGCAGGGTTGGGGGACTGTACTCATGTTCACGGTTCAGGGTTCAGGGTTGGGGGACGGTACTTGGGGTCAGGGGTCAGCGTTGGGGGACTGTACTTGGGGTCAGGGTTCCCGGTTCAGGGTTGGGGGACTGTACTTGGGGTCAGGGTGCGGGGTTCAGGGTTGGGGGACTGTACTTGGGGTCAGGGTTCAGGCTTGGGGGACTGTACTTGGGGTCAGGGTTCAGGGTTGGAGGACTGTACTTGGGGTCAGGGTTCAGGGTTGGCGGATTGTACTTGGGGTCAGAGTTCAGGGTTCAGGGTTTGGGGACTGTACTTGGTGTCAGGGTTCTGGGTTCAGGGTTGGGGGATTGTACTTGCGGTCAGGGTTCGGGATTCAGGGTTGGGGAACTGTACTTGGGATCAGGGTTCAGGGTTGGCGGACTGTACTTGGGGTCAGGGTTCGGTATTCAGGGTTGGGGAACTGTACTTGGGATCAGGGGTCAGGGTTGGGGGACTGTACTTGGGGTCAGGGTTCGGTATTCAGGGTTGGGGGACTGTACTTGGGGTCAGGGTTGAGGGACTGTACTTGTGGTCAGGGTTCAGAGCTGGGGGACTGTACTTGGGGTGAGGGGTCAGGGTTCAGAGTTGGGGGACTGTACTTGGGTTCAGGGTTCAGTGTTGAGGGACTGTACTTGGGGTCAGGGTTCAGTGTTGGGGGACTGTACTTGGGGTCAGGGTTCAGGGTTCAGGCTTGAGGGACCGTACTAGGGGTCAGGGTTCAGGCTTGGGCGACTGTACTTGGGGTCAGGGTTCAGGGTTGGAGGACTGTACTTGGGGTCAGCGTTCAGGGTTGGCGGACTGTACTTGGGGTCAGAGTTCAGGGTTCAGGGTTGGGGGACTGTACTTGGTGTCAGGGTTCAGGGTTCAGGGTTGGGGGATTGTACTTGGGGTCAGGGTTCGGGATTCAGGGTTGGGGGTCTGTACTTGGATTCAGGGTTCAGGGTTGGCGGACTGTACTTGGGGTCAGGGTTCGGTATTCAGGGTTGGGGGACTGTACTTGGGGTCAGGGGTCAGGGTTGAGGGACTGTACTTGGGGTCAGGGTTCAGAGTTGGGGGACTGTACTTGGGGTCAGGGTTCAGGGTTCAGTGTTGAGGGACTGTACTTGGGGTCAGGGTGCAGTGTTGGGGGACTGTACTTGGGGTCAGGGTTCACAGTTGGGGGACTGTTCTTGGGGTCAGGGTTCAGGGTTGGGGGACTGTACTTGGGGTCAGGGTTCGGGGTTGGGGGACTGTACATTGGGTCAGGGTCCAGGGTTGGGGGACTGTACTTGGGGTCAGAGTTCAGGGTTCAGGGTTGGGGGACTGTACTCAGGGTCAGGGTTCAGGGTTAGCGGACTGTACTTGGGGTCAGGGTTCGGGATTCAGGGTTGGGGGACTGTACTTGGGGTCAGGGTTCAGGGTTGGGGGACTGTACTTGGGGTCAGTGTTCAGGGTTCAGTGTTGAGGGACTGTACTTGGGGTCAGGGTTCAGTGTTGGGGGCCTGTACTTGGGGTCAGGGTTCAGGGTTGGGAGACTATTTTGGGGTCAGAGTTCAGGGTTCAGGGTTGGGGGACTGTACTTGGGGTCAGGGTTCAGAGTTGGGGGACTGTACTTCGGGTCAGGGTTCGGATTCAGGGTTGCGGGACTGTACTTGGGGTAAGAGTTCAGGATAGGGTGACTGTACTTGGGGTCAGGGTTCGGGATTCAGGGTTGGGGGACTGTACTTGGGGTCAGGGTTCAGGGTTGGGGGACTGTACTTGGGCTGAGGGTTCAGGGTTCAGAGTTGGGGGACTGTACTTGGGGTCAGAGTTCAGGGTTGAGGGAATGTACTTGGGGTCAGTTTTCAGGATTCAGGGTTGGGGGACTGTACTTGGGGTCAGGGGTCAGGGTTGGGGGACTGTACTTGGGGTCAGGGGTCAGGGTTGGGGGACTGTACTTGGGGTCAGGGTTCAGGGTTGGGGGACTGTACTTGGGGTCAGGGTTCAGGTTTGCGGGACTGTACTTGGGGTCAGGGTTCAGGGTTGAGGGACTGTACTAGGGGTCAGAGTTCAGGGTTGGGAGACTGTTTTGGGGTCAGAGTTCAGGGTTGGGGGACTGTACTTGGGGTCAGGGTTCAGAGTTGGGGGACTGTACTTCGGGTCAGAGTCAGGGTTCAGAGTTGGGGGACTGTACTTGGGGTCAGAGTTCAGGGTTGGGGGACTGTACTTGGGGTCAGGAATCGGGATTCAGGGTTGGGGGACTGTACTTGGGGTCAGGGTTCAGGGTTGGGGGACTGTACTTGGGGTGAGGGTTCAGGGTTCAGAGTTGGGGGACTGTACTTGGGGTCGGAGTTCAGGGTTGAGGGAATGTACTTGGGGGCAGTTTTCAGGATTCAGGGTTGGGGGACTGTACTTGGGGTCAGGGTTCAGGGTTGGGGGACTGTACTTGGGGTCAGGGTTCAGGGACTGTACTTGGGGTCAGGGTTCAGGGTTCAGTGTTGAGGGACTGTACTAGGGGTCAGGGTTCAGGGTTGGGAGACTGTTTTGGGGTCAGAGTTCAGGGTTCAGGATTGGGGGACTGTACTTGGAGTCAGGGGTCAGGGTTCAAGATTGGGGGACTGTACTTGGGGTCTGGGAGCAGTGTTCAGGGTTGGGGGACTGTACTTGGGGTCAGGGTTCAGGGTTGGGGGACTGTACTTGGGGTCAGAGTCAGGGTTCAGGGTTGGGGGACTGTACTTGGGGTCAGAGTTCAGGGTTGGGGGACTGTACTAGGGGTCAGGGTTCAGGGTTCAGCGTTGGGGGACTGTACTTGGGGTCAGAGTTCAGGGTTGGGGGACTGTACTTGGGGTCAAGGGTCAGGGATGGGGGACAGTACTTGGGTCAGAGTTCAGTTTTCAGGGTTGGGGGACTGTATTTGGGGTCTGGGTTCAGGGTGGGGGACTGTACTTGGGGTCAGAGTTCAGGGTTGGGGGACTGTACTTTGGGTCAGGGTTCAGGGTTCAGCGTTGGGGGACTGTACTTGGGGTCAGAGTTCAGGGTTGGGGGACTGTACTTGGGGTCAAGGGTCAGGGATGGGGGACTGTACTTGGGGTCAGGGTTCAGGGTTGGGGGACTGTACTTGGGGTCACGGTTCAGAGTTGGGGGACTGTACTTGGGGTCAGAGGTCAGGGTTCAGGGTTGGGTGACTGTACTTGGGATCAGGGATCGGGGATGGGGGACTGTACTTGGGGTCAGGGTTTAGGGTTGGGAGACTGTACTCGCTGTCAGAGTTCAGGGTTCAGGGTTGAGGGACTGTACTTGGGGTCAGGGTTCGGGATTCAGGGTTGGGGGACTGTACTTGGGGTCAGGTTTCAGGGTTGGGGGACTGTATTTGGGGTCAGGGTTCAGGGTTGGGGGACTGTATTTGGGGTCAGGGTTCAGGGTTGAGGGACTGTACTTGGGGTCAGGGTTGGGGGACTGTTCTTGGGGTCAGGGTTCGGGATGCAGGGTTGGGGGACTGTACTCATGTTCACGGTTCAGGGTTCAGGGTTGGGGGACGGTACTTGGGGTCAGGGGTCAGCGTTGGGGGACTGTACTTGGGGTCAGGGTTCCCGGTTCAGGGTTGGGGGACTGTACTTGGGGTCAGGGTGCGGGGTTCAGGGTTGGGGGACTGTACTTGGGGTCAGGGTTCAGGCTTGGGGGACTGTACTTGGGGTCAGGGTTCAGGGTTGGAGGACTGTACTTGGGGTCAGGGTTCAGGGTTGGCGGATTGTACTTGGGGTCAGAGTTCAGGGTTCAGGGTTTGGGGACTGTACTTGGTGTCAGGGTTCTGGGTTCAGGGTTGGGGGATTGTACTTGCGGTCAGGGTTCGGGATTCAGGGTTGGGGAACTGTACTTGGGATCAGGGTTCAGGGTTGGCGGACTGTACTTGGGGTCAGGGTTCGGTATTCAGGGTTGGGGAACTGTACTTGGGATCAGGGGTCAGGGTTGGGGGACTGTACTTGGGGTCAGGGTTCGGTATTCAGGGTTGGGGGACTGTACTTGGGGTCAGGGTTGAGGGACTGTACTTGTGGTCAGGGTTCAGAGCTGGGGGACTGTACTTGGGGTGAGGGGTCAGGGTTCAGAGTTGGGGGACTGTACTTGGGTTCAGGGTTCAGTGTTGAGGGACTGTACTTGGGGTCAGGGTTCAGTGTTGGGGGACTGTACTTGGGGTCAGGGTTCAGGGTTCAGGCTTGAGGGACCGTACTAGGGGTCAGGGTTCAGGCTTGGGTGACTGTACTTGGGGTCAGGGTTCAGGGTTGGAGGACTGTACTTGGGGTCAGGGTTCAGGGTTGGCGGACTGTACTTGGGGTCAGAGTTCAGGGTTCAGGGTTGGGGGACTGTACTTGGTGTCAGGGTTCAGGGTTCAGGGTTGGGGGATTGTACTTGGGGTCAGGATTCGGGATTCAGGGTTGGGGGTCTGTACTTGGATTCAGGGTTCAGGGTTGGCGGACTATACTTGGGGTCAGGGTTCGGTATTCAGGGTTGGGGGACTGTACTTGGGGTCAGGGGTCAGGGTTGAGGGACTGTACTTGGGGTCAGGGTTCAGAGTTGGGGGACTGTACTTGGGGTGAGGGTTCAGGGTTCAGAGTTGGTGGACTGTACTTCGGGTCAGAGTCAGGGTTCAGGGTTGGGGGACTGTACTTGGGGTCAGAGTTCAGGGTTGGGGGACTGTACTTGGGGTCAGGAATCGGGATTCAGGGTTGGGGGACTGTACTTGGGGTCAGGGTTCAGGGTTGGGGGACTGTACTTGGGGTGAGGGTTCAGGGTTCAGAGTTGGGGGACTGTACTTGGGGTCGGAGTTCAGGGTTGAGGGAATGTACTTGGGGGCAGTTTTCAGGATTCAGGGTTGGGGGACTGTACTTGGGGTCAGGGTTCAGGGTTGGGGGACTGTACTTGGGGTCAGGGTTCAGGGACTGTACTTGGGCTCAGGGTTCAGGGATCAGTGTTCAGGGACTGTACTTGGGGTCAGGGTTCAGGGTTCAGTGTTGAGGGACTACTAGGGGTCAGGGTTCAGGGTTGGGAGACTGTTTTGAGGTCAGAGTTCAGGGTTCAGGATTGGGGGACTGTACTTGGAGTCAGGGGTCAGGGTTCAAGATTGGGGGACTGTACTTGGGGTCTGGGAGCAGGGTTCAGGGTTGGGGGACTGTACTTGGGGTCAGAGTTCAGGGTTCAGGGTTGGGGGACTGTACTTGGGGTCAGAGTTCAGGATTGGGTGACTGTACTTGGGGTCAGGGTTCGGGATTCAGGGTTGGGGGACTGTACTTGGGGTCAGGGTTCAGGGTTGGGGGACTGTACTTGGGCTGAGGGTTCAGGGTTCAGAGTTGGGGGACTGTACTTGGGGTCAGGGTTCAGGGTTGGGGGACTGTACTTGGGGTGAGGGTTCAGGATTCAGGGACTGTGCTTGGGGTCAGGGTTGGGTGACTGTACTTGGGGTCAGGGTTCAGGGTTCAGTGTTGAGGGACTGTACTTGGGGTCAGGGTTCAGTGTTGGGGGACTGTACTTGGGGTCAGGGTTCAGGGTTCAGGGTTGAGGTACCGTACTAGGGGTCAGTGTTGGGAGACTGTTTTGGGGTCATAGTTCAGGGTTCAGGGTTGGGGGACTGTACTTGGGGTCAGAGTTCAGGGTTCAGGGTTGGGGGACTGTACTTGGGGTCAGAGTTCAGGATTGGGTGACTGTACTTGGGGTCAGGGTTCGGGATTCAGGGTTGGGGGACTGTACTTGGGGTCAGGGTTCAGGGTTGGGGGACTGTACTTGGGCTGAGGGTTCAGGGTTCAGAGTTGGGGGACTGTACTTGGGGTCAGGGTTCAGGGTTGGGGGACTGTACTTGGGGTGAGGGTTCAGGATTCAGGGACTGTGCTTGGGGTCAGGGTTGGGTGACTGTACTTGGGGTCAGGGTTCAGGGTTCAGTGTTGAGGGACTGTACTTGGGGTCAGGGTTCAGTGTTGGGGGACTGTACTTGGGGTCAGGGTTCAGGGTTCATGGTTGAGGTACCGTACTAGGGGTCAGTGTTGGGAGACTGTTTTGGGGTCATAGTTCAGGGTTCAGGGTTGGGGGACTGTACTTGGGGTCAGGGTTCAGAGTTGGGGGACTGTACTTCGGGTCAGAGTCAGGGTTCAGGGTTGGGGGACTGTACTTGGGGTCAGAGTTCAGGGTTGGGGGACTGTAATTCGGGTCAGGGTACAGGGTTCAGGGTTGGGGGACTGTACTTGGGAAAGAGTTCAGGGGTCAGGGTCGGGGGACTGTACTTGGGGTCAGAGTTCAAGGTTGGGGGACTGTACTTGGGGTCAGGGGTCAGGGTTAAGGGTTGGGGGACTGTACTTGCGGTCAGGGTTCGGGGTTCAGGGTTGGGGGACTGTACTTGGGGTCAGGGTTCAGGGTTGGAGGACTGTACTTCGGGTCAGGGTTCAGGGTTGACGGACTGTACTTGGGGTCAGAATTCAGGGTTCAGGTTTGGGGGACTGTACTTGCGGTCAGGGTTCGGGGTTCAGGGTTGGGGGACTGTACTTCAGGTCAGGGTTCAGGGTTGACGGACTGTACTTGGGGTCAGTGTTCGGGGTTGGGGGACTGTACATGGGGTCAGGGTTCAGGGTTGGCGGACTGTACTTGGGGTCAGAGTTCAGGGTTCAGGGTTAGGGGACTGTACTTGGGGTCAGGGGTCAGGGTTCAGGATTGGGGGACTGTACTTGGGGTCTGGGATCGGGGTTCAAGGTTGGGGGACTGTACTTGGGGTCAGGGTCCAGGGTTGGGGGACTGTACTTGGGGTGAGGGTTCAGGGTTCAGAGTTGGGGGACTGTACTTGGGGTCAGAGTTCAGGGTTGAGGGAATGTACTTGGGGTCAGTTTTCAGGATTCAGGGTTGGGTGACTGTACTTGGGGTCAGGGGTCAGGGTTCAGGGTTGGGGGACTGTACTTGGGGTCAGGGTTCAGGGTTGGGGGACTGTACTTGGGGTCAGTGTTCAGGGTTCAGTGTTGAGGGACTGTACTTGGGGTCAGGGTTCAGTGTTGGGGGCCTGTACTTGGGGTCAGGGTTCAGGGTTGGGAGACTATTTTGGGGTCAGAGTTCAGGGTTCAGGGTTGGGGGACTGTACTTGGGGTCAGGGTTCAGAGTTGGGGGACTGTACTTCGGGTCAGGGTTCGGATTCAGGGTTGCGGGACTGTACTTGGGGTAAGAGTTCAGGATAGGGTGACTGTACTTGGGGTCAGGGTTCGGGATTCAGGGTTGGGGGACTGTACTTGGGGTCAGGGTTCAGGGTTGGGGGACTGTACTTGGGCTGAGGGTTCAGGGTTCAGAGTTGGGGGACTGTACTTGGGGTCAGAGTTCAGGGTTGAGGGAATGTACTTGGGGTCAGTTTTCAGGATTCAGGGTTGGGGGACTGTACTTGGGGTCAGGGGTCAGGGTTGGGGGACTGTACTTGGGGTCAGGGGTCAGGGTTGGGGGACTGTACTTGGGGTCAGGGTTCAGGGTTGGGGGACTGTACTTGGGGTCAGGGTTCAGGTTTGCGGGACTGTACTTGGGGTCAGGGTTCAGGGTTGAGGGACTGTACTAGGGGTCAGAGTTCAGGGTTGGGAGACTGTTTTGGGGTCAGAGTTCAGGGTTGGGGGACTGTACTTGGGGTCAGGGTTCAGAGTTGGGGGACTGTACTTCGGGTCAGAGTCAGGGTTCAGAGTTGGGGGACTGTACTTGGGGTCAGAGTTCAGGGTTGGGGGACTGTACTTGGGGTCAGGAATCGGGATTCAGGGTTGGGGGACTGTACTTGGGGTCAGGGTTCAGGGTTGGGGGACTGTACTTGGGGTGAGGGTTCAGGGTTCAGAGTTGGGGGACTGTACTTGGGGTCGGAGTTCAGGGTTGAGGGAATGTACTTGGGGGCAGTTTTCAGGATTCAGGGTTGGGGGACTGTACTTGGGGTCAGGGTTCAGGGTTGGGGGACTGTACTTGGGGTCAGGGTTCAGGGACTGTACTTGGGGTCAGGGTTCAGGGTTCAGTGTTGAGGGACTGTACTAGGGGTCAGGGTTCAGGGTTGGGAGACTGTTTTGGGGTCAGAGTTCAGGGTTCAGGATTGGGGGACTGTACTTGGAGTCAGGGGTCAGGGTTCAAGATTGGGGGACTGTACTTGGGGTCTGGGAGCAGTGTTCAGGGTTGGGGGACTGTACTTGGGGTCAGGGTTCAGGGTTGGGGGACTGTACTTGGGGTCAGAGTCAGGGTTCAGGGTTGGGGGACTGTACTTGGGGTCAGAGTTCAGGGTTGGGGGACTGTACTAGGGGTCAGGGTTCAGGGTTCAGCGTTGGGGGACTGTACTTGGGGTCAGAGTTCAGGGTTGGGGGACTGTACTTGGGGTCAAGGGTCAGGGATGGGGGACAGTACTTGGGTCAGAGTTCAGTTTTCAGGGTTGGGGGACTGTATTTGGGGTCTGGGTTCAGGGTGGGGGACTGTACTTGGGGTCAGAGTTCAGGGTTGGGGGACTGTACTTTGGGTCAGGGTTCAGGGTTCAGCGTTGGGGGACTGTACTTGGGGTCAGAGTTCAGGGTTGGGGGACTGTACTTGGGGTCAAGGGTCAGGGATGGGGGACTGTACTTGGGGTCAGGGTTCAGGGTTGGGGGACTGTACTTGGGGTCACGGTTCAGAGTTGGGGGACTGTACTTGGGGTCAGAGGTCAGGGTTCAGGGTTGGGTGACTGTACTTGGGGTCAGGGATCGGGGATGGGGGACTGTACTTGGGGTCAGGGTTTAGGGTTGGGAGACTGTACTCGCTGTCAGAGTTCAGGGTTCAGGGTTGAGGGACTGTACTTGGGGTCAGGGTTCGGGATTCAGGGTTGGGGGACTGTACTTGGGGTCAGGTTTCAGGGTTGGGGGACTGTATTTGGGGTCAGGGTTCAGGGTTGGGGGACTGTATTTGGGGTCAGGGTTCAGGGTTGAGGGACTGTACTTGGGGTCAGGGTTGGGGGACTGTTCTTGGGGTCAGGGTTCGGGATGCAGGGTTGGGGGACTGTACTCATGTTCACGGTTCAGGGTTCAGGGTTGGGGGACGGTACTTGGGGTCAGGGGTCAGCGTTGGGGGACTGTACTTGGGGTCAGGGTTCCCGGTTCAGGGTTGGGGGACTGTACTTGGGGTCAGGGTGCGGGGTTCAGGGTTGGGGGACTGTACTTGGGGTCAGGGTTCAGGCTTGGGGGACTGTACTTGGGGTGAGGGTTCAGGGTTGGAGGACTGTACTTGGGGTCAGGGTTCAGGGTTGGCGGATTGTACTTGGGGTCAGAGTTCAGGGTTCAGGGTTTGGGGACTGTACTTGGTGTCAGGGTTCTGGGTTCAGGGTTGGGGGATTGTACTTGCGGTCAGGGTTCGGGATTCAGGGTTGGGGAACTGTACTTGGGATCAGGGTTCAGGGTTGGCGGACTGTACTTGGGGTCAGGGTTCGGTATTCAGGGTTGGGGAACTGTACTTGGGATCAGGGGTCAGGGTTGGGGGACTGTACTTGGGGTCAGGGTTCGGTATTCAGGGTTGGGGGACTGTACTTGGGGTCAGGGTTGAGGGACTGTACTTGTGGTCAGGGTTCAGAGCTGGGGGACTGTACTTGGGGTGAGGGGTCAGGGTTCAGAGTTGGGGGACTGTACTTGGGTTCAGGGTTCAGTGTTGAGGGACTGTACTTGGGGTCAGGGTTCAGTGTTGGGGGACTGTACTTGGGGTCAGGGTTCAGGGTTCAGGCTTGAGGGACCGTACTAGGGGTCAGGGTTCAGGCTTGGGTGACTGTACTTGGGGTCAGGGTTCAGGGTTGGAGGACTGTACTTGGGGTCAGGGTTCAGGGTTGGCGGACTGTACTTGGGGTCAGAGTTCAGGGTTCAGGGTTGGGGGACTGTACTTGGTGTCAGGGTTCAGGGTTCAGGGTTGGGGGATTGTACTTGGGGTCAGGGTTCGGGATTCAGGGTTGGGGGTCTGTACTTGGATTCAGGGTTCAGGGTTGGCGGACTATACTTGGGGTCAGGGTTCGGTATTCAGGGTTGGGGGACTGTACTTGGGGTCAGGGGTCAGGGTTGAGGGACTGTACTTGGGGTCAGGGTTCAGAGTTGGGGGACTGTACTTGGGGTGAGGGTTCAGGGTTCAGAGTTGGTGGACTGTACTTCGGGTCAGAGTCAGGGTTCAGGGTTGGGGGACTGTACTTGGGGTCAGAGTTCAGGATTGGGGGACTGTACTTGGGGTCAGGAATCGGGATTCAGGGTTGGGGGACTGTACTTGGGGTCAGGGTTCAGGGTTGGGGGACTGTACTTGGGGTGAGGGTTCAGAGTTGGGGGACTGTACTTGGGGTCGGAGTTCAGGGTTGAGGGAATGTACTTGGGGGCAGTTTTCAGGATTCAGGGTTGGGGGACTGTACTTGGGGTCAGGGTTCAGGGTTCAGGGACTGTACTTGGGCTCAGGGTTCAGGGATCAGTGTTCAGGGACTGTACTTGGGGTCAGGGTTCAGGGTTCAGTGTTGAGGGACTGTACTAGGGGTCAGAGTTCAGGGTTGGGAGACTGTTTTGGGGTCAGAGTTCAGGGTTCAGGATTGGGGGACTGTACTTGGAGTCAGGGGTCAGGGTTCAAGATTGGGGGACTGTACTTGGGGTCTGGGAGCAGGGTTCAGGGTTGGGGGACTGTACTTGGGGTCAGAGTTCAGGGTTCAGGGTTGGGGGACTGTACTTGGGGTCAGAGTTCAGGATTGGGTGACTGTACTTGGGGTCAGGGTTCGGGATTCAGGGTTGGGGGACTGTACTTGGGGTCAGGGTTCAGGGTTGGGGGACTGTACTTGGGCTGAGGGTTCAGGGTTCAGAGTTGGGGGACTGTACTTGGGGTCAGGGTTCAGGGTTGGGGGACTGTACTTGGGGTGAGGGTTCAGGATTCAGGGACTGTGCTTGGGGTCAGGGTTGGGTGACTGTACTTGGGGTCAGGGTTCAGGGTTCAGTGTTGAGGGACTGTACTTGGGGTCAGGGTTCAGTGTTGGGGGACTGTACTTGGGGTCAGGGTTCAGGGTTCAGGGTTGAGGTACCGTACTAGGGGTCAGTGTTGGGAGACTGTTTTGGGGTCATAGTTCAGGGTTCAGGGTTGGGGGACTGTACTTGGGGTCAGAGTTCAGGGTTCAGGGTTGGGGGACTGTACTTGGGGTCAGAGTTCAGGATTGGGTGACTGTACTTGGGGTCAGGGTTCGGGATTCAGGGTTGGGGGACTGTACTTGGGGTCAGGGTTCAGGGTTGGGGGACTGTACTTGGGCTGAGGGTTCAGGGTTCAGAGTTGGGGGACTGTACTTGGGGTCAGGGTTCAGGGTTGGGGGACTGTACTTGGGGTGAGGGTTCAGGATTCAGGGACTGTGCTTGGGGTCAGGGTTGGGTGACTGTACTTGGGGTCAGGGTTCAGGGTTCAGTGTTGAGGGACTGTACTTGGGGTCAGGGTTCAGTGTTGGGGGACTGTACTTGGGGTCAGGGTTCAGGGTTCAGGGTTGAGGTACCGTACTAGGGGTCAGTGTTGGGAGACTGTTTTGGGGTCATAGTTCAGGGTTCAGGGTTGGGGGACTGTACTTGGGGTCAGGGTTCAGAGTTGGGGGACTGTACTTCGGGTCAGAGTCAGGGTTCAGGGTTGGGGGACTGTACTTGGGGTCAGAGTTCAGGGTTGGGGGACTGTAATTCGGGTCAGGGTACAGGGTTCAGGGTTGGGGGACTGTACTTGGGAAAGAGTTCAGGGGTCAGGGTCGGGGGACTGTACTTGGGGTCAGAGTTCAAGGTTGGGGGACTGTACTTGGGGTCAGGGGTCAGGGTTAAGGGTTGGGGGACTGTACTTGCGGTCAGGGTTCGGGGTTCAGGGTTGGGGGACTGTACTTGGGGTCAGGGTTCAGGGTTGGAGGACTGTACTTCGGGTCAGGGTTCAAGATTGACGGACTGTACTTGGGGTCAGAGTTCAGGGTTCAGGTTTGGGGGACTGTACTTGCGGTCAGGGTTCGGGGTTCAGGGTTGGGGGACTGTACTTCGGGTCAGGGTTCAGGGTTGACGGACTGTACTTGGGGTCAGAATTCAGGGTTCAGGTTTGGGGGACTGTACTTGCGGTCAGGGTTCGGGGTTCAGGGTTGGGGGACTGTACTTCAGGTCAGGGTTCAGGGTTGACGGACTGTACTTGGGGTCAGTGTTCGGGGTTGGGGGACTGTACATGGGGTCAGGGTTCAGGGTTGGCGGACTGTACTTGGGGTCAGAGTTCAGGGTTCAGGGTTAGGGGACTGTACTTGGGGTCAGGGGTCAGGGTTCAGGATTGGGGGACTGTACTTGGGGTCTGGGATCGGGGTTCAAGGTTGGGGGACTGTACTTGGGGTCAGGGTTCAGGGTTGGGGGACTGTACTTGGGGTCAGAGTTCAGGGTTCAGCGTTGGGGGTCTGTACTTGGGGTCAGAGTTCAGGATTGGGGGACTGTACTTGGGGTCAGGGTTCGGGATTCAGGGTTGGGGGACTGTACTTGGGGTCAGGGTTCAGGGTTGGGGGACTGTACTTGGGCCGAGGGTTCAGGGTTCAGAGTTGGGGGACTGTACTTGGGGTCAGAGTTCAGGGTTGAGGGAATGTACTTGGGGTCAGTTTTCAGGATTCAGGGTTGGGGGACTGTACTTGGGGTCAGGGTTCAGGGTTGGGGGACTGTACTTGGGGTCAGGGTTCAGGGTTGGGGGACTGTACTTGGGGTCAGGGTTCAGGGTTCAGTGTTGAGGCACTGTACTTGGGGTCAGGGTTCAGTTTTGGGGGACTGTACTTGGGGTCAGGGTTCAGGGTTGAGGGACTGTACTAGGGGTCAGGGTTCAGGGTTGGGAGATTGTTTTGGGGTCAGAGTTCAGGGTTCAGGGTTGGGGGACGGTAGTTGGGGTCAGAGTTCAGGGTTGGGGGACTGTATTTGGGGTCAGGGTTCAGGGTTCAGAGTTGGGGGACTGTACTTGGGGTCAGAGTTCAGGGTTGAGTGAATGTACTTGGGGTCACTTTTCAGGATTCAGGGTTGGGGGATTGTACTTGGGGTCAGGGGTCAGGGTTCAGGGTTGGGGGACTGTACTTGGGGTCAGGGTTCAGGGTTGGGGGACTGTACTTGGGGTCAGGGTTCAGTGTTGAGGGACTGTACTTGGGGTCAGGGTTCAGGGTTGAGGGACTGTACTACGGGTCAGGGTTCATGGTTGGGAGACTGTTTTGGGGTCAGAGTCAGGGTTCAGGGTTGGGGGACTGTACCTGGGGTCAGAGTTCAGGGTTGGGGGACTGTACTAGGGGTCAGGGTTCAGGGTTCAGCGTTGGGGGACTGTACTTGGGGTCAGAGTTCAGGGTTGGGGGACTGTACTTGGGGTCAAGGGTCAGGGATGGGGGACAGTACTTGGGTCAGAGTTCAGTTTTCAGGGTTGGGGGACTGTATTTGGGGTCTGGGTTCAGGGTGGGGGACTGTACTTGGGGTCAGAGTTCAGGGTTGGGGGACTGTACTTCGGGTCAGGGTTCAGGGTTCAGCGTTGGGGGACTGTACTTGGGGTCAGAGTTCAGGGTTGTGGGACTGTACTTGGGGTCAAGGGTCAGGGATGGGGGACTGTACTTGGGGTCAGGGTTCAGGGTTGGGGGACTGTACTTGGGGTCAGGGTTCAGAGTTGGGGGACTGTACTTGGGGTCAGAGGTCAGGGTTCAGGGTTGGGTGACTGTACTTGGGGTCAGGGATCGGGGATGGGGGACTGTACTTGGGGTCAGGGTTTAGGGTTGGGAGACTGTACTCGCTGTCAGAGTTCAGGGTTCAGGGTTGAGGGACTGTACTTGGGGTCAGGGTTCGGGATTCAGGGTTGGGGGACTGTACTTGGGGTCAGGTTTCAGGGTTGGGGGACTGTATTTGGGGTCAGGGTTCAGGGTTGAGGGACTGTACTTGGGGTCAGGGTTGGGGGACTGTTCTTGGGGTCAGGGTTCGGGATGCAGGGTTGGGGGACTGTACTCATGTTCACGGTTCAGGGTTGGGGGACGGTACTTGGGGTCAGGGGTCAGCGTTGGGGGACTGTACTTGGGGTCAGGGTTCCCGGTTCAGGGTTGGGGGACTGTACTTGGGGTCAGGGTGCGGGGTTCAGGGTTGGGGGACTGTACTTGGGGTCAGGGTTCAGGCTTGGGGGACTGTACTTGGGGTCAGGGTTCAGGGTTGGAGGACTGTACTTGGGGTCAGGGTTCAGGGTTGGCGGATTGTACTTGGGGTCAGAGTTCAGGGTTCAGGGTTTGGGGACTGTACTTGGTGTCAGGGTTCTGGGTTCAGGGTTGGGGGATTGTACTTGCGGTCAGGGTTCGGGATTCAGGGTTGGGGAACTGTACTTGGGATCAGGGTTCAGGGTTGGCGGACTGTACTTGGGGTCAGGGTTCGGTATTCAGGGTTGGGGAACTGTACTTGGGATCAGGGGTCAGGGTTGGGGGACTGTACTTGGGGTCAGGGTTCGGTATTCAGGGTTGGGGGACTGTACTTGGGGTCAGGGTTGAGGGACTGTACTTGTGGTCAGGGTTCAGAGCTGGGGGACTGTACTTGGGGTGAGGGGTCAGGGTTCAGAGTTGGGGGACTGTACTTGGGTTCAGGGTTCAGTGTTGAGGGACTGTACTTGGGGTCAGGGTTCAGTGTTGGGGGACTGTACTTGGGGTCAGGGTTCAGGGTTCAGGCTTGAGGGACCGTACTAGGGGTCAGGGTTCAGGCTTGGGCGACTGTACTTGGGGTCAGGGTTCAGGGTTGGAGGACTGTACTTGGGGTCAGGGTTCAGGGTTGGCGGACTGTACTTGGGGTCAGAGTTCAGGGTTCAGGGTTGGGGGACTGTACTTGGTGTCAGGGTTCAGGGTTCAGGGTTGGGGGATTGTACTTGGGGTCAGGGTTCGGGATTCAGGGTTGGGGGTCTGTACTTGGATTCAGGGTTCAGGGTTGGCGGACTGTACTTGGGGTCAGGGTTCGGTATTCAGGGTTGAGGGACTGTACTTGGGGTCAGGGTTCAGAGTTGGGGGACTGTACTTGGGGTCAGGGTTCAGGGTTCAGTGTTGAGGGACTGTACTTGGGGTCAGGGTGCAGTGTTGGGGGACTGTACTTGGGGTCAGGGTTCACAGTTGGGGGACTGTTCTTGGGGTCAGGGTTCAGGGTTGGGGGACTGTACTTGGGGTCAGGGTTCGGGGTTGGGGGACTGTACATTGGGTCAGGGTCCAGGGTTGGGGGACTGTACTTGGGGTCAGAGTTCAGGGTTCAGGGTTGGGGGACTGTACTCAGGGTCAGGGTTCAGGGTTAGCGGACTGTACTTGGGGTCAGGGTTCGGGATTCAGGGTTGGGGGACTGTACTTGGGGTCAGGGTTCAGGGTTGGGGGACTGTACTTGGGGTGAGGGTTCAGGGTTCAGAGTTGGGGGACTGTACTTGGGGTCAGAGTTCAGGGTTGAGGGAATGTACTTGGGGTCAGTTTTCAGGATTCAGGGTTGGGTGACTGTACTTGGGGTCAGGGGTCAGGGTTCAGGGTTGGGGGACTGTACTTGGGGTCAGGGTTCAGGGTTGGGGGACTGTACTTGGGGTCAGTGTTCAGGGTTCAGTGTTGAGGGACTGTACTTGGGGTCAGGGTTCAGTGTTGGGGGCCTGTACTTGGGGTCAGGGTTCAGGGTTGGGAGACTATTTTGGGGTCAGAGTTCAGGGTTCAGGGTTGGGGGACTGTACTTGGGGTCAGGGTTCAGAGTTGGGGGACTGTACTTCGGGTCAGGGTTCGGATTCAGGGTTGCGGGACTGTACTTGGGGTAAGAGTTCAGGATAGGGTGACTGTACTTGGGGTCAGGGTTCGGGATTCAGGGTTGGGGGACTGTACTTGGGGTCAGGGTTCAGGGTTGGGGGACTGTACTTGGGCTGAGGGTTCAGGGTTCAGAGTTGGGGGACTGTACTTGGGGTCAGAGTTCAGGGTTGAGGGAATGTACTTGGGGTCAGTTTTCAGGATTCAGGGTTGGGGGACTGTACTTGGGGTCAGGGGTCAGGGTTGGGGGACTGTACTTGGGGTCAGGGTTCAGGGTTGGGGGACTGTACTTGGGGTCAGGGTTCAGGGTTGGGGGACTGTACTTGGGGTCAGGGTTCAGGGTTGCGGGACTGTACTTGGGGTCAGGGTTCAGGGTTCAGTGCTAGGGGACTGTACTTGGGGTCAGGGTTCAGGGTTGAGGGACTGTACTAGGGGTCAGAGTTCAGGGTTGGGAGACTGTTTTGGGGTCAGAGTTCAGGGTTGGGGGACTGTACTTGGGGTCAGGGTTCACAGTTGGGGGACTGTACTACGGGTCAGAGTCAGGGTTCAGAGTTGGGGGACTGTACTTGGGGTCAGAGTTCAGGGTTGGGGGACTGTACTTGGGGTCAGGAATCGGGATTCAGGGTTGGGGGACTGTACTTGGGGTCAGGGTTCAGGGTTGGGGGACTGTACTTGGGGTGAGGGTTCAGGGTTCAGAGTTGGGGGACTGTACTTGGGGTCGGAGTTCAGGGTTGAGGGAATGTACTTGGGGGCAGTTTTCAGGATCAGGGTTGGGGGACTGTACTTGGGGTCAGGGTTCAGGGTTGGGGGACTGTACTTGGGGTCAGGGTTCAGGGACTGTACTTGGGCTCAGGGTTCAGGGATCAGTGTTCAGGGACTGTACTTGGGGTCAGGGTTCAGGGTTCAGTGTTGAGGGACTGTACTAGGGGTCAGGGTTCAGGGTTGGGAGACTGTTTTGGGGTCAGAGTTCAGGGTTCAGGATTGGGGGACTGTACTTGGAGTCAGGGGTCAGGGTTCAAGATTGGGGGACTGTACTTGGGGTCTGGGAGCAGGGTTCAGGGTTGGGGGACTGTACTTGGGGTCAGGGTTCAGGGTTGGGGGACTGTACTTGGGGTCAGAGTCAGGGTTCAGGGTTGGGGGACTGTACTTGGGGTCAGAGTTCAGGGTTGGGGGACTGTACTAGGGGTCAGGGTTCAGGGTTCAGCGTTGGGGGACTGTACTTGGGGTCAGAGTTCAGGGTTGGGGGACTGTACTTGGGGTCAAGGGTCAGGGATGGGGGACAGTACTTGGGTCAGAGTTCAGTTTTCAGGGTTGGGGGACTGTATTTGGGGTCTGGGTTCAGGGTGGGGGACTGTACTTGGGGTCAGAGTTCAGGGTTGGGGGACTGTACTTCGGGTCAGGGTTCAGGGTTCAGCGTTGGGGGACTGTACTTGGGGTCAGAGTTCAGGGTTGGGGGACTGTACTTGGGGTCAAGGGTCAGGGATGGGGGACTGTACTTGGGGTCAGGGTTCAGGGTTGGGGGACTGTACTTGGGGTCAGGGTTCAGAGTTGGGGGACTGTACTTGGGGTCAGAGGTCAGGGTTCAGGGTTGGGTGACTGTACTTGGGGTCAGGGATCGGGGATGGGGGACTGTACTTGGGGTCAGGGTTTAGGGTTGGGAGACTGTACTCGCTGTCAGCGTTCAGGGTTCAGGGTTGAGGGACTGTACTTGGGGTCAGGGTTCGGGATTCAGGGTTGGGGGACTGTACTTGGGGTCAGGTTTCAGGGTTGGGGGACTGTATTTGGGGTCAGGGTTCAGGGTTGGGGGACTGTACTTGGGGTCAGGGTTGGGGGACTGTTCTTGGGGTCAGGGTTCGGGATGCAGGGTTGGGGGACTGTACTCATGTTCACGGTTCAGGGTTCAGGGTTGGGGGACGGTACTTGGGGTCAGGGGTCAGCGTTGGGGGACTGTACTTGGGGTCAGGGTTCCCGGTTCAGGGTTGGGGGACTGTACTTGGGGTCAGGGTGCGGGGTTCAGGGTTGGGGGACTGTACTTGGTGTCAGGGTTCTGGGTTCAGGGTTGGGGGATTGTACTTGGGGTCAGGGGTCAGGGTTCAGGGTTGGAGGACTGTACTTGGGGTCAGGGTTCAGGGTTGGCGGATTGTACTTGGGGTCAGAGTTCAGGGTTCAGGGTTTGGGGACTGTACTTGGTGTCAGGGTTCTGGGTTCAGGGTTGGGGGATTGTACTTGCGGTCAGGGTTCGGGATTCAGGGTTGGGGAACTGTACTTGGGATCAGGGTTCAGGGTTGGCGGACTGTACTTGGGGTCAGGGTTCGGTATTCAGGGTTGGGGAACTGTACTTGGGATCAGGGGTCAGGGTTGGGGGACTGTACTTGGGGTCAGGGTTCGGTATTCAGGGTTGGGGGACTGTACTTGGGGTCAGGGTTGAGGGACTGTACTTGTGGTCAGGGTTCAGAGCTGGGGGACTGTACTTGGGGTGAGGGGTCAGGGTTCAGAGTTGGGGGACTGTACTTGGGTTCAGGGTTCAGTGTTGAGGGACTGTACTTGGGGTCAGGGTTCAGTGTTGGGGGACTGTACTTGGGGTCAGGGTTCAGGGTTCAGGCTTGAGGGACCGTACTAGGGGTCAGGGTTCAGGCTTGGGCGACTGTACTTGGGGTCAGGGTTCAGGGTTGGAGGACTGTACTTGGGGTCAGGGTTCAGGGTTGGCGGACTGTACTTGGGGTCAGAGTTCAGGGTTCAGGGTTGGGGGACTGTACTTGGTGTCAGGGTTCAGGGTTCAGGGTTGGGGGATTGTACTTGGGGTCAGGGTTCGGGATTCAGGGTTGGGGGTCTGTACTTGGATTCAGGGTTCAGGGTTGGCGGACTGTACTTGGGGTCAGGGTTCGGTATTCAGGGTTGGGGGACTGTACTTGGGGTCAGGGGTCAGGGTTGAGGGACTGTACTTGGGGTCAGGGTTCAGAGTTGGGGGACTGTACTTGGGGTCAGGGTTCAGGGTTCAGTGCTGAGGGACTGTACTTGGGGTCAGGGTGCAGTGTTGGGGGACTGTACTTGGGGTCAGGGTTCACAGTTGGGGGACTGTTCTTGGGGTCAGGGTTCAGGGTTGGGGGACTGTACTTGGGGTCAGGGTTCGGGGTTGGGGGACTGTACATTGGGTCAGGGTCCAGGGTTGGGGGAATGTACTTGGGGTCAGTTTTCAGGATTCAGGGTTGGGTGACTGTACTTGGGGTCAGGGGTCAGGGTTCAGGGTTGGGGGACTGTACTTGGGGTCAGGGTTCAGGGTTGGGGGACTGTACTTGGGTCAGTGTTCAGGGTTCAGTGTTGAGGGACTGTACTTGGGGTCAGGGTTCAGTGTTGGGGGCCTGTACTTGGGGTCAGGGTTCAGGGTTGGGAGACTATTTTGGGGTCAGAGTTCAGGGTTCAGGGTTGGGGGACTGTACTTGGGGTCAGGGTTCAGAGTTGGGGGACTGTACTTCGGGTCAGGGTTCGGATTCAGGGTTGCGGGACTGTACTTGGGGTAAGAGTTCAGGATAGGGTGACTGTACTTGGGGTCAGGGTTCGGGATTCAGGGTTGGGGGACTGTACTTGGGGTCAGGGTTCAGGGTTGGGGGACTGTACTTGGGCTGAGGGTTCAGGGTTCAGAGTTGGGGGACTGTACTTGGGGTCAGAGTTCAGGGTTGAGGGAATGTACTTGGGGTCAGTTTTCAGGATTCAGGGTTGGGGGACTGTACTTGGGGTCAGGGGTCAGGGTTGGGGGACTGTACTTGGGGTCAGGGGTCAGGGTTGGGGGACTGTACTTGGGGTCAGGGTTCAGGGTTGGGGGACTGTACTTGGGGTCAGGGTTCAGGGTTGCGGGACTGTACTTGGGGTCAGGGTTCAGGGTTCAGTGTTGGGGGACTGTACTTGGGGTCAGGGTTCAGGGTTGAGGGACTGTACTAGGGGTCAGAGTTCAGGGTTGGGAGACTGTTTTGGGGTCAGAGTTCAGGGTTGGGGGACTGTACTTGGGGTCAGGGTTCAGAGTTGGGGGACTGTACTTCGGGTCAGAGTCAGGGTTCAGAGTTGGGGGACTGTACTTGGGGTCAGAGTTCAGGGTTGGGGGACTGTACTTGGGGTCAGGAATCGGGATTCAGGGTTGGGGGACTGTACTTGGGGTCAGGGTTCAGGGTTGGGGGACTGTACTTGGGGTGAGGGTTCAGGGTTCAGAGTTGGGGGACTGTACTTGGGGTCGGAGTTCAGGGTTGAGGGAATGTACTTGGGGGCAGTTTTCAGGATTCAGGGTTGGGGGACTGTACTTGGGGTCAGGGTTCAGGGTTGGGGGACTGTACTTGGGGTCAGGGTTCAGGGACTGTACTTGGGCTCAGGGTTCAGGGATCAGTGTTCAGGGACTGTACTTGGGGTCAGGGTTCAGGGTTCAGTGTTGAGGGACTGTACTAGGGGTCAGGGTTCAGGGTTGGGAGACTGTTTTGGGGTCAGAGTTCAGGGTTCAGGATTGGGGGACTGTACTTGGAGTCAGGGGTCAGGGTTCAAGATTGGGGGACTGTACTTGGGGTCTGGGAGCAGGGTTCAGGGTTGGGGGACTGTACTTGGGGTCAGGGTTCAGGGTTGGGGGACTGTACTTGGGGTCAGAGTTCAGGGTTCAGGGTTGGGGGACTGTACTTGGGGTCAGAGTTCAGGATTCGGTGACTGTACTTGGGGTCAGGGTTCGGGATTCAGGGTTGGGGGACTGTACTTGGGGTCATGGTTCAGGGTTGGGGGACTGTACTTGGGCTGAGGGTTCAGGGTTCAGAGTCGGGGGACTGTACTTGGGGTCAGGGTTCAGGGTTGGGGGACTGTACTTGGGGTGAGGGTTCAGGATTCAGGGACTGTGCTTGGGGTCAGGGTTGGGTGACTGTACTTGGGGTCAGGGTTCAGGGTTCAGTGTTGAGGGACTGTACTTGGGGTCAGGGTTCAGTGTTGGGGGACTGTACTTGGGGTCAGGGTTCAGGGTTCAGGGTTGAGGGACCGTACTAGGGGTCAGTGTTGGGAGACTGTTTTGGGGTCATAGTTCAGGGTTCAGGGTTGGGGGACTGTACTTGGGGTCAGGGTTCAGAGTTGGGGGACTGTACTTCGGGTCAGAGTTCAGGGTTGGGGGACTGTAATTCGGGTCAGGGTACAGGGTTCAGGGTTGGGGGACTGTACTTGGGCAAGAGTTCAGGGGTCAGGGTCGGGGGACTGTACTTGGGGTCAGAGTTCAGGGTTGGGGGACTGTACTTGGGGTCAGGGTTAAGGGTTGGGGGACTGTATTTGGGGTCAGGGTTCAGGGTTGGGGGACTGTACTTGCGGTCAGGGTTCGGGGTTCAGGGTTGGGGGACTGTACTTGGGTTCGGGGTTCAGGGTTGGGGGACTGTACTTCGGGTCAGGGTTCAGGGTTGACGGACTGTACTTGGGGTCAGAATTCAGGGTTCAGGTTTGGGGGACTGTACTTGCGGTCAGGGTTCGGGGTTCAGGGTTGGGGGACTGTACTTCAGGTCAGGGTTCAGGGTTGACGGACTGTACTTGGGGTCAGAGTTCAGGGGTCACGGTTGGGGGACTGGACTTGGGGTCAGGGGTCAGGGTTCAGGGTTGGGGGGCTGTACTTGGGGTCAGGGTTCAGGGTTGGGGGACTGTACTTGGGGTCAGGGTTCACGGTTGGGGGACTGTACTAGGGGTCAGGGTTCAGGGTTGGGGGACTGTACTTGGGTCAGGGTTCGGGGTTGGGGGACTGAACTTGGGGTCAGTGTTCGGGGTTGGGGGACTGTACATGGGGTCAGGGTTCAGGGTTGGCGGACTGTACTTGGGGTCAGAGTTCAGGGTTCAGGGTTGGGGGACTGTACTTGGGGTCAGGGGTCAGGGTTCAGGATTGGGGGACTGTACTTGGGGTCTGGGATCGGGGTTCAAGGTTGGGGGACTGTACTTGGGGTCAGGGTTCAGGGTTGGGGGACTGTACTTGGGGTCAGAGTTCAGGGTTCAGCGTTGGGGGTCTGTACTTGGGGTCAGAGTTCAGGATTGGGGGACTGTAGTTGGGGTCAGGGTTCGGGATTCAGGGTTGGGGGACTGTACTTGGGGTCAGGGTTCAGGGTTGGGGGACTGTACTTGGGCCGAGGGTTCAGGGTTCAGAGTTGGGGGACTGTACTTGGGGTCAGAGTTCAGGGTTGAGGGAATGTACTTGGGGTCAGTTTTCAGGATTCAGGGTTGGGGGACTGTACTTGGGGTCAGGGTTCAGGGTTGGGGGACTGTACTTGGGGTCAGGGTTCAGGGTTGGGGGACTGTACTTGGGGTCAGGGTTCAGGGTTCAGTGTTGAGGCACTGTACTTGGGGTCAGGGTTCAGTGTTGGGGGACTGTACTTGGGGTCAGGGTTCAGGGTTCAGGGTTGGGGGACTGTACTTGGGGTCAGGGTTGAGGGACTGTACTTGTGGTCAGGGTTCAGAGCTGGGGGACTGTACTTGGGGTGAGGGGTCAGGGTTCAGAGTTGGGGGACTGTACTTGGGTTCAGGGTTCAGTGTTGAGGGACTGTACTTGGGGTCAGGGTTCAGTGTTGGGGGACTGTACTTGGGGTCAGGGTTCAGGGTTCAGGCTTGAGGGACCGTACTTGGGGTCAGGGTTCAGGCTTGGGCGACTGTACTTGGGTTCAGGGTTCAGGGTTGGAGGACTGTACTTGGGGTCAGGGTTCAGGGTTGGCGGACTGTACTTGGGGTCAGAGTTCAGGGTTCAGGGTTGGGGGACTGTACTTGGTGTCAGGGTTCAGGGTTCAGGGTTGGGGGATTGTACTTGGGGTCAGGGTTCGGGATTCAGGGTTGAGGGTCTGTACTTGGATTCAGGGTTCAGGGTTGGCGGACTATACTTGGGGTCAGGGTTCGGTATTCAGGGTTGGGGGACTGTACTTGGGGTCAGGGGTCAGGGTTGAGGGACTGTACTTGGGGTCAGGGTTCAGAGTTGGGGGACTGTACTTGGGGTCAGGGTTCAGGGTTCAGTGTTGAGGGACTGTACTTGGGGTCAGGGTGCAGTGTTGGGGGACTGTACTTGGGGTCAGGGTTCACAGTTGGGGGACTGTTCATGGGGTCAGGGTTCAGGGTTGGGGGACTGTAATTGGGGTCAGGGTTCGGGGTTGGGGACTGTACATTGGGTCAGGGTCCAGGGTTGGGGGACTGTACTTGGGGTCAGAGTTCAGGGTTGGGGGACTGTACTCAGGGTCAGGGTTCAGGGTTAGCGGACTGTACTTGGGGTCAGGGTTCGGGATTCAGGGTTGGGGGACTGTACTTGGGGTCAGGGTTCAGGGTTGGGGGACTGTACTTGGGGTGAGGGTTCAGGGTTCAGAGTTGGGGGACTGTACTTGGGGTCAGAGTTCAGGGTTGAGGGAATGTACTTGGGGTCAGTTTTCAGGATTCAGGGTTGGGTGACTGTACTTGGGGTCAGGGGTCAGGGTTCAGGGTTGGGGGACTGTACTTGGGGTCAGGGTTCAGGGTTGGGGGACTGTACTTGGGGTCAGTGTTCAGGGTTCAGTGTTGAGGGACTGTACTTGGGGTCAGGGTTCAGTGTTGGGGGCCTGTACTTGGGGTCAGGGTTCAGGGTTGGGAGACTATTTTGGGGTCAGAGTTCAGGGTTCAGGGTTGGGGGACTGTACTTGGGGTCAGGGTTCAGAGTTGGGGGACTGTACTTCGGGTCAGGGTTCGGATTCAGGGTTGCGGGACTGTACTTGGGGTCAGGGTTCAGGGTTGGGGGACTGTACTTGGGGTAAGAGTTCAGGATAGGGTGACTGTACTTGGGGTCAGGGTTCGGGATTCAGGGTTGGGGGACTGTACTTGGGGTCAGGGTTCAGGGTTGGGGGACTGTACTTGGGCTGAGGGTTCAGGGTTCAGAGTTGGGGGACTGTACTTGGGGTCAGAGTTCAGGGTTGAGGGAATGTACTTGGGGTCAGTTTTCAGGATTCAGGGTTGGGGGACTGTACTTGGGGTCAGGGGTCAGGGTTGGTGGACTGTACTTGGGGTCAGGGTTCAGGGTTGGGGGACTGTACTTGGGGTCAGGGTTCAGGGTTGGGGGACTGTACTTGGGGTCAGGGTTCAGGGTTGCGGGACTGTACTTGGGGTCAGGGTTCAGGGTTCAGTGTTGGGGGACTGTACTTGGGGTCAGGGTTCAGGGTTGAGGGACTGTCCTAGGGGTCAGAGTTCAGGGTTGGGAGACTGTTTTGGGGTCAGAGTTCAGGGTTGGGGGACTGTACTTGGGGTCAGGGTTCAGAGTTGGGGGACTGTACTTCGGGTCAGAGTCAGGGTTCAGAGTTGGGGGACTGTACTTGGGGTCAGAGTTCAGGGTTGGGGGACTGTACTTGGGGTCAGGAATCGGGATTCAGGGTTGGGGGACTGTACTTGGGGTCAGGGTTCAGGGTTGGGGGACTGTACTTGGGGTGAGGGTTCAGGGTTCAGAGTTGGGGGACTGTACTTGGGGTCGGAGTTCAGGGTTGAGGGAATGTACTTGGGGGCAGTTTTCAGGATTCAGGGTTGGGGGACTGTACTTGGGGTCAGGGTTCAGGGTTGGGGGACTGTACTTGGGGTCAGGGTTCAGGGACTGTACTTGGGCTCAGGGTTCAGGGATCAGTGTTCAGGGACTGTACTTGGGGTCAGGGTTCAGGGTTCAGTGTTGAGGGACTGTACTAGGGGTCAGGGTTCAGGGTTGGGAGACTGTTTTGGGGTCAGAGTTCAGGGTTCAGGATTGGGGGACTGTACTTGGAGTCAGGGGTCAGGGTTCAAGTTTGGGGGACTGTACTTGGGGTCTGGGAGCAGGGTTCAGGGTTGGGGGACTGTACTTGGGGTCAGGGTTCAGGGTTGGGGGACTGTACTTGGGGTCAGAGTTCAGGGTTCAGGGTTGGGGGACTGTACTTGGGGTCAGAGTTCAGGATTCGGTGACTGTACTTGGGGTCAGGGTTCGGGATTCAGGGTTGGGGGACTGTACTTGGGGTCAGGGTTCAGGGTTGGGGGACTGTACTTGGGCTGAGGGTTCAGGGTTCAGAGTTGGGGGACTGTACTTGGGGTCAGGGTTCAGGGTTGGGGGACTGTACTTGGGGTGAGGGTTCAGGATTCAGGGACTGTGCTTGGGGTCAGGGTTGGGTGACTGTACTTGGGGTCAGGGTTCAGGGTTCAGTGTTGAGGGACTGTACTTGGGGTCAGGGTTCAGTGTTGGGGGACTGTACTTGGGGTCAGGGTTCAGGTTTCAGGGTTGAGGGACCGTACTAGGGGTCAGTGTTGGGAGACTGTTTTGGGGTCATAGTTCAGGGTTCAGGGTTGGGGGACTGTACTTGGGGTCAGGGTTCAGAGTTGGGGGACTGTACTTCGGGTCAGAGTCAGGGTTCAGGGTTGGGGGACTGTACTTGGGGTCAGAGTTCAGGGTTGGGGGACTGTAATTCGGGTCAGGGTACAGGGTTCAGGGTTGGGGGACTGTACTTGGGAAAGAGTTCAGGGGTCAGGGTTGGGGGACTGTACTTGGGGTCAGAGTTCAGGGTTGGGGGACTGTACTTGGGGTCAGGGTTAAGGGTTGGGGGACTGTATTTGGGGTCAGTGTTCAGGGTTGGGGGACTGTACTTGCGGTCAGGGTTCGGGGTTCAGGGTTGGGGGACTGTACTTGGGGTCAGGGTTCAGGGTTGGAGGACTGTACTTCGGGTCAGGGTTCAAGATTGACGGACTGTCCTTGTGGTCAGAGTTCAGGGTTCAGGTTTGGGGGACTGTACTTGCGGTCAGGGTTCGGGGTTCAGGGTTGGGGGACTGTACTTCAGGTCAGGGTTCAGGGTTGACGGACTGTACTTGGGGTCAGAATTCAGGGTTCAGGTTTGGGGGACTGTACTTGCGGTCAGGGTTCGGGGTTCAGGGTTGGGGGACTGTACTTCAGGTCAGGTTTCAGGGTTGACGGACTGTACTTGGGGTCAGAGTTCAGGGGTCACGGTTGGGGGACTGGACTTGGGGTCAGGGGTCAGGGTTCAGGGTTGGGGGGCTGTACTTGGGGTCAGGGTTCAGGGTTGGGGGACTGTACTTGGGGTCAGGGTTCACGGTTGGGGGACTGTACTAGGGGTCAGGGTTCAGGGTTGGGGGACTGTACTTGGGTCAGGGTTCGGGGTTGGGGGACTGAACTTGGGGTCAGTGTTCGGGGTTGGGGGACTGTACATGGGGTCAGGGTTCAGGGTTGGCGGACTGTACTTGGGGTCAGGGTTCAGGGTTGGGGGACTGTACTTGGGGTAAGAGTTCAGGATAGGGTGACTGTACTTGGGGTCAGGGTTCGGGATTCAGGGTTGGGGGACTGTACTTGGGGTCAGGGTTCAGGGTTGGGGGACTGTACTTGGGCTGAGGGTTCAGGGTTCAGAGTTGGGGGACTGTACTTGGGGTCAGAGTTCAGGGTTGAGGGAATGTACTTGGGGTCAGTTTTCAGGATTCAGGGTTGGGGGACTGTACTTGGGGTCAGGGGTCAGGGTTGGGGGACTGTACTTGGGGTCAGGGTTCAGGGTTGGGGGACTGTACTTGGGGTCAGGGTTCAGGGTTGCGGGACTGTACTTGGGGTCAGGGTTCAGGGTTCAGTGTTGGGGGACTGTACTTGGGGTCAGGGTTCAGGGTTGAGGGACTGTACTAGGGGTCAGAGTTCAGGGTTGGGAGACTGTTTTGGGGTCAGAGTTCAGGGTTGGGGGACTGTACTTGGGGTCAGGGTTCAGAGTTGGGGGACTGTACTTCGGGTCAGAGTCAGGGTTCAGAGTTGGGGGACTGTACTTGGGGTCAGAGTTCAGGGTTGGGGGACTGTACTTGGGGTCAGGAATCGGGATTCAGGGTTGGGGGACTGTACTTGGGGTCAGGGTTCAGGGTTGGGGGACTGTACTTGGGGTGAGGGTTCAGGGTTCAGAGTTGGGGGACTGTACTTGGGGTCGGAGTTCAGGGTTGAGGGAATGTACTTGGGGGCAGTTTTCAGGATTCAGGGTTGGGGGACTGTACTTGGGGTCAGGGTTCAGGGTTGGGGGACTGTACTTGGGGTCAGGGTTCAGGGACTGTACTTGGGCTCAGGGTTCAGGGATCAGTGTTCAGGGACTGTACTTGGGGTCAGGGTTCAGGGTTCAGTGTTGAGGGACTGTACTAGGGGTCAGAGTTCAGGGTTGGGAGACTGTTTTGGGGTCAGAGTTCAGGGTTCAGGATTGGGGGACTGTACTTGGAGTCAGGGGTCAGGGTTCAAGTTTGGGGGACTGTACTTGGGGTCTGGGAGCAGGGTTCAGGGTTGGGGGACTGTACTTGGGGTCAGGGTTCAGGGTTGGGGGACTGTACTTGGGGTCAGAGTTCAGGGTTCAGGGTTGGGGGACTGTACTTGGGGTCAGAGTTCAGGATTCGGTGACTGTACTTGGGGTCAGGGTTCGGGATTCAGGGTTGGGGGACTGTACTTGGGGTCAGGGTTCAGGGTTGGGGGACTGTACTTGGGCTGAGGGTCAGGGTTCAGAGTTGGGGGACTGTACTTGGGGTCAGGGTTCAGGGTTGGGGGACTGTACTTGGGGTGAGGGTTCAGGATTCAGGGACTGTGCTTGGGGTCAGGGTTGGGTGACTGTACTTGGGGTCAGGGTTCAGGGTTCAGTGTTGAGGGACTGTACTTGGGGTCAGGGTTCAGTGTTGGGGGACTGTACTTGGGGTCAGGGTTCAGGGTTCAGGGTTGAGGGACCGTACTAGGGGTCAGTGTTGGGAGACTGTTTTGGGGTCATAGTTCAGGGTTCAGGGTTGGGGGACTGTACTTGGGGTCAGGGTTCAGAGTTGGGGGACTGTACTTCGGGTCAGAGTCAGGGTTCAGGGTTGGGGGACTGTACTTGGGGTCAGAGTTCAGGGTTGGGGGACTGTAATTCGGGTCAGGGTACAGGGTTCAGGGTTGGGGGACTGTACTTGGGAAAGAGTTCAGGGGTCAGGGTCGGGGGACTGTACTTGGGGTCAGAGTTCAGGGTTGGGGGACTGTACTTGGGGTCAGGGTTAAGGGTTGGGGGACTGTATTTGGGGTCAGGGTTCAGGGTTGGGGGACTGTACTTGCGGTCAGGGTTCGGGGTTCAGGGTTGGGGGACTGTACTTGGGGTCAGGGTTCAGGGTTGGAGGACTGTACTTCGGGTCAGGGTTCAAGATTGACGGACTGTCCTTGTGGTCAGAGTTCAGGGTTCAGGTTTGGGGGACTGTACTTGCGGTCAGGGTTCGGGGTTCAGGGTTGGGGGACTGTACTTCAGGTCAGGGTTCAGGGTTGACGGACTGTACTTGGGGTCAGAGTTCAGGGGTCACGGTTGGGGGACTGGACTTGGGGTCAGGGGTCAGGGTTCAGGGTTGGGGGGCTGTACTTGGGGTCAGGGTTCAGGGTTGGGGGACTGTACTTGGGGTCAGGGTTCACGGTTGGGGGACTGTACTAGGGGTCAGGGTTCAGGGTTGGGGGACTGTACTTGGGTCAGGGTTCGGGGTTGGGGGACTGAACTTGGGGTCAGTGTTCGGGGTTGGGGGACTGTACATGGGGTCAGGGTTCAGGGTTGGCGGACTGTACTTGGGGCCAGAGTTCAGGGTTCAGGGTTAGGGGACTGTACTTGGGGTCAGGGGTCAGGGTTCAGGATTGGGGGACTGTACTTGGGGTCTGGGATCGGGGTTCAAGGTTGGGGGACTGTACTTGGGGTCAGGGTTCAGGGTTGGGGGACTGTACTTGGGGTCAGAGTTCAGGGTTCAGCGTTGGGGGTCTGTACTTGGGGTCAGAGTTCAGGATTGGGGGACTGTAGTTGGGGTCAGGGTTCGGGATTCAGGGTTGGGGGACTGTACTTGGGGTCAGGGTTCAGGGTTGGGGGACTGTACTTGGGCCGAGGGTTCAGGGTTCAGAGTTGGGGGACTGTACTTGGGGTCAGAGTTCAGGGTTGAGGGAATGTACTTGGGGTCAGTTTTCAGGATTCAGGGTTGGGGGACTGTACTTGGGGTCAGGGTTCAGGGTTGGGGGACTGTACTTGGGGTCAGGGTTCAGGGTTGGGGGACTGTACTTGGGGTCAGGGTTCAGTGTTGAGGCACTGTACTTGGGGTCAGGGTTCAGTGTTGGGGGACTGTACTTGGGGTCAGGGTTCAGGGTTGGGGGACTGTACTTGGGGTCAGGGTTGAGGGACTGTACTTGTGGTCAGGGTTCAGAGCTGGGGGACTGTACTTGGGGTGAGGGGTCAGGGTTCAGAGTTGGGGGACTGTGTACTTGGGTTCAGGGTTCAGTGTTGAGGGACTGTACTTGGGGTCAGGGTTCAGTGTTGGGGGACTGTACTTGGGGTCAGGGTTCAGGGTTCAGGCTTGAGGGACCGTACTAGGGGTCAGGGTTCAGGCTTGGGCGACTGTACTTGGGGTCAGGGTTCAGGGTTGGAGGACTGTACTTGGGGTCAGGGTTCAGGGTTGGCGGACTGTACTTGGGGTCAGAGTTCAGGGTTCAGGGTTGGGGGACTGTACTTGGTGTCAGGGTTCAGGGTTCAGGGTTGGGGGATTGTACTTGGGGTCAGGGTTCGGGATTCAGGGTTCAGGGTTGGCGGACTGTACTTGGGGTCAGGGTTCGGTATTCAGGGTTGGGGGACTGTACTTGGGGTCAGGGGTCAGGGTTGAGGGACTGTACTTGGGGTCAGGGTTCAGAGTTGGGGGACTGTACTTGGGGTCAGGGTTCAGGGTTCAGTGTTGAGGGACTGTACTTGGGGTCAGGGTGCAGTGTTGGGGGACTGTACTTGGGGTTCAGGGTTCACAGTTGGGGGACTGTTCTTGGGGTCAGGGTTCAGGGTTGGGGGACTGTACTTGGGGTCAGGGTTCGGGGTTGGGGGACTGTACATTGGGTCAGGGTCCAGGGTTGGGGGACTGTACTTGGGGTCAGAGTTCAGGGTTCAGGGTTGGGGGACTGTACTCAGGGTCAGGGTTCAGGGTTAACGGACTGTACTTGGGGTCAGGGTTCGGGATTCAGGGTTGGGGGACTGTACTTGGGGTCAGGGTTCAGGGTTGGGGGACTGTACTTGGGGTGAGGGTTCAGGGTTCAGAGTTGGGGGACTGTACTTGGGGTCAGAGTTCAGGGTTGAGGGAATGTACTTGGGGTCAGTTTTCAGGATTCAGGGTTGGGTGACTGTACTTGGGGTCAGGGGTCAGGGTTCAGGGTTGGGGGACTGTACTTGGGGTCAGGGTTCAGGGTTGGGGGACTGTACTTGGGGTCAGTGTTCAGGGTTCAGTGTTGAGGGACTGTACTTGGGGTCAGGGTTCAGTGTTGGGGGCCTGTACTTGGGGTCAGGGTTCAGGGTTGGGAGACTATTTTGGGGTCAGAGTTCAGGGTTCAGGGTTGGGGGACTGTACATGGGGTCAGGGTTCAGAGTTGGGGGACTGTACTTCGGGTCAGGGTTCGGATTCAGGGTTGCGGGACTGTACTTGGGGTCAGGGTTCAGGGTTGGGGGACTGTACTTGGGGTAAGAGTTCAGGATAGGGTGACTGTACTTGGGGTCAGGGTTCGGGATTCAGGGTTGGGGGACTGTACTTGGGGTCAGGGTTCAGGGTTGGGGGACTGTACTTGGGCTGAGGGTTCAGGGTTCAGAGTTGGGGGACTGTACTTGGGGTCAGAGTTCAGGGTTGAGGGAATGTACTTGGGGTCAGTTTTCAGGATTCAGGGTTGGGGGACTGTACTTGGGGTCAGGGGTCAGGGTTGGGGGACTGTACTTGGGGTCAGGGGTCAGGGTTGGGGGACTGTACTTGGGGTCAGGGTTCAGGGTTGGGGGACTGTACTTGGGGTCAGGGTTCAGGGTTGCGGGACTGTACTTGGGGTCAGGGTTCAGGGTTCAGTGTTGGGGGACTGTACTTGGGGTCAGAGTTCAGGGTTGGGAGACTGTTTTGGGGTCAGAGTTCAGGGTTGGGGGACTGTACTTGGGGTCAGGGTTCAGAGTTGGGGGACTGTACTTTGGGTCTGAGTCAGGGTTCAGAGTTGGGGGACTGTACTTGGGGTCAGAGTTCAGGGTTGGGGGACTGTACTTGGGGTCAGGAATCGGGATTCAGGGTTGGGGGACTGTACTTGGGGTCAGGGTTCAGGGTTGGGGGACTGTACTTGGGGTGAGGGTTCAGGGTTCAGAGTTGGGGGACTGTACTTGGGGTCGGAGTTCAGGGTTGAGGGAATGTACTTGGGGGCAGTTTTCAGGATTCAGGGTTGGGGGACTGTACTTGGGGTCAGGGTTCAGGGTTGGGGGACTGTACTTGGGGTCAGGGTTCAGGGACTGTACTTGGGCTCAGGGTTCAGGGATCAGTGTTCAGGGACTGTACTTGGGGTCAGGGTTCAGGGTTCAGTGTTGAGGGACTGTACAAGGGGTCAGGGTTCAGGGTTGGGAGACTGTTTTGGGGTCAGAGTTCAGGGTTCAGGATTGGGGGACTGTACTTGGGGTCAGAGTTCAGGATTCGGTGACTGTACTTGGGGTCAGAGTTCAGGGTTCAGGGTTGGGGGACTGTACTTGGGGTCAGAGTTCAGGATTCGGTGACTGTACTTGGGGTCAGGGTTCGGGATTCAGGGTTGGGGGACTGTACTTGGGGTCAGGGTTCAGGGTTGGGGGACTGTACTTGGGCTGAGGGTCAGGGTTCAGAGTTGGGGGACTGTACTTGGGGTCAGGGTTCAGGGTTGGGGGACTGTACTTGGGGTGAGGGTTCAGGATTCAGGGACTGTGCTTGGGGTCAGGGTTGGGTGACTGTACTTGGGGTCAGGGTTCAGGGTTCAGTGTTGAGGGACTGTACTTGGGGTCAGGGTTCAGTGTTGGGGGACTGTACTTGGGGTCAGGGTTCAGGGTTCAGGGTTGAGGGACCGTACTAGGGGTCAGTGTTGGGAGACTGTTTTGGGGTCATAGTTCAGGGTTCAGGGTTGGGGGACTGTACTTGGGGTCAGGGTTCAGAGTTGGGGGACTGTACTTCGGGTCAGAGTCAGGGTTCAGGGTTGGGGGACTGTACTTGGGGTCAGAGTTCAGGGTTGGGGGACTGTAATTCGGGTCAGGGTACAGGGTTCAGGGTTGGGGGACTGTACTTGGGAAAGAGTTCAGGGGTCAGGGTCGGGGGACTGTACTTGGGGTCAGAGTTCAGGGTTGGGGGACTGTACTTGGGGTCAGGGTTAAGGGTTGGGGGACTGTATTTGGGGTCAGGGTTCAGGGTTGGGGGACTGTACTTGCGGTCAGGGTTCGGGGTTCAGGGTTGGGGGACTGTACTTGGGGTCAGGGTTCAGGGTTGGAGGACTGTACTTCGGGTCAGGGTTCAAGATTGACGGACTGTCCTTGTGGTCAGAGTTCAGGGTTCAGGTTTGGGGGACTGTACTTGCGGTCAGGGTTCGGGGTTCAGGGTTGGGGGACTGTACTTCAGGTCAGGGTTCAGGGTTGACGGACTGTACTTGGGGTCAGAGTTCAGGGGTCACGGTTGGGGGACTGGACTTGGGGTCAGGGGTCAGGGTTCAGGGTTGGGGGGCTGTACTTGGGGTCAGGGTTCAGGGTTGGGGGACTGTACTTGGGGTCAGGGTTCACGGTTGGGGGACTGTACTAGGGGTCAGGGTTCAGGGTTGGGGGACTGTACTTGGGTCAGGGTTCGGGGTTGGGGGACTGAACTTGGGGTCAGTGTTCGGGGTTGGGGGACTGTACATGGGGTCAGGGTTCAGGGTTGGCGGACTGTACTTGGGGCCAGAGTTCAGGGTTCAGGGTTAGGGGACTGTACTTGGGGTCAGGGGTCAGGGTTCAGGATTGGGGGACTGTACTTGGGGTCTGGGATCGGGGTTCAAGGTTGGGGGACTGTACTTGGGGTCAGGGTTCAGGGTTGGGGGACTGTACTTGGGGTCAGAGTTCAGGGTTCAGCGTTGGGGGTCTGTACTTGGGGTCAGAGTTCAGGATTGGGGGACTGTAGTTGGGGTCAGGGTTCGGGATTCAGGGTTGGGGGACTGTACTTGGGGTCAGGGTTCAGGGTTGGGGGACTGTACTTGGGCCGAGGGTTCAGGGTTCAGAGTTGGGGGACTGTACTTGGGGTCAGAGTTCAGGGTTGAGGGAATGTACTTGGGGTCAGTTTTCAGGATTCAGGGTTGGGGGACTGTACTTGGGGTCAGGGTTCAGGGTTGGGGGACTGTACTTGGGGTCAGGGTTCAGGGTTGGGGGACTGTACTTGGGGTCAGGGTTCAGTGTTGAGGCACTGTACTTGGGGTCAGGGTTCAGTGTTGGGGGACTGTACTTGGGGTCAGGGTTCAGGGTTCAGGCTTGAGGGACCGTACTAGGGGTCAGGGTTCAGGCTTGGGCGACTGTACTTGGGGTCAGGGTTCAGGGTTGGAGGACTGTACTTGGGGTCAGGGTTCAGGGTTGGCGGACTGTACTTGGGGTCAGAGTTCAGGGTTCAGGGTTGGGGGACTGTACTTGGTGTCAGGGTTCAGGGTTCAGGGTTGGGGGATTGTACTTGGGGTCAGGGTTCGGGATTCAGGGTTCAGGGTTGGCGGACTGTACTTGGGGTCAGGGTTCGGTATTCAGGGTTGGGGGACTGTACTTGGGGTCAGGGGTCAGGGTTGAGGGACTGTACTTGGGGTCAGGGTTCAGAGTTGGGGGACTGTACTTGGGGTCAGGGTTCAGGGTTCAGTGTTGAGGGACTGTACTTGGGGTCAGGGTGCAGTGTTGGGGGACTGTACTTGGGGTTCAGGGTTCACAGTTGGGGGACTGTTCTTGGGGTCAGGGTTCAGGGTTGGGGGACTGTACATTGGGTCAGGGTCCAGGGTTGGGGGACTGTACTTGGGGTCAGAGTTCAGGGTTCAGGGTTGGGGGACTGTACTCAGGGTCAGGGTTCAGGGTTAACGGACTGTACTTGGGGTCAGGGTTCGGGATTCAGGGTTGGGGGACTGTACTTGGGGTCAGGGTTCAGGGTTGGGGGACTGTACTTGGGGTGAGGGTTCAGGGTTCAGAGTTGGGGGACTGTACTTGGGGTCAGAGTTCAGGGTTGAGGGAATGTACTTGGGGTCAGTTTTCAGGATTCAGGGTTGGGTGACTGTACTTGGGGTCAGGGGTCAGGGTTCAGGGTTGGGGGACTGTACTTGGGGTCAGGGTTCAGGGTTGGGGGACTGTACTTGGGGTCAGTGTTCAGGGTTCAGTGTTGAGGGACTGTACTTGGGGTCAGGGTTCAGTGTTGGGGGCCTGTACTTGGGGTCAGGGTTCAGGGTTGGGAGACTATTTTGGGGTCAGAGTTCAGGGTTCAGGGTTGGGGGACTGTACATGGGGTCAGGGTTCAGAGTTGGGGGACTGTACTTCGGGTCAGGGTTCGGATTCAGGGTTGCGGGACTGTACTTGGGGTCAGGGTTCAGGGTTGGGGGACTGTACTTGGGGTAAGAGTTCAGGATAGGGTGACTGTACTTGGGGTCAGGGTTCGGGATTCAGGGTTGGGGGACTGTACTTGGGGTCAGGGTTCAGGGTTGGGGGACTGTACTTGGGCTGAGGGTTCAGGGTTCAGAGTTGGGGGACTGTACTTGGGGTCAGAGTTCAGGGTTGAGGGAATGTACTTGGGGTCAGTTTTCAGGATTCAGGGTTGGGGGACTGTACTTGGGGTCAGGGGTCAGGGTTGGGGGACTGTACTTGGGGTCAGGGTTCAGGGTTGGGGGACTGTACTTGGGGTCAGGGTTCAGGGTTGGGGGACTGTACTTGGGGTCAGGGTTCAGGGTTGCGGGACTGTACTTGGGGTCAGGGTTCAGGGTTCAGTGTTGGGGGACTGTACTTGGGGTCAGAGTTCAGGGTTGGGAGACTGTTTTGGGGTCAGAGTTCAGGGTTGGGGGACTGTACTTGGGGTCAGGGTTCAGAGTTGGGGGACTGTACTTTGGGTCTGAGTCAGGGTTCAGAGTTGGGGGACTGTACTTGGGGTCAGAGTTCAGGGTTGGGGGACTGTACTTGGGGTCAGGAATCGGGATTCAGGGTTGGGGGACTGTACTTGGGGTCAGGGTTCAGGGTTGGGGGACTGTACTTGGGGTGAGGGTTCAGGGTTCAGAGTTGGGGGACTGTACTTGGGGTCGGAGTTCAGGGTTGAGGGAATGTACTTGGGGGCAGTTTTCAGGATTCAGGGTTGGGGGACTGTACTTGGGGTCAGGGTTCAGGGTTGGGGGACTGTACTTGGGGTCAGGGTTCAGGGACTGTACTTGGGCTCAGGGTTCAGGGATCAGTGTTCAGGGACTGTACTTGGGGTCAGGGTTCAGGGTTCAGTGTTGAGGGACTGTACTAGGGGTCAGGGTTCAGGGTTGGGAGACTGTTTTGGGGTCAGAGTTCAGGGTTCAGGATTGGGGGACTGTACTTGGAGTCAGGGGTCAGGGTTCAAGTTTGGGGGACTGTACTTGGGGTCTGGGAGCAGGGTTCAGGGTTGGGGGACTGTACTTGGGGTCAGGGTTCAGGGTTCAGGGTTGGGGGACTGTACTTGGGGTCAGAGTTCAGGATTCGGTGACTGTACTTGGGGTCAGGGTTCGGGATTCAGGGTTGGGGGACTGTACTTGGGGTCAGGGTTCAGGGTTGGGGGACTGTACTTGGGCTGAGGGTTCAGGGTTCAGAGTTGGGGGACTGTACTTGGGGTCAGGGTTCAGGGTTGGGGGACTGTACTTGGGGTGAGGGTTCAGGATTCAGGGACTGTGCTTGGGGTCAGGGTTGGGTGACTGTACTTGGGGTCAGGGTTCAGGGTTCAGTGTTGAGGGACTGTACTTGGGGTCAGGGTTCAGTGTTGGGGGACTGTACTTGGGGTCAGGGTTCAGGGTTCAGGGTTGAGGGACCGTACTAGGGGTCAGTGTTGGGAGACTGTTTTGGGGTCATAGTTCAGGGTTCAGGGTTGGGGGACTGTACTTGGGGTCAGGGTTCAGAGTTGGGGGACTGTACTTCGGGTCAGAGTCAGGGTTCAGGGTTGGGGGACTGTACTTGGGGTCAGAGTTCAGGGTTGGGGGACTGTAATTTGGGTCAGGGTACAGGGTTCAGGGTTGGGGGACTGTACTTGGGAAAGAGTTCAGGGGTCAGGGTCGGGGGACTGTACTTGGGGTCAGAGTTCAGGGTTGGGGGACTGTACTTGGGGTCAGGGTTAAGGGTTGGGGGACTGTATTTGGGGTCAGGGTTCAGGGTTGGGGGACTGTACTTGCGGTCAGGGTTCGGGGTTCAGGGTTGGGGGACTGTACTTGGGGTCAGGGTTCAGGGTTGGAGGACTGTACTTCGGGTCAGGGTTCAAGATTGACGGACTGTCCTTGTGGTCAGAGTTCAGGGTTCAGGTTTGGGGGACTGTACTTGCGGTCAGGGTTCGGGGTTCAGGGTTGGGGGACTGTACTTCAGGTCAGGGTTCAGGGTTGACGGACTGTACTTGGGGTCAGAGTTCAGGGGTCACGGTTGGGGGACTGGACTTGGGGTCAGGGGTCAGGGTTCAGGGTTGGGGGGCTGTACTTGGGGTCAGGGTTCAGGGTTGGGGGACTGTACTTGGGGTCAGGGTTCACGGTTGGGGGACTGTACTAGGGGTCAGGGTTCAGGGTTGGGGGACTGTACTTGGGTCAGGGTTCGGGGTTGGGGGACTGAACTTGGGGTCAGTGTTCGGGGTTGGGGGACTGTACATGGGGTCAGGGTTCAGGGTTGGCGGACTGTACTTGGGGTCAGAGTTCAGGGTTCAGGGTTAGGGGACTGTACTTGGGGTCAGGGGTCAGGGTTCAGGATTGGGGGACTGTACTTGGGGTCTGGGATCGGGGTTCAAGGTTGGGGGACTGTACTTGGGGTCAGGGTTCAGGGTTGGGGGACTGTACTTGGGGTCAGAGTTCAGGGTTCAGCGTTGGGGGTCTGTACTTGGGGTCAGAGTTCAGGATTGGGGGACTGTACTTGGGGTCAGGGTTCGGGATTCAGGGTTGGGGGACTGTACTTGGGGTCAGGGTTCAGGGTTGGGGGACTGTACTTGGGCCGAGGGTTCAGGGTTCAGAGTTGGGGGACTGTACTTGGGGTCAGAGTTCAGGGTTGAGGGAATGTACTTGGGGTCAGTTTTCAGGATTCAGGGTTGGGGGACTGTACTTGGGGTCAGGGTTCAGGGTTGGGGGACTGTACTTGGGGTCAGGGTTCAGGGTTGGGGGACTGTACTTGGGGTCAGGGTTCAGGGTTCAGTGTTGAGGCACTGTACTTGGGGTCAGGGTTCAGTGTTGGGGGACTGTACTTGGGGTCAGGGTTCAGGGTTGAGGGACTGTACTAGGGGTCAGGGTTCAGGGTTGGGAGATTGTTTTGGGGTCAGAGTTCAGGGTTCAGGGTTGGGGGACGGTAGTTGGGGTCAGAGTTCAGGGTTGGGGGACTGTATTTGGGGTCAGGGTTCAGGGTTCAGAGTTGGGGGACTGTACTTGGGGTCAGAGTTCAGGGTTGAGGGAATGTACTTGCGGTCAGTTTTCAGGATTCAGGGTTGGGGGATTGTACTTGGGGTCAGGGGTCAGGGTTCAGGGTTGGGGGACTGTACTTGGGGTCAGGGCTCAGGATTGGGGGACTGTACTTGGGGTCAGGGTTCAGTGTTGAGGGACTGTACTTGGGGTCAGGATTCAGTGTTGGGGGACTGTACTTGGGGTCAGGGTTCAGGGTTGAGGGACTGTACTACGGGTCAGGGTTCATGGTTGGGAGACTGTTTTGGGGTCAGAGTCAGGGTTCAGGGTTGGGGGACTGTACTTGGGGTCAGAGTTCAGGGTTGGGGGACTGTACTAGGGGTCAGGGTTCAGGGTTCAGCGTTGGGGGACTGTACTTGGGGTCAGAGTTCAGGGTTGGGGGACTGTACTTGGGGTCAAGGGTCAGGGATGGGGGACAGTACTTGGGTCAGAGTTCAGTTTTCAGGGTTGGGGGACTGTATTTGGGGTCTGGGTTCAGGGTGGGGGACTGTACTTGGGGTCAGAGTTCAGGGTTGGGGGACTGTACTTCGGGTCAGGGTTCAGCGTTGGGGGACTGTACTTGGGGTCAGAGTTCAGGGTTGGGGGACTGTACTTGGGGTCAAGGGTCAGGGATGGGGGACTGTACTTGGGGTCAGGGTTCAGAGTTGGGGGACTGTACTTGGGGTCAGAGGTCAGGGTTCAGGGTTGGGTGACTGTACTTGGGGTCAGGGATCGGGGATGGGGGACTGTACTTGGGGTCAGGGTTTAGGGTTGGGAGACTGTATTTGGGGTCAGGGTTCAGGGTTGAGGGACTGTACTTGGGGTCAGGGTTCGGGATTCAGGGTTGGGGGACTGTACTTGGGGTCAGGTTTCAGGGTTGGGGGACTGTATTTGGGGTCAGGGTTCAGGGTTGGGGGACTGTATTTGGGGTCAGGGTTCAGGGTTGAGGGACTGTACTTGGGGTCAGGGTTGGGGGACTGTTCTTGGGGTCAGGGTTCGGGATGCAGGGTTGGGGGACTGTACTCATGTTCACGGTTCAGGGTTCAGGGTTCAGGGTTGGGGGACGGTACTTGGGGTCAGGGGTCAGCGTTGGGGGACTGTACTTGGGGTCAGGGTTCCCGGTTCAGGGTTGGGGGACTGTACTTGGGGTCAGGGTGCGGGGTTCAGGGTTCGGGGACTGTACTTGGGGTCAGGGTTCAGGCTTGGGGGACTGTACTTGGGGTCAGGGTTCAGGGTTGGAGGACTGTACTTGGGGTCAGGGTTCAGGGTTGGCGGATTGTACTTGGGGTCAGAGTTCAGGGTTGGGGGACTGTACTTGGTGTCAGGGTTCTGGGTTCAGGGTTGGGGGATTGTACTTGGGGTCAGGGTTCGGGATTCAGGGTTGGGGAACTGTACTTGGGATCAGGGGTCAGGGTTGGGGGACTGTACTTGGTGTCAGGGTTCAGGGTTGGCGGACTGTACTTGGGGTCAGGGTACGGTATTCAGGGTTGGGGAACTGTACTTGGGATCAGGGGTCAGGGTTGGGGGACTGTACTTGGTGTCAGGGTTCAGGGTTCAGGGTTGGGGGATTGTACTTGGGGTCAGGCTTCGGGATTCAGGGTTGGGGGTCTGTACTTGGATTCAGGGTTCAGGGTTGGCGGACTGTACTTGGGGTCAGGGTTCGGTATTCAGGGTTGGGGGACTGTACTTGGGGTCAGGGTTGAGGGACTGTACTTGTGGTCAGGGTTCAGAGCTGGGGGACTGTACTTGGGGTGAGGGGTCAGGGTTCAGAGTTGGGGGACTGTACTTGGGTTCAGGGTTCAGTGTTGAGGGACTGTACTTGGGGTCAGGGTTCAGTGTTGGGGGACTGTACTTGGGGTCAGGGTTCAGGGTTCAGGCTTGAGGGACCGTACTAGGGGTCAGGGTTCAGGGTTGGAGGACTGTACTTGGGGTCAGGGTTCAGGGTTGGCGGACTGTACTTGGGGTCAGAGTTCAGGGTTCAGGGTTGGGGGACTGTACTCAGGGTCAGGGTTCAGGGTTAGCGGACTGTACTTGGGGTCAGGGTTCGGGATTCAGGGTTGGGGGACTGTACTTAGGGTCAGGGTTCAGGGTTGGGGGACTGTACTTGGGGTGAGGGTTCAGGGTTCAGAGTTGGGGGACTGTACTTGGGGTCAGAGTTCAGGGTTGAGGGAATGTACTTGGGGTCAGTTTTCAGGATTCAGGGTTGGGTGACTGTACTTGGGGTCAGGCGTCAGGGTTCAGGGTTCAGGGTTGGGGGACTGTACTTGGGGTCAGTGTTCAGGGTTCAGTGTCGAGGGACTGTACTTGGGGTCAGGGTTCAGTGTTGGGGGCCTGTACTTGGGGTCAGGGTTCAGGGTTGAGGGACTGTACTAGGGGTCAGGGTTCAGGGTTGGGAGACTATTTTGGGGTCAGAGTTCAGGGTTCAGGGTTGGGGGACTGTACTTGGGGTCAGGGTTCAGAGTTGGGGGACTGTACTTCGGGTCAGGGTTCGGGATTCAGGGTTGCGGGACTGTACTTGGGGTCAGGGTTCAGGGTTGGGGGACTATACTTGGGGTCAGAGTTCAGGATCGGGGGACTGTACTTGCGGTCAGGGTTCGGGATTCAGGGTTGGGGGACAGCACTTGGGGTCAGGGTTCAGGGTTGGGGGACTGTACTTGGGCTGAGGGTTCAGGGTTCAGAGGTGGGGGACTGTACTTGGGGTCAGAGTTCAGGGTTCAGGGAATGTACTAGGGGTCAGTTTTCAGGATTCAGGGTTGGGGGACTGTACTTGGGGTCAGGGGTCAGGGTTCAGGGTTGGGGGACTGTACTTGGGGTCAGGGTTCAGGGTTGGGGGACTGTACTTGGGGTCAGGGTTCAGGGTTCAGTGTTGAGGGACTGTACTTGGGGTCAGGGTTCAGTGTTTGGGGACTGTACTTGGGGTCAGGGTTCAGGGTTCAGGGTTGAGGGACTGTACTAGGGGTCAGGGTTCAGGGTTGGAGGACTGTACTTGGGGTCAGGGTTCAGGGTTGGGGGACTGTACTTGGGGTCAGAGTTCAGGGTTGGGGGACTGTACTTGGGGTCAGGGTTCAGGGTTGGGGGACTGTACTTGGGGTGAGGGTTCAGGGTTCAGAGTTGGGGGACTGTACTTGGGGTCAGAGTTCAGGGTTGAGGGAATGTACTTGGGGTCAGGGTTCAGGGACTGTACTTGGGCTCAGGGTTCAGGTTCAGTGTTGAGGGACTGTACTTGGGGTCAGGGTTCAGTGTTGGGGGACTGTACTTGGGGTCAGGGTTCAGGGACTGTACTTGGGGTCAGGGTTCAGGGTTCAGGGTTGAGGGACTGTACTAGGGGTCAGGGTACAGGGTTGGGAGACTGTTTTGGGGTCAGAGTTCAGGGTTCAGGATTGGGGGACTGTACTTGGGGTCAGGGGTCAGGGTTCAAGATTGGGGGACTGTACTTGGGGTCTGGGATCAGGGTTCAGGGTTGGGGGACTGTACTTGGGGTCAGGGTTCAGGGTTGGGGGACTGTACTTGGGGTCAGAGTTCAGGGATCAGGGTTGGGGGACTGTACTTGGGGTCAGAGTTCAGGATTGGGGGACTGTACTTGGGGTCAGGGTTCGGGATTCAGGGTTGGGGGACTGTACTTGGGGTCAGGGTTCAGGGTTGGGGGACTGTACTTGGGGTGAGGGTTCAGGATTCAGGGACTGTACTTGGGGTCAGGGTTCAGGGTTGGGTGACTGTACTTGGGGTCAGGGTTCAGGGTTGGGGGACTGTACTTAGGGTCAGGGTTCAGGGTTGAGGGTTGAGGGACCGTACTAGGGGTCAGGGTTCAGGGTTGGGAGACTGTTTTGGGGTCAGAGTTCAGGGTTCAGGGTTGGGGTACTGTACTTGGGGTCAGAGTTCAGGGTTGGGGGACTGTAATTCGGGTCAGGGTACAGGGTTCAGGGTTGGGGGACTGTACTTGGGAAAGAGTTCAGGGGTCAGGGTCGGGGGACTGTACTTGGGGTCAGAGTTCAGGATTGGGGGACTGTACTTGCGGTCAGGGTTCGGGATTCAGGGTTGGGGGACTGTACTTGGGGTCAGGGTTAAGGGTTGGGGGACTGTATTTGGGGTCAGGGTTCAGGGTTGGGGGACTGTACTTGCGGTCAGGGTTCGGGGTTCAGGGTTGGGGGACTGTACTTGGGGTCAGGGTTCAGGGTTGGGGGACTGTACTTCGGGTCAGGGTTCAGGGTTGACGGACTGTACTTGGGGTCAGAATTCAGGGTTCAGGTTTGGGGGACTATTCTTGCGGTCAGGGTTCGGGGTTCAGGGTTGGGGGACTGTACTTCAGGTCAGGGTTCAGGGTTGACGGACTGTACTTGGGGTCAGAGTTCAGGGTTCACGGTTGGGGGACTGGACTTGGGGTCAGGGGTCAGGGTTGGGGGACTGTACTTGGGGTCAGGGTTCAGGGTTGGGGGACTGTACTTGGGGTCAGGGTTCACGGTTGGGGGACTGTACTAGGGGTCAGGGTTCAGGGTTGGGGGACTGTACTTGGGGTCAGGGTTCGGGGTTGGGGGACTGTACCTGGGGTCAGGGTTCAGGGTTGGGGGACTGTCCTTGTGGTCAGGGTTCGGGGTTGGGGGACTGTACTTGGGGTCAGGGTTCAGGGTTGGGTGACTGTACTTGGGGTCAGAGTTCAGCGTTGGGGGACTGTACTCAGGGTCAGGGTTCAGGGTTGGCGGACTGTACTTGGGGTCAGGGTTCGGGATTCAGGGTTGGGGGACTGTACTTGGGGTCAGGGGTCAGGGTTCAGGATTGGGGGACTGTACTTGGGGTCTGGGATCGGGGTTCAAGGTTGGGGGACTGTACTTGGGGTCAGGGTTCAGGGTTGGGGGACTGTACTTGGGGTCAGAGTTCAGGGTTCAGGGTTGGGGGTCTGTACTTGGGGTCAGAGTTCAGGATTGGGGGACTGTACTTGGGGTCAGGGTTCGGGATTCAGGGTTGGGGGACTGTACTTGGTGTCAGGGTTCAGGGTTGGGGGACTGTACTTGGGGTCAGGGTTCAGGGTTGAGGGACTGTACTAGGGGTCAGGGTTCAGGGTTGGGGGACTGTACTTGGGGTCTGAGTTCAGGATTGGGGGACTGTACTTGCGGTCAGGGTTCGGGATTCAGGGTTGGGGGACTGTACTTGGGGTCAGGGTTCAGGGTTGGGGGAATGTACTTGGGGTCAGTTTTCAGGATTCAGGGTTGGGGGACTGTACTTGGGGTCAGGGGTCAGGGTTCAGGGTTGGGGGACTGTACTTGGGGTCAGGGTTCAGGGTTGGGGGACTGTACTTGGGGTCAGGGTTCAGGGTTCAGTGTTGAGTGACTGTACTTGGGGTCAGGGTTCAGGGTTGAGGGACTGTACTAGGGCTCAGGGGTCAGGGTTGGGAGACTGTTTTGGGGTCAGAGTTCAGGGTTCAGGGTTGGGGGACTGTACTTGGGGTCAGGGTTCAGAGTTGGGGGACTGTACTTCGGGTCAGAGTCAGGGTTCAGGGTTGGGGGACTGTACTTGGGGTCAGAGTTCAGGGTTGGGGGACTGTACTTGGGGTCAGGAATCGGGATTCAGGGTTGGGGGACTTTACTTGGGGTCAGGGTTCAGGGTTGGGGGACTGTACTTGGGGTGAGGGTTCAGGGTTCAGAGTTGGGGGACTGTACTTGGGGTCAGAGTTCAGGGTTGAGGGAATGTACTTGGGGTCAGTTTTCAGGATTCAGGGTTGGGGGACTGTACTTGGGGTCAGGGTTCAGGGTTGGGGGACTGTACTTGGGGTCAGGGTTCAGGGACTGTACTTGGGCTCAGGGTTCAGTGTTGAGGGACTGTACTTGGGGTCAGGGTTCAGTGTTGGGGGACTGTACTAGGGGTCAGGGTTCAGGGTTGGGAGACTGTTTTGGGGTCAGAGTTCAGGGTTCAGGATTGGGGGACTGTACTTGGGGTCAGGGTTCAAGATTGGGGGACTGTACTTGGGGTCTGGGATCAGGGTTCAGGGTTGGGGGACTGTACTTGGGGTCAGGGTTCAGGGTTGGCGGACTGTACTTGGGGTCAGGGTTCGGGATTCAGGGTTGGGGGACTGTACTTGGGGTCAGGGGTCAGGGTTCAGGATTGGGGGACTGTACTTGGGGTCTGGGATCGGGGTTCAAGGTTGGGGGACTGTACTTGGGGTCAGGGTTCAGGGTTGGGGGACTGTACTTGGGGTCAGAGTTCAGGGTTCAGGGTTGGGGGTCTGTACTTGGGGTCAGAGTTCAGGATTGGGGGACTGTACTTGGGGTCAGGGTTCGGGATTCAGGGTTGGGGGACTGTACTTGGTGTCAGGGTTCAGGGTTGGGGGACTGTACTTGGGGTCAGGGTTCAGGGTTGAGGGACTGTACTAGGGGTCAGGGTTCAGGGTTGGGAGACTGTTTTGGGGTCAGAGTTCAGGGTTCAGGGTTGGGGGACTGTACTTGGGGTCAGGGTTCAGAGTTGGGGGACTGTACTTCGGGTCAGGGTTCGGGATTCAGGGTTGCGGGACTGTACTTGGGGTCAGGGTTCAGGGTTGGGGGACTGTACTTGGGGTCTGAGTTCAGGATTGGGGGACTGTACTTGCGGTCAGGGTTCGGGATTCAGGGTTGGGGGACTGTACTTGGGGTCAGGGTTCAGGGTTGGGGGAATGTACTTGGGGTCAGTTTTCAGGATTCAGGGTTGGGGGACTGTACTTGGGGTCAGGGGTCAGGGTTCAGGGTTGGGGGACTGTACTTGGGGTCAGGGTTCAGGGTTGGGGCACTGTACTTGGGGTCAGGGTTCAGGGTTCAGTGTTGAGTGACTGTACTTGGGGTCAGGGTTCAGTGTTGGGGGACTGTACTTGGGGTCAGGGTTCAGGGTTCAGTGTTGAGGGACTGTACTTGGGGTCAGGGTTCAGTGTTGGGGGACTGTACTTGGGGTCAGGGTTCAGGGTTCAGGGTTGAGGGACCGTACTAGGGGTCAGTGTTGGGAGACTGTTTTGGGGTCATAGTTCAGGGTTCAGGGTTGGGGGACTGTACTTGGGGTCAGGGTTCAGAGTTGGGGGACTGTACTTCGGGTCAGAGTCAGGGTTCAGGGTTGGGGGACTGTACTTGGGGTCAGAGTTCAGGGTTGGGGGACTGTAATTCGGGTCAGGGTACAGGGTTCAGGGTTGGGGGACTGTACTTGGGAAAGAGTTCAGGGGTCAGGGTTGGGGGACTGTACTTGGGGTCAGAGTTCAGGGTTGGGGGACTGTACTTGGGGTCAGGGTTAAGGGTTGGGGGACTGTATTTGGGGTCAGGGTTCAGGGTTGGGGGACTGTACTTGCGGTCAGGGTTCGGGGTTCAGGGTTGGGGGACTGTACTTGGGGTCAGGGGTCAGGGTTGGGAGACTGTTTTGGGGTCAGAGTTCAGGGTTGGGGGACTGTACTTGGGGTCAGGGTTCAGAGTTGGGGGACTGTACTTCGGGTCAGAGTCAGGGTTCAGGGTTGGGGGACTGTACTTGGGGTCAGAGTTCAGGGTTGGGGGACTGTACTTGGGGTCAGGAATCGGGATTCAGGGTTGGGGGACTGTACTTGGGGTCAGGGTTCAGGGTTGGGGGACTGTACTTGGGGTGAGGGTTCAGGGTTCAGAGTTGGGGGACTGTACTTGGGGTCAGAGTTCAGGGTTGAGGGAATGTACTTGGGGTCAGTTTTCAGGATTCAGGGTTGGGGGACTGTACTTGGGGTGAGGGTTCAGGGTTGGGGGACTGTACTTGGGGTCAGGGTTCAGGGACTGTACTTGGGGTCAGGGTTCAGTGTTGAGGGACTGTACTTGGGGTCAGGGTTCAGTGTTGGGGGACTGTACTAGGGGTCAGGGTTCAGGGTTGGGAGACTGTTTTGGGGTCAGAGTTCAGGGTTCAGGGTTGGGGAACGGAACTTGGGGTCAGGGTTCAGAGTTGGGGGACTGTACTTCGGGTCAGAGTCAGGGTTCAGGGTTGGGGGACTGTACTTGGGGTCAGAGTTCAGGGTTGGGGGACTGTACTTGGGGTCAGGAATCGGGATTCAGGGTTGGGGGACTGTACTTGGGGTCAGGGTTCAGGGTTGGGGGACTGTACTTGGGGTGAGGGTTCAGGGTTCAGAGTTGGGGGACTGTACTTGGGGTCAGAGTTCAGGGTTGAGGGAATGTACTTGGGGTCAGTTTTCAGGATTCAGGGTTGGGGGACTGTACTTGGGGTGAGGGTTCAGGGTTGGGGGACTGTACTCTGGGTCAGGGTTCAGGGACTGTACTTGGGGTCAGGGTTCAGTGTTGAGGGACTGTACTTGGGGTCAGGGTTCAGTGTTGGGGGACTGTACTAGGGGTCAGGGTTCAGGGTTGGGAGACTGTTTTGGGGTCAGAGTTCAGGGTTCAGGATTGGGGGACTGTACTTGGGGTCAGGGGTCAGGGTTCAAGATTGGGGGACTGTACTTGGGGTCTGGGATCAGGGTTCAGGGTTGGGGGACTGTACTTGGGGTCAGGGTTCAGGGTTGGGGGACTGTACTTGGGGTCAGGGTTCGGGATTCAGGGTTGGGGGACTGTACTTGGGGTCAGAGTTCAGGGTTCAGGTTTGGGGGACTGTACTTGGGGTCAGAGTTCAGGATTGGGGGACTGTACTTGGGGTGAGGGTTCAGGGTTCAGAGTTGGGGGACTGTACTTGGGGTCAGGGTTCAGGGTTGGGGGACTGTACTTGGGGTGAGGGTTCAGGATTCAGGGACTGTACTTGGGGTCAGGGTTCAGTGTTGGGGGAGTGTACTTGGGGCCAGGGTTCAGGGTTCAGGGTTGAGGGACCTTACTAGGGGTCAGGGTTCAGGGTTGGGAGACTGTTTTGGGGTCAGAGTTCAGGGTGCAGAGTTGGGGGACTGTACTTCGGGTCAGAGTCAGAGTTCAGTGTTGGGGGGCTGTAATTCGGGTCAGGGTACAGGGTTCAGGGTTGGGGGACTGTACTTGGGAAAGAGTTCAGGGGTCAGGGTCGGGGGACTGTACTTGGGGTCAGAGTTCAGGGTTGGGAGACTGTACCTGGGGTCAGGGGTCAGGGTTAACGGTTGGGGGACTGTATTTGGGGTCAGGGTTCAGGGATGGGGGACTGTACTTCCGGTCAGGGTTCGGGGTTCAGGGTTGGGGGACTGTAATTGGGGTCAGGGTTCAGGGTAGGGGGACTGTACTTCGGGTCAGGGTTCAGGGTTGACGGACTGTACTTGGGGTCAGAATTCAGGGTTCAGGTTTGGGGGACTGTACTTGCGCTCAGGGTTCGGGGTTCAGGGTTGGGGGACTGTACTTCAGGTCAGGGTTCAGGGTTGACGGACTGTACTTGGGGTCAGAGTTCAGGGTTCAGGGTTGGGGGACTGTACTTGGGGTCAGAGTTCAGGGTTGGGGGACTGTACTTGGGGTCAGTTTTCAGGATTCAGGGTTGGGGGACTGTACTTGGGGTCAGGGGTCAGGGTTCAGGGTTGGGGGACTGTACTTGGGGTCAGGGTTCAGGGTTGGGGGACTGTACTTGGGGTCAGGGTTCAGGGTTCAGTGTTGGGGGACAGTACTTGGGGTCAGGGTTCAGGGACTGTACTTGGGGTCAGGGTTCAGGGTTCAGGGTTGAGGGACTGTACTAGGGGTCAGGGTTCAGGGTTGGGAGACTGTTTTGGGGTCAGAGATCAGGGTTCAGGGTTGGGGGACTGTACTTGGGGTCAGGGTTCAGAGTTGGGGGACTGTACTTCGGGTCAGAGTCAGGGTTCAGGGTTGGGGGACTGTACTTGGGGTCAGGAATCGGGATTCAGGGTTGAGGTAATGTACTTGGGGTCAGTTTTCAGGATTCAGGGTTGGGGGACTGTACTTGGGGTCAGGGTTCAGGGTTGGGGGACTGTACTTGGGGTCAGGGTTCAGGGACTGTACTTGGGGTCAGGGTTCAGGGTTCAGTGTTGAGGGACTGTACTTGGGGTCAGGGTTCAGTGTTGGGGGACAGTACTTGGGGTCAGGGTTCAGGGACTATACTTGGGGTCAGGGTTCAGGGTTCAGTGTTGAGGGACTGTACTAGGGGTCAGGGTTCAGGGTTGGGAGACTGTTTTGGGGTCAGAGTTCAGGGTTCAGGATTGGGGGACTGTACATGGGGTCAGGGGTCAGGGTTCAAGATTGGGGGACTGTACTTGGGGTCTGGGATCAGGGTTCAGGGTTGGGGGACTGTACTTGGGGTCAGGGTTCAGGGTTGGGGGACTGTACTTGGGGTCAGAGTTCAGGGTTCAGGGTTGGGGGACTGTACTTGGGGTCAGACTTCAGGATTGGGGGACTGTACTTGGGGTCAGGGTTCAGGATTCAGGGTTGGGGGACTGTACTTGGGGTCAGGGTTCAGGATTCAGGGACTGTACTTGGGGTCAGGGTTCAGGGTTGGGTGACTGTAATTGGGGTCAGGGTTCAGGGTTGGGGGACTGTACTTGGGGTCAGGGTTCAGAGTTCAGTGTTGAGGGACTGTACTTGGGGTCAGGGTTCAGGGTTCAGGGTTGAGGGACCGTACTAGGGGTCAGGGTTCAGGGTTGGGAGACTGTTTTGGGGTCAGAGTTCAGGGTTCAGGGTTGGGGGACTGTACATGGGGTCAGGGTTCAGAGTTGGGGGACTGTACTTCGGGTCAGAGTCAGGGTTCAGGGTTGGGGGACTGTACTTGGGGTCAGAGTTCAGGGTTGGGGGACTGTAATTCTGGTCAGGGTACAGGGTTCAGGGTTGGGGGACTGTACTTGGGGTCAGAGTTCAGGGTTGGGGGACTGTACTTGGGGTCAGGGGTCAGGGTTAAGGGTTGGGGGACTGTACTTGGGGTCAGGGTTCAGGGTGGGGGACTGTACTTGGGGACAGGGTTCAGGGTTCAGTGTTGAGGGACTGTACTTGGGATCAGGGTTCAGGGACTGTACTTGGGGTCAGGGTTCAGGGTTCAGTGTTGAGGGACTGTACTTGGGATCAGGGTTCAGGGACTGTACTAGGGGTCAGGGTTCAGGGTTGGGAGACTGTTTTGGGGTCAGAGTTCAGGGTTCAGGATTGGTGGTCTGTACTTGGGGTCAGGGGTCAGGGTTCAAGATTGGGGGACTGTACATGGGGTCTGGGATCAGGGTTCAGGGTTGGGGGACTGTACTTGGGGTCAGGGTTCAGGGTTGGGGGACTGTACTTGGGGTCAGAGTTCAGGGTTCAGGATTGGGGGACTGTACTTGGGGTCAGACTTCAGGACTGGGGGACTGTACTTGGGGTCAGGGTTCGGGATTCAGGGTTGGGGGACTGTACTTGGGGTCAGGGTTCAGGGTTGGGGGACTGTACTTGGGGTGAGGGTTCAGGATTCAGGGACTGTACTTGGGGTCAGGGTTCAGGGTTGGGTGACTGTAATTGGGGTCAGGGTTCAGGGTTGGGGGACTGTACTTGGGGTCAGGGTTCAGGGTTCAGTGTTGAGGGACTGTACTTGGGGTCAGGGTTCAGTGTTGGGGGACTGTACTTGGGGTCAGGGTTCAGGGTTCAGGGTTGAGGGACCGTACTAGGGGTCAGGGTTCAGGGTTGGGAGACTGTTTTGGGGTCAGAGTTCAGGGTTCAGGGTTGGGGGACTGTACTTGGGGTCAGGGTTCAGAGATGGGGGACTGTACTTCGGGTCAGAGTCAGGGTTCAGGGTTGGGGGACTGTACTTGGGGTCAGAGTTCAGGGTTGGGGGACTGTAATTCTGGTCAGGGTACAGGGTTCAGGGTTGGGGGACTGTACTTGGGGTCAGGGTTCAGGGTTGGGGGACTGTACTTGGGGACAGGGTTCAGGGTTCAGTGTTGAGGGACTGTACTTGGGGTCAGGGTTCAGTGTTGGGGGCCTGTACTTGGGGTCAGGGTTCAGGGTTGAGGCACTGTACTAGGGGTCAGGGGTCAGAGTTGGGGGACTGTACTTCGGGTCAGAGTCAGGGTTCAGGGTTGGGGGACTGTACTTGGGGTCAGAGTTCAGGGTTGGGGGACTGTAATTCGGGTCAGGGTACAGGGTTCAGGGTTGGGGGACTGTACTTGGGAAAGAGTTCAGGGGTCAGGGTCGGGCGACTGTACTTGGGGTCAGAGTTCAGGGTTGGGGGACTGTACTTGGGGTCAGGGGTCAGGGTTGGAGGACTGTACTTGGGGTCAGAGTTCAGGGTTCAGGTTTGGGGGACTGTACTTGCGGTCAGGGTTCGGGGTTCAGGGTTGGGGGACTGTACTTGGGGTCAGGGTTCAGGCTTGGGGGACTGTACTTCGGGTCAGGGTTCAGGGTTGACGGACTGTACTTGGGGTCAGAGTTCAGGGTTCACGGTTGGGGGGCTGGACTTGGGGTCAGGGGTCAGGGTTCAGGGTGGGGGACTGTACTTGGGGTCAGGGTTCAGGGTTGGGGGACTGTACTTGGGGTCAGGGTTCACGGTTGGGGGACTGTACTTGGGGTCAGGGTTCAGGGTTGGGGGACTGTACTTGGGGTCAGGGTTCGGGGTTGGGGGACTGTACTTGGGGTCAGGGTTCAGGGTTGGGGGACTGTACTTGGGGTCAGAGTTCAGGGTTCAGGGTTGGGGGACTGTGCTCAGGGTCAGGGTTCAGGGTTGGCGGACTGTACTTGGGGTCAGGGTTCGGGATTCAGGGTTGGGGGACTGTACTTGGGGTCAGGGTTCAGGGTTGGGGGACTGTACTTGGGGTCTGGGATCGGGGTTCAAGGTTGGGGGACTGTACTTGGGGTCAGGGTTCAGGGTTGGGGGACTGTACTTGGGGTCAGGGTTCAGGGTTCAGGGTTGAGAGACTGTACTAGGGGTCAGGGTTCAGGGTTGGGAGACTGTTTTGGGGTCAGAGATCAGGGTTCAGGGTTGGGGGACTGTACTTGGGGTCAGGGTTCAGAGTTGGGGGACTGTACTTCGGGTCAGAGTCAGGGTTCAGGGTTGGGGGACTGTACTTGGGGTCAGGAATCGGGATTCAGGGTTGAGGTAATGTACTTGGGGTCAGTTCTCAGGATTCAGGGTTGGGGGACTGTACTTGGGGTCAGGGTTCAGGGTTGGGGGACTGTACTTGGGGTCAGGGTTCAGGGACTGTACTTGGGGTCAGGGTTCAGGGTTCAGTGTTGAGGGACTGTACTTGGGGTCAGGGTTCAGTGTTGGGGGACAGTACTTGGGGTCAGGTTCAGGGACTATACTTGGGGTCAGGGTTCAGGGTTCAGTGTTGAGGGACTGTACTAGGGGTCAGGGTTCAGGGTTGGGAGACTGTTTTGGGGTCAGAGTTCAGGGTTCAGGATTGGGGGACTGTACTTGGGGTCAGGGGTCAGGGTTCAAGATTGGGGGACTGTACTTGGGGTCTGGGATCAGGGTTCAGGGTTGGGGGACTGTACTTGGGGTCAGGGTTCAGGGTTGGGGGACTGTACTTGGGGTCAGAGTTCAGGGTTCAGGGTTGGGGGACTGTACTTGGGGTCAGACTTCAGGATTGGGGGACTGTACTTGGGGTCAGGGTTCGGGATTCAGGGTTGGGGGACTGTACTTGGGGTCAGGGTTCAGGATTCAGGGACTGTACTTGGGGTCAGGGTTCAGGGTTGGGTGACTGTAATTGGGGTCAGGGTTCAGGGTTGGGGGACTGTACTTGGGGTCAGGGTTCAGGGTTCAGTGTTGAGGGACTGTACTTGGGGTCAGGGTTCAGTGTTGGGGGACTGTACTTGGGGTCAGGGTTCAGGTTTCAGGGTTGAGGGACCGTACTAGGGGTCAGGGTTCAGGGTTGGGAGACTGTTTTGGGGTCAGAGTTCAGGGTTCAGGGTTGGAGGACTGTACATGGGGTCAGGGTTCAGAGTTGGGGGACTGTACTTCGGGTCAGAGTCAGGGTTCAGGGTTGGGGGACTGTACTTGGGGTCAGAGTTCAGGGTTGGGGGACTGTAATTCTGGTCAGGGTACAGGGTTCAGGGTTGGGGGACTGTACTTGGGAAAGAGTTCAGGGGTCAGGGTCGGGGGACTGTACTTGGGGTCAGAGTTCAGGGTTGGGGGACTGTACTTGGGGTCAGGGGTCAGGGTTAAGGGTTGGGGGACTGTACTTGGGGTCAGGGTTCAGGGTGGGGGACTGTACTTGGGGACAGGGTTCAGGGTTCAGTGTTGAGGGACTGTACTTGGGGTCAGGGTTCAGGGACTGTACTTGGGGTCAGGGTTCAGGGTTCAGTGTTGAGGGACTGTACTAGGGGTCAGGGTTCAGGGTTGGGAGACTGTTTTGGGGTCAGAGTTCAGGGTTCAGGATTGGTGGTCTGTACTTGGGGTCAGGGGTCAGGGTTCAAGATTGGGGGACTGTACATGGGGTCTGGGATCAGGGTTCAGGGTTGGGGGACTGTACTTGGGGTCAGGGTTCAGGGTTGGGGGACTGTACTTGGGGTCAGAGTTCAGGGTTCAGGATTGGGGGACTGTACTTGGGGTCAGACTTCAGGATTGGGGGACTGTACTTGGGGTCAGGGTTCGGGATTCAGGGTTGGGGGACTGTACTTGGGGTCAGGTTTCAGGGTTGGGGGACTGTACTTGGGGTCAGGCTTCAGGATTCAGGGACTGTACTTGGGGTCAGGGTTCAGGGTTGGGTGACTGTAATTGGGGTCAGGGTTCAGGGTTGGGGGACTGTACTTGGGGTCAGGGTTCAGGGTTCAGTGTTGAGGGACTGTACTTGGGGTCAGGGTTCAGTGTTGGGGGACTGTACTTGGGGTCAGGGTTCAGGGTTCAGGGTTGAGGGACCGTACTAGGGGTCAGGGTTCAGGGTTGGGAGACTGTTTTGGGGTCAGAGTTCAGGGTTCAGGGTTGGGGGACTGTACTTGGGGTCAGGGTTCAGAGATGGGGGACTGTACTTCGGGTCAGAGTCAGGGTTCAGGGTTGGGGGACTGTACTTGGGGTCAGAGTTCAGGGTTGGGGGACTGTAATTCTGGTCAGGGTACAGGGTTCAGGGTTGGGGGACTGTACTTGGGAAAGAGTTCAGGGGTCAGGGTCGGGGGACTGTACTTGGGGTCAGAGTTCAGGGTTGGGGGACTGTACTTGGGGTCAGGGGTCAGGGTTAAGGGTTGGGGGACTGTACTTGGGGTCAGGGTTCAGGGTTGGGGGACTGTACTCGGGGACAGGGTTCAGTGTTGAGGGACTGTACTTGGGGTCAGGGTTCAGTGTTGGGGGCCTGTACTTGGGGTCAGGGGTCAGGGTTGGAGGACTGTACTTGGGGTCAGAGTTCAGGGTTCAGGTTTGGGGGACTGTACTTGCGGTCAGGGTTCGGGGTTCAGGGTTGGGGGACTGTACTTGGGGTCAGGGTTCAGGGTTGGGGGACTGTACTTCGGGTCAGGGTTCAGGGTTGACGGACTGTACTTGGGGTCAGAGTTCAGGGTTCACGGTTGGGGGACTGGACTTGGGGTCAGGGGTCAGGGTTCAGGATGGGGGACTGTACTTGGGGTCAGGGTTCAGGGTTGAGGGACTGTACTAGGGGTCAGAGTTCAGGGTTGGGAGACTGTTTTGGGGTCAGAGTTCAGGGTTGGGGGACTGTACTTGGGGTCAGGGTTCAGAGTTGGGGGACTGTACTTCGGGTCAGAGTCAGGGTTCAGAGTTGGGGGACTGTACTTGGGGTCAGAGTTCAGGGTTGGGGGACTGTACTTGGGGTCAGGAATCGGGATTCAGGGTTGGGGGACTGTACTTGGGGTCAGGGTTCAGGGTTGGGGGACTGTACTTGGGGTGAGGGTTCAGGGTTCAGAGTTGGGGGACTGTACTTGGGGTCGGAGTTCAGGGTTGAGGGAATGTACTTGGGGGCAGTTTTCAGGATTCAGGGTTGGGGGACTGTACTTGGGGTCAGGGTTCAGGGTTGGGGGACTGTACTTGGGGTCAGGGTTCAGGGACTGTACTTGGGGTCAGGGTTCAGGGTTCAGTGTTGAGGGACTGTACTAGGGGTCAGGGTTCAGGGTTGGGAGACTGTTTTGGGGTCAGAGTTCAGGGTTCAGGATTGGGGGACTGTACTTGGGGTCAGGGTTCAGGGTTGGGGGACTGTACTTGGGGTCAGAGTCAGGGTTCAGGGTTGGGGGACTGTACTTGGGGTCAGAGTTCAGGGTTGGGGGACTGTACTAGGGGTCAGGGTTCAGGGTTCAGCGTTGGGGGACTGTACTTGGGGTCAGAGTTCAGGGTTGGGGGACTGTACTTGGGGTCAAGGGTCAGGGATGGGGGACAGTACTTGGGTCAGAGTTCAGTTTTCAGGGTTGGGGGACTGTATTTGGGGTCTGGGTTCAGGGTGGGGGACTGTACTTGGGGTCAGAGTTCAGGGTTGGGGGACTGTACTTTGGGTCAGGGTTCAGGGTTCAGCGTTGGGGGACTGTACTTGGGGTCAGAGTTCAGGGTTGGGGGACTGTACTTGGGGTCAAGGGTCAGGGATGGGGGACTGTACTTGGGGTCAGGGTTCAGGGTTGGGGGACTGTACTTGGGGTCACGGTTCAGAGTTGGGGGACTGTACTTGGGGTCAGAGGTCAGGGTTCAGGGTTGGGTGACTGTACTTGGGGTCAGGGATCGGGGATGGGGGACTGTACTTGGGGTCAGGGTTTAGGGTTGGGAGACTGTACTCGCTGTCAGAGTTCAGGGTTCAGGGTTGAGGGACTGTACTTGGGGTCAGGGTTCGGGATTCAGGGTTGGGGGACTGTACTTGGGGTCAGGTTTCAGGGTTGGGGGACTGTATTTGGGGTCAGGGTTCAGGGTTGGGGGACTGTATTTGGGGTCAGGGTTCAGGGTTGAGGGACTGTACTTGGGGTCAGGGTTGGGGGACTGTTCTTGGGGTCAGGGTTCGGGATGCAGGGTTGGGGGACTGTACTCATGTTCACGGTTCAGGGTTCAGGGTTGGGGGACGGTACTTGGGGTCAGGGGTCAGCGTTGGGGGACTGTACTTGGGGTCAGGGTTCCCGGTTCAGGGTTGGGGGACTGTACTTGGGGTCAGGGTGCGGGGTTCAGGGTTGGGGGACTGTACTTGGGGTCAGGGTTCAGGCTTGGGGGACTGTACTTGGGGTCAGGGTTCAGGGTTGGAGGACTGTACTTGGGGTCAGGGTTCAGGGTTGGCGGATTGTACTTGGGGTCAGAGTTCAGGGTTCAGGGTTTGGGGACTGTACTTGGTGTCAGGGTTCTGGGTTCAGGGTTGGGGGATTGTACTTGCGGTCAGGGTTCAGGATTCAGGGTTGGGGAACTGTACTTGGGATCAGGGTTCAGGGTTGGCGGACTGTACTTGGGGTCAGGGTTCGGTATTCAGGGTTGGGGAACTGTACTTGGGATCAGGGGTCAGGGTTGGGGGACTGTACTTGGGGTCAGGGTTCGGTATTCAGGGTTGGGGGACTGTACTTGGGGTCAGGGTTGAGGGACTGTACTTGTGGTCAGGGTTCAGAGCTGGGGGACTGTACTTGGGGTGAGGGGTCAGGGTTCAGAGTTGGGGGACTGTACTTGGGTTCAGGGTTCAGTGTTGAGGGACTGTACTTGGGGTCAGGGTTCAGTGTTGGGGGACTGTACTTGGGGTCAGGGTTCAGGGTTCAGGCTTGAGGGACCGTACTAGGGGTCAGGGTTCAGGCTTGGGTGACTGTACTTGGGGTCAGGGTTCAGGGTTGGAGGACTGTACTTGGGGTCAGGGTTCAGGGTTGGCGGACTGTACTTGGGGTCAGAGTTCAGGGTTCAGGGTTGGGGGACTGTACTTGGTGTCAGGGTTCAGGGTTCAGGGTTGGGGGATTGTACTTGGGGTCAGGGTTCGGGATTCAGGGTTGGGGGTCTGTACTTGGATTCAGGGTTCAGGGTTGGCGGACTATACTTGGGGTCAGGGTTCGGTATTCAGGGTTGGGGGACTGTACTTGGGGTCAGGGGTCAGGGTTGAGGGACTGTACTTGGGGTCAGGGTTCAGAGTTGGGGGACTGTACTTGGGGTGAGGGTTCAGGGTTCAGAGTTGGTGGACTGTACTTCGGGTCAGAGTCAGGGTTCAGGGTTGGGGGACTGTACTTGGGGTCAGAGTTCAGGGTTGGGGGACTGTACTTGGGGTCAGGAATCGGGATTCAGGGTTGGGGGACTGTACTTGGGGTCAGGGTTCAGGGTTGGGGGACTGTACTTGGGGTGAGGGTTCAGGGTTCAGAGTTGGGGGACTGTACTTGGGGTCGGAGTTCAGGGTTGAGGGAATGTACTTGGGGGCAGTTTTCAGGATTCAGGGTTGGGGGACTGTACTTGGGGTCAGGGTTCAGGGTTGGGGGACTGTACTTGGGGTCAGGGTTCAGGGACTGTACATGGGCTCAGGGTTCAGGGATCAGTGTTCAGGGACTGTACTTGGGGTCAGGGTTCAGGGTTCAGTGTTGAGGGACTACTAGGGGTCAGGGTTCAGGGTTGGGAGACTGTTTTGGGGTCAGAGTTCAGGGTTCAGGATTGGGGGACTGTACTTGGAGTCAGGGGTCAGGGTTCAAGATTGGGGGACTGTACTTGGGGTCTGGGAGCAGGGTTCAGGGTTGGGGGACTGTACTTGGGGTCAGAGTTCAGGGTTCAGGGTTGGGGGACTGTACTTGGGGTCAGAGTTCAGGATTGGGTGACTGTACTTGGGGTCAGGGTTCGGGATTCAGGGTTGGGGGACTGTACTTGGGGTCAGGGTTCAGGGTTGGGGGACTGTACTTGGGCTGAGGGTTCAGGGTTCAGAGTTGGGGGACTGTACTTGGGGTCAGGGTTCAGGGTTGGGGGACTGTACTTGGGGTGAGGGTTCAGGATTCAGGGACTGTGCTTGGGGTCAGGGTTGGGTGACTGTACTTGGGGTCAGGGTTCAGGGTTCAGTGTTGAGGGACTGTACTTGGGGTCAGGGTTCAGTGTTGGGGGACTGTACTTGGGGTCAGGGTTCAGGGTTCAGGGTTGAGGTACCGTACTAGGGGTCAGTGTTGGGAGACTGTTTTGGGGTCATAGTTCAGGGTTCAGGGTTGGGGGACTGTACTTGGGGTCAGGGTTCAGAGTTGGGGGACTGTACTTCGGGTCAGAGTCAGGGTTCAGGGTTGGGGGACTGTACTTGGGGTCAGAGTTCAGGGTTGGGGGACTGTAATTCGGGTCAGGGTACAGGGTTCAGGGTTGGGGGACTGTACTTGGGAAAGAGTTCAGGGGTCAGGGTCGGGGGACTGTACTTGGGGTCAGAGTTCAAGGTTGGGGGACTGTACTTGGGGTCAGGGGTCAGGGTTAAGGGTTGGGGGACTGTACTTGCGGTCAGGGTTCGGGGTTCAGGGTTGGGGGACTGTACTTGGGGTCAGGGTTCAGGGTTGGAGGACTGTACTTCGGGTCAGGGTTCAAGATTGACGGACTGTACTTGGGGTCAGAGTTCAGGGTTCAGGTTTGGGGGACTGTACTTGCGGTCAGGGTTCGGGGTTCAGGGTTGGGGGACTGTACTTCGGGTCAGGGTTCAGGGTTGACGGACTGTACTTGGGGTCAGAATTCAGGGTTCAGGTTTGGGGGACTGTACTTGCGGTCAGGGTTCGGGGTTCAGGGTTGGGGGACTGTACTTCAGGTCAGGGTTCAGGGTTGACGGACTGTACTTGGGGTCAGTGTTCGGGGTTGGGGGACTGTACATGGGGTCAGGGTTCAGGGTTGGCGGACTGTACTTCGGGTCAGGGTTCAAGATTGACGGACTGTACTTGGGGTCAGAGTTCAGGGTTCAGGGTTAGGGGACTGTACTTGGGGTCAGGGGTCAGGGTTCAGGATTGGGGGACTGTACTTGGGGTCTGGGATCGGGGTTCAAGGTTGGGGGACTGTACTTGGGGTCAGGGTTCAGGGTTGGGGGACTGTACTTGGGGTCAGAGTTCAGGGTTCAGCGTTGGGGGTCTGTACTTGGGGTCAGAGTTCAGGATTGGGGGACTGTACTTGGGGTCAGGGTTCGGGATTCAGGGTTGGGGGACTGTACTTGGGGTCAGGGTTCAGGGTTGGGGGACTGTACTTGGGCCGAGGGTTCAGGGTTCAGAGTTGGGGGACTGTACTTGGGGTCAGAGTTCAGGGTTGAGGGAATGTACTTGGGGTCAGTTTTCAGGATTCAGGGTTGGGGGACTGTACTTGGGGTCAGGGTTCAGGGTTGGGGGACTGTACTTGGGGTCAGGGTTCAGGGTTGGGGGACTGTACTTGGGGTCAGGGTTCAGGGTTCAGTGTTGAGGCACTGTACTTGGGGTCAGGGTTCAGTTTTGGGGGACTGTACTTGGGGTCAGGGTTCAGGGTTGAGGGACTGTACTAGGGGTCAGGGTTCAGGGTTGGGAGATTGTTTTGGGGTCAGAGTTCAGGGTTCAGGGTTGGGGGACGGTAGTTGGGGTCAGAGTTCAGGGTTGGGGGACTGTATTTGGGGTCAGGGTTCAGGGTTCAGAGTTGGGGGACTGTACTTGGGGTCAGAGTTCAGGGTTGAGTGAATGTACTTGGGGTCACTTTTCAGGATTCAGGGTTGGGGGATTGTACTTGGGGTCAGGGGTCAGGGTTCAGGGTTGGGGGACTGTACTTGGGGTCAGGGTTCAGGGTTGGGGGACTGTACTTGGGGTCAGGGTTCAGTGTTGAGGGACTGTACTTGGGGTCAGGGTTCAGGGTTGAGGGACTGTACTACGGGTCAGGGTTCATGGTTGGGAGACTGTTTTGGGGTCAGAGTCAGGGTTCAGGGTTGGGGGACTGTACCTGGGGTCAGAGTTCAGGGTTGGGGGACTGTACTAGGGGTCAGGGTTCAGGGTTCAGCGTTGGGGGACTGTACTTGGGGTCAGAGTTCAGGGTTGGGGGACTGTACTTGGGGTCAAGGGTCAGGGATGGGGGACAGTACTTGGGTCAGAGTTCAGTTTTCAGGGTTGGGGGACTGTATTTGGGGTCTGGGTTCAGGGTGGGGGACTGTACTTGGGGTCAGAGTTCAGGGTTGGGGGACTGTACTTCGGGTCAGGGTTCAGGGTTCAGCGTTGGGGGACTGTACTTGGGGTCAGAGTTCAGGGTTGTGGGACTGTACTTGGGGTCAAGGGTCAGGGATGGGGGACTGTACTTGGGGTCAGGGTTCAGGGTTGGGGGACTGTACTTGGGGTCAGGGTTCAGAGTTGGGGGACTGTACTTGGGGTCAGAGGTCAGGGTTCAGGGTTGGGTGACTGTACTTGGGGTCAGGGATCGGGGATGGGGGACTGTACTTGGGGTCAGGGTTTAGGGTTGGGAGACTGTACTCGCTGTCAGAGTTCAGGGTTCAGGGTTGAGGGACTGTACTTAGGGTCAGGGTTCGGGATTCAGGGTTGGGGGACTGTACTTGGGGTCAGGTTTCAGGGTTGGGGGACTGTACTTGGGGTCAGGGTTCAGGGTTGAGGGACTGTACTTGGGGTCAGGGGTCAGGGTTCAGGGTTGGGGGACTGTACTTGTGGTCAGGGTTCACAGTTGGGGGACTTTTCTTGGGGTCAGGGTTCAGGGTTGGGGGACTGTACTTGGGGTCAGGGTTCGGTGTTGGGGGACTGTACATGGGGTCAGGGTTCAGGGTTGGGGGACTGTACTTGGGGTCAGAGTTCAGGGTTCAGGGTTGGGAGACTGTACTTGGGGTCAGGGTTCGGGATTCAGGGTTGGGGGACTGTACTTGGGGTCAGGGTTCAGGGTTGGGGGACTGTACTTGGGGTGAGGGTTCAGGGTTCAGAGTTGGGGGACTGTACTTGGGGTCAGAGTTCAGGGTTGAGGGAATGTACTTGGGGTCAGTTTTCAGGATTCAGGGTTGGGGGACTGTACTTGGGGTCAGGGTTCACGGTTGGGAGACTGTACTTGGGGTCAGGGTTCGGGATTCAGGGTTGGGGGACTGTACTTGGGGTCAGGGCTCAGGGTTGGGGGACTGTACTTGGGGTGAGGGTTCAGGGTTCAGAGTTGGGGGACTGTACTTGGGGTCAGAGTTCAGGGTTGAGGGAATGTACTTGGGGTCAGTTTTCAGGATTCAGGGTTGGGAGACTGTACTTGTGGTCAGGGGTCAGGGTTGAGGGTTGGGGGACTGTACTTGGGGTCAGGGTTCAGTGTTGAGGGACTGTACTTGGGGTCAGGGTTCAGGGTTGGGAGACTGTTTGGGGTCAGAGTTCAGGGTTCAGGGTTGGGGGACTGTACTTGGGGTCAGGGTTCAGAGTTGGGGGACTGTACTTCGGGTCAGGGTTCGGATTCAGGGTTGCGGGACTATACTTGGGGTCAGGGTTCAGGGTTGGGGGACTGTACTTGGGGTAAGAGTTCAGGATAGGGTGACTGTACTTGGGGTCAGGGTTCGGGATTCAGGGTTGGGGGACTGTACTTGGGGTCAGGGTTCAGGGTTGGGGGACTGTACTTGGGGTCAGGGTTCAGGGTTGGGGGACTGTACTTGGGCTGAGGGTTCAGGGTTCAGAGTTGGGGGACTGTACTTGGGGTCAGAGTTCAGGGTTGAGGGAATGTACTTGGGGTCAGTTTTCAGGATTCAGGGTTGGGGGACTGTACTTGGGGTCAGGGGTCAGGGTTGGGGGACTGTACTTGGGGTCAGGGTTCAGGGTTGGGGGACTGTACTTGGGGTCAGGGTTCAGGGTTGCGGGACTGTACTTGGGGTCAGGGTTCAGGGTTCAGTGTTGGGGGACTGTACTTGGGGTCAGGGTTCAGGGTTCAGGGTTGAGGGACTGTACTAGGGGTCAGGGTTCAGGGTTGGGAGACTGTTTTGGGGTCAGAGTTCAGGGTTCAGGGTTGGGGGACTGTACTTGGGGTCAGGGTTCAGAGTTGGGGGACTGTACTTCGGGTCAGAGTCAGGGTTCAGGGTTGGGGGACTGTACTTGGGGTCAGAGTTCAGGGTTGGGGGACTGTACTTGGGGTCAGGAATCGGGATTCAGGGTTGGGGGACTGTACTTGGGGTCAGGGTTCAGGGTTGGGGGACTGTACTTGGGGTGAGGGTTCAGGGTTCAGAGTTGGGGGACTGTACTTGGGGTCGGAGTTCAGGGTTGAGGGAATGTACTTGGGGGCAGTTTTCAGGATTCAGGGTTGGGGGACTGTACTTGGGGTCAGGGTTCAGGGTTGGGGGACTGTACTTGGGGTCAGGGTTCAGGGACTGTACTTGGGCTCAGGGTTCAGGGATCAGTGTTCAGGGACTGTACTTGGGGTCAGGGTTCAGGGTTCAGTGTTGAGGGACTGTACTAGGGGTCAGGGTTCAGGGTTGGGAGACTGTTTTGGGGTCAGAGTTCAGGGTTCAGGATTGGGGGACTGTACTTGGAGTCAGGGGTCAGGGTTCAAGATTGGGGGACTGTACTTGGGGTCTGGGAGCAGGGTTCAGGGTTGGGGGACTGTACTTGGGGTCAGAGTTCAGGGTTCAGGGTTGGGGGACTGTACTTGGGGTCAGAGTTCAGGATTGGGTGACTGTACTTGGGGTCAGGGTTCGGGATTCAGGGTTGGGGGACTGTACTTGGGGTCAGGGTTCAGGGTTGGGGGACTGTACTTGGGCTGAGGGTTCAGGGTTCAGAGTTGGGGGACTGTACTTGGGGTCAGGGTTCAGGGTTGGGGGACTGTACTTGGGGTGAGGGTTCAGGATTCAGGGACTGTGCTTGGGGTCAGGGTTGGGTGACTGTACTTGGGGTCTGGGTTCAGGGTTCAGTGTTGAGGGACTGTACTTGGGGTCAGGGTTCAGTGTTGGGGGACTGTACTTGGGGTCAGGGTTCAGGGTTCAGGGTTGAGGGACCGTACTAGGGGTCAGTGTTGGGAGACTGTTTTGGGGTCATAGTTCAGGGTTCAGGGTTGGGGGACTGTACTTGGGGTCAGGGTTCAGAGTTGGGGGACTGTACTTCGGGTCAGAGTCAGGGTTCAGGGTTGGGGGACTGTACTTGGGGTCAGAGTTCAGGGTTGGGGGACTGTAATTCGGGTCAGGGTACAGGGTTCAGGGTTGGGGGACTGTACTTGGGAAAGAGTTCAGGGGTCAGGGTCGGGGGACTGTACTTGGGGTCAGAGTTCAAGGTTGGGGGACTGTACTTGGGGTCAGGGGTCAGGGTTAAGGGTTGGGGGACTGTATTTGGGGTCAGGGTTCAGGGTTGGGGGACTGTACTTGCGGTCAGGGTTCGGGGTTCAGGGTTGGGGGACTGTACTTGGGGTCAGGGTTCAGGGTTGGGGGACTGTACTTCGGGTCAGGGTTCAGGGTTGACGGACTGTACTTGGGGTCAGAATTCAGGGTTCAGGTTTGGGGGACTGTACTTGCGGTCAGGGTTCGGGGTTCAGGGTTGGGGGACTGTACTTCAGGTCAGGGTTCAGGGTTGACGGACTGTACTTGGGGTCAGTGTTCGGGGTTGGGGGACTGTACATGGGGTCAGGGTTCAGGGTTGGCGGACTGTACTTGGGGTCAGAGTTCAGGGTTCAGGGTTAGGGGACTGTACTTGGGGTCAGGGGTCAGGGTTCAGGATTGGGGGACTGTACTTGGGGTCTGGGATCGGGGTTCAAGGTTGGGGGACTGTACTTGGGGTCAGGGTTCAGGGTTGGGGGACTGTACTTGGGGTCAGAGTTCAGGGTTCAGCGTTGGGGGTCTGTACTTGGGGTCAGAGTTCAGGATTGGGGGACTGTACTTGGGGTCAGGGTTCGGGATTCAGGGTTGGGGGACTGTACTTGGGGTCAGGGTTCAGGGTTGGGGGACTGTACTTGGGCCGAGGGTTCAGGGTTCAGAGTTGGGGGACTGTACTTGGGGTCAGAGTTCAGGGTTGAGGGAATGTACTTGGGGTCAGTTTTCAGGATTCAGGGTTGGGGGACTGTACTTGGGGTCAGGGTTCAGGGTTGGGGGACTGTACTTGGGGTCAGGGTTCAGGGTTGGGGGACTGTACTTGGGGTCAGGGTTCAGGGTTCAGTGTTGAGGCACTGTACTTGGGGTCAGGGTTCAGTTTTGGGGGACTGTACTTGGGGTCAGGGTTCAGGGTTCAGGGTTGAGGGACTGTACTAGGGGTCAGGGTTCAGGGTTGGGAGATTGTTTTGGGGTCAGAGTTCAGGGTTCAGGGTTGGGGGACGGTAGTTGGGGTCAGAGTTCAGGGTTGGGGGACTGTATTTGGGGTCAGGGTTCAGGGTTCAGAGTTGGGGGACTGTACTTGGGGTCAGAGTTCAGGGTTGAGGGAATGTACTTGGGGTCACTTTTCAGGATTCAGGGTTGGGGGATTGTACTTGGGGTCAGGGGTCAGGGTTCAGGGTTGGGGGACTGTACTTGGGGTCAGGGTTCAGGGTTGGGGGACTGTACTTGGGGTCAGGGTTCAGTGTTGAGGGACTGTACTTGGGGTCAGGGTTCAGGGTTGAGGGACTGTACTACGGGTCAGGGTTCATGGTTGGGAGACTGTTTTGGGGTCAGAGTCAGGGTTCAGGGTTGGGGGACTGTACTTGGGGTCAGAGTTCAGGGTTGGGGGACTGTACTAGGGGTCAGGGTTCAGGGTTCAGCGTTGGGGGACTGTACTTGGGGTCAGAGTTCAGGGTTGGGGGACTGTACTTGGGGTCAAGGGTCAGGGATGGGGGACAGTACTTGGGTCAGAGTTCAGTTTTCAGGGTTGGGGGACTGTATTTGGGGTCTGGGTTCAGGGTGGGGGACTGTACTTGGGGTCAGAGTTCAGGGTTGGGGGACTGTACTTCGGGTCAGGGTTCAGGGTTCAGCGTTGGGGGACTGTACTTGGGGTCAGAGTTCAGGGTTGGGGGACTGTACTTGGGGTCAAGGGTCAGGGATGGGGGACTGTACTTGGGGTCAGGGTTCAGGGTTGGGGGACTGTACTTGGGGTCAGGGTTCAGAGTTGGGGGACTGTACTTGGGGTCAGAGGTCAGGGTTCAGGGTTGGGTGACTGTACTTGGGGTCAGGGATCGGGGATGGGTGACTGTACTTGGGGTCAGGGTTTAGGGTTGGGAGACTGTACTCGCTGTCAGAGTTCAGGGTTCAGGGTTGAGGGACTGTACTTGGGGTCAGGGTTCGGGATTCAGGGTTGGGGGACTGTACTTGGGGTCAGGTTTCAGGGTTGGGGGACTGTATTTGGGGTCAGGGTTCAGGGTTGGGGGACTGTATTTGGGGTCAGGGTTCAGGGTTGAGGGACTGTTCTTGGGGTCAGGGTTCGGGATGCAGGGTTGGGGGACTGTACTCATGTTCACGGTTCAGGGTTCAGGGTTGGGGGACGGTACTTGGGGTCAGGGGTCAGCGTTGGGGGACTGTACTTGGGGTCAGGGTTCCCGGTTCAGGGTTGGGGGACTGTACTTGGGGTCAGGGTGCGGGGTTCAGGGTTGGGGGACTGTACTTGGGGTCAGGGTTCAGGCTTGGGGGACTGTACTTGGGGTCAGGGTTCAGGGTTGGAGGACTGTACTTGGGGTCAGGGTTCAGGGTTGGCGGATTGTACTTGGGGTCAGAGTTCAGGGTTCAGGGTTTGGGGACTGTACTTGGTGTCAGGGTTCTGGGTTCAGGGTTGGGGGATTGTACTTGCGGTCAGGGTTCGGGATTCAGGGTTGGGGAACTGTACTTGGGATCAGGGTTCAGGGTTGGCGGACTGTACTTGGGGTCAGGGTTCGGTATTCAGGGTTGGGGAACTGTACTTGGGATCAGGGGTCAGGGTTGGGGGACTGTACTTGGGGTCAGGGTTCGGTATTCAGGGTTGGGGGACTGTACTTGGGGTCAGGGTTGAGGGACTGTACTTGTGGTCAGGGTTCAGAGCTGGGGGACTGTACTTGGGGTGAGGGGTCAGGGTTCAGAGTTGGGGGACTGTACTTGGGTTCAGGGTTCAGTGTTGAGGGACTGTACTTGGGGTCAGGGTTCAGTGTTGGGGGACTGTACTTGGGGTCAGGGTTCAGGGTTCAGGCTTGAGGGACCGTACTAGGGGTCAGGGTTCAGGCTTGGGCGACTGTACTTGGGGTCAGGGTTCAGGGTTGGAGGACTGTACTTGGGGTCAGCGTTCAGGGTTGGCGGACTGTACTTGGGGTCAGAGTTCAGGGTTCAGGGTTGGGGGACTGTACTTGGTGTCAGGGTTCAGGGTTCAGGGTTGGGGGATTGTACTTGGGGTCAGGGTTCGGGATTCAGGGTTGGGGGTCTGTACTTGGATTCAGGGTTCAGGGTTGGCGGACTGTACTTGGGGTCAGGGTTCGGTATTCAGGGTTGGGGGACTGTACTTGGGGTCAGGGGTCAGGGTTGAGGGACTGTACTTGGGGTCAGGGTTCAGAGTTGGGGGACTGTACTTGGGGTCAGGGTTCAGGGTTCAGTGTTGAGGGACTGTACTTGGGGTCAGGGTGCAGTGTTGGGGGACTGTACTTGGGGTCAGGGTTCACAGTTGGGGGACTGTTCTTGGGGTCAGGGTTCAGGGTTGGGGGACTGTACTTGGGGTCAGGGTTCGGGGTTGGGGGACTGTACATTGGGTCAGGGTCCAGGGTTGGGGGACTGTACTTGGGGTCAGAGTTCAGGGTTCAGGGTTGGGGGACTGTACTCAGGGTCAGGGTTCAGGGTTAGCGGACTGTACTTGGGGTCAGGGTTCGGGATTCAGGGTTGGGGGACTGTACTTGGGGTCAGGGTTCAGGGTTGGGGGACTGTACTTGGGGTGAGGGTTCAGGGTTCAGAGTTGGGGGACTGTACTTGGGGTCAGAGTTCAGGGTTGAGGGAATGTACTTGGGGTCAGTTTTCAGGATTCAGGGTTGGGTGACTGTACTTGGGGTCAGGGGTCAGGGTTCAGGGTTGGGGGACTGTACTTGGGGTCAGGGTTCAGGGTTGGGGGACTGTACTTGGGGTCAGTGTTCAGGGTTCAGTGTTGAGGGACTGTACTTGGGGTCAGGGTTCAGTGTTGGGGGCCTGTACTTGGGGTCAGGGTTCAGGGTTGGGAGACTATTTTGGGGTCAGAGTTCAGGGTTCAGGGTTGGGGGACTGTACTTGGGGTCAGGGTTCAGAGTTGGGGGACTGTACTTCGGGTCAGGGTTCGGATTCAGGGTTGCGGGACTGTACTTGGGGTAAGAGTTCAGGATAGGGTGACTGTACTTGGGGTCAGGGTTCGGGATTCAGGGTTGGGGGACTGTACTTGGGGTCAGGGTTCAGGGTTGGGGGACTGTACTTGGGCTGAGGGTTCAGGGTTCAGAGTTGGGGGACTGTACTTGGGGTCAGAGTTCAGGGTTGAGGGAATGTACTTGGGGTCAGTTTTCAGGATTCAGGGTTGGGGGACTGTACTTGGGGTCAGGGGTCAGGGTTGGGGGACTGTACTTGGGGTCAGGGGTCAGGGTTGGGGGACTGTACTTGGGGTCAGGGTTCAGGGTTGGGGGACTGTACTTGGGGTCAGGGTTCAGGTTTGCGGGACTGTACTTGGGGTCAGGGTTCAGGGTTGAGGGACTGTACTAGGGGTCAGAGTTCAGGGTTGGGAGACTGTTTTGGGGTCAGAGTTCAGGGTTGGGGGACTGTACTTGGGGTCAGGGTTCAGAGTTGGGGGACTGTACTTCGGGTCAGAGTCAGGGTTCAGAGTTGGGGGACTGTACTTGGGGTCAGAGTTCAGGGTTGGGGGACTGTACTTGGGGTCAGGAATCGGGATTCAGGGTTGGGGGACTGTACTTGGGGTCAGGGTTCAGGGTTGGGGGACTGTACTTGGGGTGAGGGTTCAGGGTTCAGAGTTGGGGGACTGTACTTGGGGTCGGAGTTCAGGGTTGAGGGAATGTACTTGGGGGCAGTTTTCAGGATTCAGGGTTGGGGGACTGTACTTGGGGTCAGGGTTCAGGGTTGGGGGACTGTACTTGGGGTCAGGGTTCAGGGACTGTACTTGGGGTCAGGGTTCAGGGTTCAGTGTTGAGGGACTGTACTAGGGGTCAGGGTTCAGGGTTGGGAGACTGTTTTGGGGTCAGAGTTCAGGGTTCAGGATTGGGGGACTGTACTTGGAGTCAGGGGTCAGGGTTCAAGATTGGGGGACTGTACTTGGGGTCTGGGAGCAGTGTTCAGGGTTGGGGGACTGTACTTGGGGTCAGGGTTCAGGGTTGGGGGACTGTACTTGGGGTCAGAGTCAGGGTTCAGGGTTGGGGGACTGTACTTGGGGTCAGAGTTCAGGGTTGGGGGACTGTACTAGGGGTCAGGGTTCAGGGTTCAGCGTTGGGGGACTGTACTTGGGGTCAGAGTTCAGGGTTGGGGGACTGTACTTGGGGTCAAGGGTCAGGGATGGGGGACAGTACTTGGGTCAGAGTTCAGTTTTCAGGGTTGGGGGACTGTATTTGGGGTCTGGGTTCAGGGTGGGGGACTGTACTTGGGGTCAGAGTTCAGGGTTGGGGGACTGTACTTTGGGTCAGGGTTCAGGGTTCAGCGTTGGGGGACTGTACTTGGGGTCAAGGGTCAGGGATGGGGGACTGTACTTGGGGTCAGGGTTCAGGGTTGGGGGACTGTACTTGGGGTCACGGTTCAGAGTTGGGGGACTGTACTTGGGGTCAGAGGTCAGGGTTCAGGGTTGGGTGACTGTACTTGGGGTCAGGGATCGGGGATGGGGGACTGTACTTGGGGTCAGGGTTTAGGGTTGGGAGACTGTACTCGCTGTCAGAGTTCAGGGTTCAGGGTTGAGGGACTGTACTTGGGGTCAGGGTTCGGGATTCAGGGTTGGGGGACTGTACTTGGGGTCAGGTTTCAGGGTTGGGGGACTGTATTTGGGGTCAGGGTTCAGGGTTGGGGGACTGTATTTGGGGTCAGGGTTCAGGGTTGAGGGACTGTACTTGGGGTCAGGGTTGGGGGACTGTTCTTGGGGTCAGGGTTCGGGATGCAGGGTTGGGGGACTGTACTCATGTTCACGGTTCAGGGTTCAGGGTTGGGGGACGGTACTTGGGGTCAGGGGTCAGCGTTGGGGGACTGTACTTGGGGTCAGGGTTCCCGGTTCAGGGTTGGGGGACTGTACTTGGGGTCAGGGTGCGGGGTTCAGGGTTGGGGGACTGTACTTGGGGTCAGGGTTCAGGCTTGGGGGACTGTACTTGGGGTCAGGGTTCAGGGTTGGAGGACTGTACTTGGGGTCAGGGTTCAGGGTTGGCGGATTGTACTTGGGGTCAGAGTTCAGGGTTCAGGGTTTGGGGACTGTACTTGGTGTCAGGGTTCTGGGTTCAGGGTTGGGGGATTGTACTTGCGGTCAGGGTTCGGGATTCAGGGTTGGGGAACTGTACTTGGGATCAGGGTTCAGGGTTGGCGGACTGTACTTGGGGTCAGGGTTCGGTATTCAGGGTTGGGGAACTGTACTTGGGATCAGGGGTCAGGGTTGGGGGACTGTACTTGGGGTCAGGGTTCGGTATTCAGGGTTGGGGGACTGTACTTGGGGTCAGGGTTGAGGGACTGTACTTGTGGTCAGGGTTCAGAGCTGGGGGACTGTACTTGGGGTGAGGGGTCAGGGTTCAGAGTTGGGGGACTGTACTTGGGTTCAGGGTTCAGTGTTGAGGGACTGTACTTGGGGTCAGGGTTCAGTGTTGGGGGACTGTACTTGGGGTCAGGGTTCAGGGTTCAGGCTTGAGGGACCGTACTAGGGGTCAGGGTTCAGGCCTGGGTGACTGTACTTGGGGTCAGGGTTCAGGGTTGGAGGACTGTACTTGGGGTCAGGGTTCAGGGTTGGCGGACTGTACTTGGGGTCAGAGTTCAGGGTTCAGGGTTGGGGGACTGTACTTGGTGTCAGGGTTCAGGGTTCAGGGTTGGGGGATTGTACTTGGGGTCAGGGTTCGGGATTCAGGGTTGGGGGTCTGTACTTGGATTCAGGGTTCAGGGTTGGCGGACTATACTTGCGGTCAGGGTTCGGTATTCAGGGTTGGGGGACTGTACTTGGGGTCAGGGGTCAGGGTTGAGGGACTGTACTTGGGGTCAGGGTTCAGAGTTGGGGGACTGTACTTGGGGTGAGGGTTCAGGGTTCAGAGTTGGTGGACTGTACTTCGGGTCAGAGTCAGGGTTCAGGGTTGGGGGACTGTACTTGGGGTCAGAGTTCAGGGTTGGGGGACTGTACTTGGGGTCAGGAATCGGGATTCAGGGTTGGGGGACTGTACTTGGGGTCAGGGTTCAGGGTTGGGGGACTGTACTTGGGGTGAGGGTTCAGGGTTCAGAGTTGGGGGACTGTACTTGGGGTCGGAGTTCAGGGTTGAGGGAATGTACTTGGGGGCAGTTTTCAGGATTCAGGGTTGGGGGACTGTACTTGGGGTCAGGGTTCAGGGTTGGGGGACTGTACTTGGGGTCAGGGTTCAGGGACTGTACTTGGGCTCAGGGTTCAGGGATCAGTGTTCAGGGACTGTACTTGGGGTCAGGGTTCAGGGTTCAGTGTTGAGGGACTGTACTAGGGGTCAGGGTTCAGGGTTGGGAGACTGTTTTGGGGTCAGAGTTCAGGGTTCAGGATTGGGGGACTGTACTTGGAGTCAGGGGTCAGGGTTCAAGATTGGGGGACTGTACTTGGGGTCTGGGAGCAGGGTTCAGGGTTGGGGGACTGTACTTGGGGTCAGAGTTCAGGGTTCAGGGTTGGGGGACTGTACTTGGGGTCAGAGTTCAGGATTGGGTGACTGTACTTGGGGTCAGGGTTCGGGATTCAGGGTTGGGGGACTGTACTTGGGGTCAGGGTTCAGGGTTGGGGGACTGTACTTGGGCTGAGGGTTCAGGGTTCAGAGTTGGGGGACTGTACTTGGGGTCAGGGTTCAGGGTTGGGGGACTGTACTTGGGGTGAGGGTTCAGGATTCAGGGACTGTGCTTGGGGTCAGGGTTGGGTGACTGTACTTGGGGTCAGGGTTCAGGGTTCAGTGTTGAGGGACTGTACTTGGGGTCAGGGTTCAGTGTTGGGGGACTGTACTTGGGGTCAGGGTTCAGGGTTCAGGGTTGAGGTACCGTACTAGGGGTCAGTGTTGGGAGACTGTTTTGGGGTCATAGTTCAGGGTTCAGGGTTGGGGGACTGTACTTGGGGTCAGAGTTCAGGGTTCAGGGTTGGGGGACTGTACTTGGGGTCAGAGTTCAGGATTGGGTGACTGTACTTGGGGTCAGGGTTCGGGATTCAGGGTTGGGGGACTGTACTTGGGGTCAGGGTTCAGGGTTGGGGGACTGTACTTGGGCTGAGGGTTCAGGGTTCAGAGTTGGGGGACTGTACTTGGGGTCAGGGTTCAGGGTTGGGGGACTGTACTTGGGGTGAGGGTTCAGGATTCAGGGACTGTGCTTGGGGTCAGGGTTGGGTGACTGTACTTGGGGTCAGGGTTCAGGGTTCAGTGTTGAGGGACTGTACTTGGGGTCAGGGTTCAGTGTTGGGGGACTGTACTTGGGGTCAGGGTTCAGGGTTCAGGGTTGAGGTACCGTACTAGGGGTCAGTGTTGGGAGACTGTTTTGGGGTCATAGTTCAGGGTTCAGGGTTGGGGGACTGTACTTGGGGTCAGGGTTCAGAGTTGGGGGACTGTACTTCGGGTCAGAGTCAGGGTTCAGGGTTGGGGGACTGTACTTGGGGTCAGAGTTCAGGGTTGGGGGACTGTAATTCGGGTCAGGGTACAGGGTTCAGGGTTGGGGGACTGTACTTGGGAAAGAGTTCAGGGGTCAGGGTCGGGGGACTGTACTTGGGGTCAGAGTTCAAGGTTGGGGGACTGTACTTGGGGTCAGGGGTCAGGGTTAAGGGTTGGGGGACTGTACTTGCGGTCAGGGTTCGGGGTTCAGGGTTGGGGGACTGTACTTGGGGTCAGGGTTCAGGGTTGGAGGACTGTACTTCGGGTCAGGGTTCAAGATTGACGGACTGTACTTGGGGTCAGAGTTCAGGGTTCAGGTTTGGGGGACTGTACTTGCGGTCAGGGTTCGGGGTTCAGGGTTGGGGGACTGTACTTGGGGTGAGGGTTCAGGGTTCAGAGTTGGGGGACTGTACTTGGGGTCGGAGTTCAGGGTTGAGGGAATGTACTTGGGGTCAGTTTTCAGGATTCAGGGTTGGGGGACTGTACTTGGGGTCAGGGGTCAGGGTTGGGGGACTGTACTTGGGGTCAGAGTTCAGGGTTCAGCGTTGGGGGTCTGTACTTGGGGTCAGAGTTCAGGATTGGGGGACTGTACTTGGGGTCAGGGTTCGGGATTCAGGGTTGGGGGACTGTACTTGGGGTCAGGGTTCAGGGTTGGGGGACTGTACTTGGGCCGAGGGTTCAGGGTTCAGAGTTGGGGGACTGTACTTGGGGTCAGAGTTCAGGGTTGAGGGAATGTACTTGGGGTCAGTTTTCAGGATTCAGGGTTGGGGGACTGTACTTGGGGTCAGGGTTCAGGGTTGGGGGACTGTACTTGGGGTCAGGGTTCAGGGTTGGGGGACTGTACTTGGGGTCAGGGTTCAGGGTTCAGTGTTGAGGCACTGTACTTGGGGTCAGGGTTCAGTTTTGGGGGACTGTACTTGGGGTCAGGGTTCAGGGTTCAGGGTTGAGGGACTGTACTAGGGGTCAGGGTTCAGGGTTGGGAGATTGTTTTGGGGTCAGAGTTCAGGGTTCAGGGTTGGGGGACGGTAGTTGGGGTCAGAGTTCAGGGTTGGGGGACTGTATTTGGGGTCAGGGTTCAGGGTTCAGAGTTGGGGGACTGTACTTGGGGTCAGAGTTCAGGGTTGAGGGAATGTACTTGGGGTCACTTTTCAGGATTCAGGGTTGGGGGATTGTACTTGGGGTCAGGGGTCAGGGTTCAGGGTTGGGGGACTGTACTTGGGGTCAGGGTTCAGGGTTGGGGGACTGTACTTGGGGTCAGGGTTCAGTGTTGAGGGACTGTACTTGGGGTCAGGGTTCAGGGTTGAGGGACTGTACTACGGGTCAGGGTTCATGGTTGGGAGACTGTTTTGGGGTCAGAGTCAGGGTTCAGGGTTGGGGGACTGTACTTGGGGTCAGAGTTCAGGGTTGGGGGACTGTACTAGGGGTCAGGGTTCAGGGTTCAGCGTTGGGGGACTGTACTTGGGGTCAGAGTTCAGGGTTGGGGGACTGTACTTGGGGTCAAGGGTCAGGGATGGGGGACAGTACTTGGGTCAGAGTTCAGTTTTCAGGGTTGGGGGACTGTATTTGGGGTCTGGGTTCAGGGTGGGGGACTGTACTTGGGGTCAGAGTTCAGGGTTGGGGGACTGTACTTCGGGTCAGGGTTCAGGGTTCAGCGTTGGGGGACTGTACTTGGGGTCAGAGTTCAGGGTTGGGGGACTGTACTTGGGGTCAAGGGTCAGGGATGGGGGACTGTACTTGGGGTCAGGGTTCAGGGTTGGGGGACTGTACTTGGGGTCAGGGTTCAGAGTTGGGGGACTGTACTTGGGGTCAGAGGTCAGGGTTCAGGGTTGGGTGACTGTACTTGGGGTCAGGGATCGGGGATGGGTGACTGTACTTGGGGTCAGGGTTTAGGGTTGGGAGACTGTACTCGCTGTCAGAGTTCAGGGTTCAGGGTTGAGGGACTGTACTTGGGGTCAGGGTTCGGGATTCAGGGTTGGGGGACTGTACTTGGGGTCAGGTTTCAGGGTTGGGGGACTGTATTTGGGGTCAGGGTTCAGGGTTGGGGGACTGTATTTGGGGTCAGGGTTCAGGGTTGAGGGACTGTTCTTGGGGTCAGGGTTCGGGATGCAGGGTTGGGGGACTGTACTCATGTTCACGGTTCAGGGTTCAGGGTTGGGGGACGGTACTTGGGGTCAGGGGTCAGCGTTGGGGGACTGTACTTGGGGTCAGGGTTCCCGGTTCAGGGTTGGGGGACTGTACTTGGGGTCAGGGTGCGGGGTTCAGGGTTGGGGGACTGTACTTGGGGTCAGGGTTCAGGCTTGGGGGACTGTACTTGGGGTCAGGGTTCAGGGTTGGAGGACTGTACTTGGGGTCAGGGTTCAGGGTTGGCGGATTGTACTTGGGGTCAGAGTTCAGGGTTCAGGGTTTGGGGACTGTACTTGGTGTCAGGGTTCTGGGTTCAGGGTTGGGGGATTGTACTTGCGGTCAGGGTTCGGGATTCAGGGTTGGGGAACTGTACTTGGGATCAGGGTTCAGGGTTGGCGGACTGTACTTGGGGTCAGGGTTCGGTATTCAGGGTTGGGGAACTGTACTTGGGATCAGGGGTCAGGGTTGGGGGACTGTACTTGGGGTCAGGGTTCGGTATTCAGGGTTGGGGGACTGTACTTGGGGTCAGGGTTGAGGGACTGTACTTGTGGTCAGGGTTCAGAGCTGGGGGACTGTACTTGGGGTGAGGGGTCAGGGTTCAGAGTTGGGGGACTGTACTTGGGTTCAGGGTTCAGTGTTGAGGGACTGTACTTGGGGTCAGGGTTCAGTGTTGGGGGACTGTACTTGGGGTCAGGGTTCAGGGTTCAGGCTTGAGGGACCGTACTAGGGGTCAGGGTTCAGGCTTGGGCGACTGTACTTGGGGTCAGGGTTCAGGGTTGGAGGACTGTACTTGGGGTCAGCGTTCAGGGTTGGCGGACTGTACTTGGGGTCAGAGTTCAGGGTTCAGGGTTGGGGGACTGTACTTGGTGTCAGGGTTCAGGGTTGGGGGATTGTACTTGGGGTCAGGGTTCGGGATTCAGGGTTGGGGGTCTGTACTTGGATTCAGGGTTCAGGGTTGGCGGACTGTACTTGGGGTCAGGGTTCGGTATTCAGGGTTGGGGGACTGTACTTGGGGTCAGGGGTCAGGGTTGAGGGACTGTACTTGGGGTCAGGGTTCAGAGTTGGGGGACTGTACTTGGGGTCAGGGTTCAGGGTTCAGTGTTGAGGGACTGTACTTGGGGTCAGGGTGCAGTGTTGGGGGACTGTACTTGGGGTCAGGGTTCACAGTTGGGGGACTGTTCTTGGGGTCAGGGTTCAGGGTTGGGGGACTGTACTTGGGGTCAGGGTTCGGGGTTGGGGGACTGTACATTGGGTCAGGGTCCAGGGTTGGGGGACTGTACTTGGGGTCAGAGTTCAGGGTTCAGGGTTGGGGGACTGTACTCAGGGTCAGGGTTCAGGGTTAGCGGACTGTACTTGGGGTCAGGGTTCGGGATTCAGGGTTGGGGGACTGTACTTGGGGTCAGGGTTCAGGGTTGGGGGACTGTACTTGGGGTGAGGGTTCAGGGTTCAGAGTTGGGGGACTGTACTTGGGGTCAGAGTTCAGGGTTGAGGGAATGTACTTGGGGTCAGTTTTCAGGATTCAGGGTTGGGTGACTGTACTTGGGGTCAGGGGTCAGGGTTCAGGGTTGGGGGACTGTACTTGGGGTCAGGGTTCAGGGTTGGGAGACTATTTTGGGGTCAGAGTTCAGGGTTCAGGGTTGGGGGACTGTACTTGGGGTCAGGGTTCAGAGTTGGGGGACTGTACTTCGGGTCAGGGTTCGGATTCAGGGTTGCGGGACTGTACTTGGGGTAAGAGTTCAGGATAGGGTGACTGTACTTGGGGTCAGGGTTCGGGATTCAGGGTTGGGGGACTGTACTTGGGGTCAGGGTTCAGGGTTGGGGGACTGTACTTGGGCTGAGGGTTCAGGGTTCAGAGTTGGGGGACTGTACTTGGGGTCAGAGTTCAGGGTTGAGGGAATGTACTTGGGGTCAGTTTTCAGGATTCAGGGTTGGGGGACTGTACTTGGGGTCAGGGGTCAGGGTTGGGGGACTGTACTTGGGGTCAGGGGTCAGGGTTGGGGGACTGTACTTGGGGTCAGGGTTCAGGGTTGGGGGACTGTACTTGGGGTCAGGGTTCAGGTTTGCGGGACTGTACTTGGGGTCAGGGTTCAGGGTTGAGGGACTGTACTAGGGGTCAGAGTTCAGGGTTGGGAGACTGTTTTGGGGTCAGAGTTCAGGGTTGGGGGACTGTACTTGGGGTCAGGGTTCAGAGTTGGGGGACTGTACTTCGGGTCAGAGTCAGGGTTCAGAGTTGGGGGACTGTACTTGGGGTCAGAGTTCAGGGTTGGGGGACTGTACTTGGGGTCAGGAATCGGGATTCAGGGTTGGGGGACTGTACTTGGGGTCAGGGTTCAGGGTTGGGGGACTGTACTTGGGGTGAGGGTTCAGGGTTCAGAGTTGGGGGACTGTACTTGGGGTCGGAGTTCAGGGTTGAGGGAATGTACTTGGGGGCAGTTTTCAGGATTCAGGGTTGGGGGACTGTACTTGGGGTCAGGGTTCAGGGTTGGGGGACTGTACTTGGGGTCAGGGTTCAGGGACTGTACTTGGGGTCAGGGTTCAGGGTTCAGTGTTGAGGGACTGTACTAGGGGTCAGGGTTCAGGGTTGGGAGACTGTTTTGGGGTCAGAGTTCAGGGTTCAGGATTGGGGGACTGTACTTGGAGTCAGGGGTCAGGGTTCAAGATTGGGGGACTGTACTTGGGGTCTGGGAGCAGTGTTCAGGGTTGGGGGACTGTACTTGGGGTCAGGGTTCAGGGTTGGGGGACTGTACTTGGGGTCAGAGTCAGGGTTCAGGGTTGGGGGACTGTACTTGGGGTCAGAGTTCAGGGTTGGCGGACTGTACTAGGGGTCAGGGTTCAGGGTTCAGCGTTGGGGGACTGTACTTGGGGTCAGAGTTCAGGGTTGGGGGACTGTACTTGGGGTCAAGGGTCAGGGATGGGGGACAGTACTTGGGTCAGAGTTCAGTTTTCAGGGTTGGGGGACTGTATTTGGGGTCTGGGTTCAGGGTGGGGGACTGTACTTGGGGTCAGAGTTCAGGGTTGGGGGACTGTACTTTGGGTCAGGGTTCAGGGTTCAGCGTTGGGGGACTGTACTTGGGGTCAGAGTTCAGGGTTGGGGGACTGTACTTGGGGTCAAGGGTCAGGGATGGGGGACTGTACTTGGGGTCAGGGTTCAGGGTTGGGGGACTGTACTTGGGGTCACGGTTCAGAGTTGGGGGACTGTACTTGGGGTCAGAGGTCAGGGTTCAGGGTTGGGTGACTGTACTTGGGGTCAGGGATCGGGGATGGGGGACTGTACTTGGGGTCAGGGTTTAGGGTTGGGAGACTGTACTCGCTGTCAGAGTTCAGGGTTCAGGGTTGAGGGACTGTACTTGGGGTCAGGGTTCGGGATTCAGGGTTGGGGGACTGTACTTGGGGTCAGGTTTCAGGGTTGGGGGACTGTATTTGGGGTCAGGGTTCAGGGTTGGGGGACTGTATTTGGGGTCAGGGTTCAGGGTTGAGGGACTGTACTTGGGGTCAGGGTTGGGGGACTGTTCTTGGGGTCAGGGTTCGGGATGCAGGGTTGGGGGACTGTACTCATGTTCACGGTTCAGGGTTCAGGGTTGGGGGACGGTACTTGGGGTCAGGGGTCAGCGTTGGGGGACTGTACTTGGGGTCAGGGTTCCCGGTTCAGGGTTGGGGGACTGTACTTGGGGTCAGGGTGCGGGGTTCAGGGTTGGGGGACTGTACTTGGGGTCAGGGTTCAGGCTTGGGGGACTGTACTTGGGGTCAGGGTTCAGGGTTGGAGGACTGTACTTGGGGTCAGGGTTCAGGGTTGGCGGATTGTACTTGGGGTCAGAGTTCAGGGTTCAGGGTTTGGGGACTGTACTTGGTGTCAGGGTTCTGGGTTCAGGGTTGGGGGATTGTACTTGCGGTCAGGGTTCGGGATTCAGGGTTGGGGAACTGTACTTGGGATCAGGGTTCAGGGTTGGCGGACTGTACTTGGGGTCAGGGTTCGGTATTCAGGGTTGGGGAACTGTACTTGGGATCAGGGGTCAGGGTTGGGGGACTGTACTTGGGGTCAGGGTTCGGTATTCAGGGTTGGGGGACTGTACTTGGGGTCAGGGTTGAGGGACTGTACTTGTGGTCAGGGTTCAGAGCTGGGGGACTGTACTTGGGGTGAGGGGTCAGGGTTCAGAGTTGGGGGACTGTACTTGGGTTCAGGGTTCAGTGTTGAGGGACTGTACTTGGGGTCAGGGTTCAGTGTTGGGGGACTGTACTTGGGGTCAGGGTTCAGGGTTCAGGCTTGAGGGACCGTACTAGGGGTCAGGGTTCAGGCCTGGGTGACTGTACTTGGGGTCAGGGTTCAGGGTTGGAGGACTGTACTTGGGGTCAGGGTTCAGGGTTGGCGGACTGTACTTGGGGTCAGAGTTCAGGGTTCAGGGTTGGGGGACTGTACTTGGTGTCAGGGTTCAGGGTTCAGGGTTGGGGGATTGTACTTGGGGTCAGGGTTCGGGATTCAGGGTTGGGGGTCTGTACTTGGATTCAGGGTTCAGGGTTGGCGGACTATACTTGCGGTCAGGGTTCGGTATTCAGGGTTGGGGGACTGTACTTGGGGTCAGGGGTCAGGGTTGAGGGACTGTACTTGGGGTCAGGGTTCAGAGTTGGGGGACTGTACTTGGGGTGAGGGTTCAGGGTTCAGAGTTGGTGGACTGTACTTCGGGTCAGAGTCAGGGTTCAGGGTTGGGGGACTGTACTTGGGGTCAGAGTTCAGGGTTGGGGGACTGTACTTGGGGTCAGGAATCGGGATTCAGGGTTGGGGGACTGTACTTGGGGTCAGGGTTCAGGGTTGGGGGACTGTACTTGGGGTGAGGGTTCAGGGTTCAGAGTTGGGGGACTGTACTTGGGGTCGGAGTTCAGGGTTGAGGGAATGTACTTGGGGGCAGTTTTCAGGATTCAGGGTTGGGGGACTGTACTTGGGGTCAGGGTTCAGGGTTGGGGGACTGTACTTGGGGTCAGGGTTCAGGGACTGTACTTGGGGTCAGGGTTCAGGGTTCAGTGTTGAGGGACTGTACTAGGGGTCAGGGTTCAGGGTTGGGAGACTGTTTTGGGGTCAGAGTTCAGGGTTCAGGATTGGGGGACTGTACTTGGAGTCAGGGGTCAGGGTTCAAGATTGGGGGACTGTACTTGGGGTCTGGGAGCAGGGTTCAGGGTTGGGGGACTGTACTTGGGGTCAGAGTTCAGGGTTCAGGGTTGGGGGACTGTACTTGGGGTCAGAGTTCAGGATTGGGTGACTGTACTTGGGGTCAGGGTTCGGGATTCAGGGTTGGGGGACTGTACTTGGGGTCAGGGTTCAGGGTTGGGGGACTGTACTTGGGCTGAGGGTTCAGGGTTCAGAGTTGGGGGACTGTACTTGGGGTCAGGGTTCAGGGTTGGGGGACTGTACTTGGGGTGAGGGTTCAGGATTCAGGGACTGTGCTTGGGGTCAGGGTTGGGTGACTGTACTTGGGGTCAGGGTTCAGGGTTCAGTGTTGAGGGACTGTACTTGGGGTCAGGGTTCAGTGTTGGGGGACTGTACTTGGGGTCAGGGTTCAGGGTTCAGGGTTGAGGTACCGTACTAGGGGTCAGTGTTGGGAGACTGTTTTGGGGTCATAGTTCAGGGTTCAGGGTTGGGGGACTGTACTTGGGGTCAGAGTTCAGGGTTCAGGGTTGGGGGACTGTACTTGGGGTCAGAGTTCAGGATTGGGTGACTGTACTTGGGGTCAGGGTTCGGGATTCAGGGTTGGGGGACTGTACTTGGGGTCAGGGTTCAGGGTTGGGGGACTGTACTTGGGCTGAGGGTTCAGGGTTCAGAGTTGGGGGACTGTACTTGGGGTCAGGGTTCAGGGTTGGGGGACTGTACTTGGGGTGAGGGTTCAGGATTCAGGGACTGTGCTTGGGGTCAGGGTTGGGTGACTGTACTTGGGGTCAGGGTTCAGGGTTCAGTGTTGAGGGACTGTACTTGGGGTCAGGGTTCAGTGTTGGGGGACTGTACTTGGGGTCAGGGTTCAGGGTTCAGGGTTGAGGTACCGTACTAGGGGTCAGTGTTGGGAGACTGTTTTGGGGTCATAGTTCAGGGTTCAGGGTTGGGGGACTGTACTTGGGGTCAGGGTTCAGAGTTGGGGGACTGTACTTCGGGTCAGAGTCAGGGTTCAGGGTTGGGGGACTGTACTTGGGGTCAGAGTTCAGGGTTGGGGGACTGTAATTCGGGTCAGGGTACAGGGTTCAGGGTTGGGGGACTGTACTTGGGAAAGAGTTCAGGGGTCAGGGTCGGGGGACTGTACTTGGGGTCAGAGTTCAAGGTTGGGGGACTGTACTTGGGGTCAGGGGTCAGGGTTAAGGGTTGGGGGACTGTACTTGCGGTCAGGGTTCGGGGTTCAGGGTTGGGGGACTGTACTTGGGGTCAGGGTTCAGGGTTGGAGGACTGTACTTCGGGTCAGGGTTCAAGATTGACGGACTGTACTTGGGGTCAGAGTTCAGGGTTCAGGTTTGGGGGACTGTACTTGCGGTCAGGGTTCGGGGTTCAGGGTTGGGGGACTGTACTTCGGGTCAGGGTTCAGGGTTGACGGACTGTACTTGGGGTCAGAATTCAGGGTTCAGGTTTGGGGGACTGTACTTGCGGTCAGGGTTCGGGGTTCAGGGTTGGGGGACTGTACTTCAGGTCAGGGTTCAGGGTTGACGGACTGTACTTGGGGTCAGTGTTCGGGGTTGGGGGACTGTACATGGGGTCAGGGTTCAGGGTTGGCGGACTGTACTTGGGGTCAGAGTTCAGGGTTCAGGGTTAGGGGACTGTACTTGGGGTCAGGGGTCAGGGTTCAGGATTGGGGGACTGTACTTGGGGTCTGGGATCGGGGTTCAAGGTTGGGGGACTGTACTTGGGGTCAGGGTCCAGGGTTGGGGGACTGTACTTGGGGTCAGAGTTCAGGGTTCAGGGTTGGGGGACTGTACTCAGGGTCAGGGTTCAGGGTTAGCGGACTGTACTTGGGGTCAGGGTTCGGGATTCAGGGTTGGGGGACTGTACTTGGGGTCAGGGTTCAGGGTTGGGGGACTGTACTTGGGGTGAGGGTTCAGGGTTCAGAGTTGGGGGACTGTACTTGGGGTCAGAGTTCAGGGTTGAGGGAATGTACTTGGGGTCAGTTTTCAGGATTCAGGGTTGGGTGACTGTACTTGGGGTCAGGGGTCAGGGTTCAGGGTTGGGGGACTGTACTTGGGGTCAGGGTTCAGGGTTGGGGGACTGTACTTGGGGTCAGTGTTCAGGGTTCAGTGTTGAGGGACTGTACTTGGGGTCAGGGTTCAGTGTTGGGGGCCTGTACTTGGGGTCAGGGTTCAGGGTTGGGAGACTATTTTGGGGTCAGAGTTCAGGGTTCAGGGTTGGGGGACTGTACTTGGGGTCAGGGTTCAGAGTTGGGGGACTGTACTTCGGGTCAGGGTTCGGATTCAGGGTTGCGGGACTGTACTTGGGGTAAGAGTTCAGGATAGGGTGACTGTACTTGGGGTCAGGGTTCGGGATTCAGGGTTGGGGGACTGTACTTGGGGTCAGGGTTCAGGGTTGGGGGACTGTACTTGGGCTGAGGGTTCAGGGTTCAGAGTTGGGAGACTGTACTTGGGGTCAGAGTTCAGGGTTGAGGGAATGTACTTGGGGTCAGTTTTCAGGATTCAGGGTTGGGGGACTGTACTTGGGGTCAGGGGTCAGGGTTGGGGGACTGTACTTGGGGTCAGGGGTCAGGGTTGGGGGACTGTACTTGGGGTCAGGGTTCAGGGTTGGGGGACTGTACTTGGGGTCAGGGTTCAGGGTTGGGGGACTGTACTTGGGGTCAGGGTTCAGGGTTGAGGGACTGTACTAGGGGTCAGAGTTCAGGGTTGGGAGACTGTTTTGGGGTCAGAGTTCAGGGTTGGGGGACTGTACTTGGGGTCAGGGTTCAGAGTTGGGGGACTGTACTTCGGGTCAGAGTCAGGGTTCAGAGTTGGGGGACTGTACTTGGGGTCAGAGTTCAGGGTTGGGGGACTGTACTTGGGGTCAGGAATCGGGATTCAGGGTTGGGGGACTGTACTTGGGGTCAGGGTTCAGGGTTGGGGGACTGTACTTGGGGTGAGGGTTCAGGGTTCAGAGTTGGGGGACTGTACTTGGGGTCGGAGTTCAGGGTTGAGGGAATGTACTTGGGGGCAGTTTTCAGGATTCAGGGTTGGGGGACTGTACTTGGGGTCAGGGTTCAGGGTTGGGGGACTGTACTTGGGGTCAGGGTTCAGGGACTGTACTTGGGGTCAGGGTTCAGGGTTCAGTGTTGAGGGACTGTACTAGGGGTCAGGGTTCAGGGTTGGGAGACTGTTTTGGGGTCAGAGTTCAGGGTTCAGGATTGGGGGACTGTACTTGGAGTCAGGGGTCAGGGTTCAAGATTGGGGGACTGTACTTGGGGTCTGGGAGCAGTGTTCAGGGTTGGGGGACTGTACTTGGGGTCAGGGTTCAGGGTTGGGGGACTGTACTTGGGGTCAGAGTCAGGGTTCAGGGTTGGGGGACTGTACTTGGGGTCAGAGTTCAGGGTTGGGGGACTGTACTAGGGGTCAGGGTTCAGGGTTCAGCGTTGGGGGACTGTACTTGGGGTCAGAGTTCAGGGTTGGGGGACTGTACTTGGGGTCAAGGGTCAGGGATGGGGGACAGTACTTGGGTCAGAGTTCAGTTTTCAGGGTTGGGGGACTGTATTTGGGGTCTGGGTTCAGGGTGGGGGACTGTACTTGGGGTCAGAGTTCAGGGTTGGGGGACTGTACTTTGGGTCAGGGTTCAGGGTTCAGCGTTGGGGGACTGTACTTGGGGTCAGAGTTCAGGGTTGGGGGACTGTACTTGGGGTCAAGGGTCAGGGATGGGGGACTGTACTTGGGGTCAGGGTTCAGGGTTGGGGGACTGTACTTGGGGTCACGGTTCAGAGTTGGGGGACTGTACTTGGGGTCAGAGGTCAGGGTTCAGGGTTGGGTGACTGTACTTGGGGTCAGGGATCGGGGATGGGGGACTGTACTTGGGGTCAGGGTTTAGGGTTGGGAGACTGTACTCGCTGTCAGAGTTCAGGGTTCAGGGTTGAGGGACTGTACTTGGGGTCAGGGTTCGGGATTCAGGGTTGGGGGACTGTACTTGGGGTCAGGTTTCAGGGTTGGGGGACTGTATTTGGGGTCAGGGTTCAGGGTTGGGGGACTGTATTTGGGGTCAGGGTTCAGGGTTGAGGGACTGTACTTGGGGTCAGGGTTGGGGGACTGTTCTTGGGGTCAGGGTTCGGGATGCAGGGTTGGGGGACTGTACTCATGTTCACGGTTCAGGGTTCAGGGTTGGGGGACGGTACTTGGGGTCAGGGGTCAGCGTTGGGGGACTGTACTTGGGGTCAGGGTTCCCGGTTCAGGGTTGGGGGACTGTACTTGGGGTCAGGGTGCGGGGTTCAGGGTTGGGGGACTGTACTTGGGGTCAGGGTTCAGGCTTGGGGGACTGTACTTGGGGTCAGGGTTCAGGGTTGGAGGACTGTACTTGGGGTCAGGGTTCAGGGTTGGCGGATTGTACTTGGGGTCAGAGTTCAGGGTTCAGGGTTTGGGGACTGTACTTGGTGTCAGGGTTCTGGGTTCAGGGTTGGGGGATTGTACTTGCGGTCAGGGTTCGGGATTCAGGGTTGGGGAACTGTACTTGGGATCAGGGTTCAGGGTTGGCGGACTGTACTTGGGGTCAGGGTTCGGTATTCAGGGTTGGGGAACTGTACTTGGGATCAGGGGTCAGGGTTGGGGGACTGTACTTGGGGTCAGGGTTCGGTATTCAGGGTTGGGGGACTGTACTTGGGGTCAGGGTTGAGGGACTGTACTTGTGGTCAGGGTTCAGAGCTGGGGGACTGTACTTGGGGTGAGGGGTCAGGGTTCAGAGTTGGGGGACTGTACTTGGGTTCAGGGTTCAGTGTTGAGGGACTGTACTTGGGGTCAGGGTTCAGTGTTGGGGGACTGTACTTGGGGTCAGGGTTCAGGGTTCAGGCTTGAGGGACCGTACTAGGGGTCAGGGTTCAGGCTTGGGTGACTGTACTTGGGGTCAGGGTTCAGGGTTGGAGGACTGTACTTGGGGTCAGGGTTCAGGGTTGGCGGACTGTACTTGGGGTCAGAGTTCAGGGTTCAGGGTTGGGGGACTGTACTTGGTGTCAGGGTTCAGGGTTCAGGGTTGGGGGATTGTACTTGGGGTCAGGGTTCGGGATTCAGGGTTGGGGGTCTGTACTTGGATTCAGGGTTCAGGGTTGGCGGACTATACTTGGGGTCAGGGTTCGGTATTCAGGGTTGGGGGACTGTACTTGGGGTCAGGGGTCAGGGTTGAGGGACTGTACTTGGGGTCAGGGTTCAGAGTTGGGGGACTGTACTTGGGGTGAGGGTTCAGGGTTCAGAGTTGGTGGACTGTACTTCGGGTCAGAGTCAGGGTTCAGGGTTGGGGGACTGTACTTGGGGTCAGAGTTCAGGGTTGGGGGACTGTACTTGGGGTCAGGAATCGGGATTCAGGGTTGGGGGACTGTACTTGGGGTCAGGGTTCAGGGTTGGGGGACTGTACTTGGGGTGAGGGTTCAGGGTTCAGAGTTGGGGGACTGTACTTGGGGTCGGAGTTCAGGGTTGAGGGAATGTACTTGGGGGCAGTTTTCAGGATTCAGGGTTGGGGGACTGTACTTGGGGTCAGGGTTCAGGGTTGGGGGACTGTACTTGGGGTCAGGGTTCAGGGACTGTACTTGGGCTCAGGGTTCAGGGATCAGTGTTCAGGGACTGTACTTGGGGTCAGGGTTCAGGGTTCAGTGTTGAGGGACTGTACTAGGGGTCAGAGTTCAGGGTTGGGAGACTGTTTTGGGGTCAGAGTTCAGGGTTCAGGATTGGGGGACTGTACTTGGAGTCAGGGGTCAGGGTTCAAGATTGGGGGACTGTACTTGGGGTCTGGGAGCAGGGTTCAGGGTTGGGGGACTGTACTTGGGGTCAGAGTTCAGGGTTCAGGGTTGGGGGACTGTACTTGGGGTCAGAGTTCAGGATTGGGTGACTGTACTTGGGGTCAGGGTTCGGGATTCAGGGTTGGGGGACTGTACTTGGGGTCAGGGTTCAGGGTTGGGGGACTGTACTTGGGCTGAGGGTTCAGGGTTCAGAGTTGGGGGACTGTACTTGGGGTCAGGGTTCAGGGTTGGGGGACTGTACTTGGGGTGAGGGTTCAGGATTCAGGGACTGTGCTTGGGGTCAGGGTTGGGTGACTGTACTTGGGGTCAGGGTTCAGGGTTCAGTGTTGAGGGACTGTACTTGGGGTCAGGGTTCAGTGTTGGGGGACTGTACTTGGGGTCAGGGTTCAGGGTTCAGGGTTGAGGTACCGTACTAGGGGTCAGTGTTGGGAGACTGTTTTGGGGTCATAGTTCAGGGTTCAGGGTTGGGGGACTGTACTTGGGGTCAGAGTTCAGGGTTCAGGGTTGGGGGACTGTACTTGGGGTCAGAGTTCAGGATTGGGTGACTGTACTTGGGGTCAGGGTTCGGGATTCAGGGTTGGGGGACTGTACTTGGGGTCAGGGTTCAGGGTTGGGGGACTGTACTTGGGCTGAGGGTTCAGGGTTCAGAGTTGGGGGACTGTACTTGGGGTCAGGGTTCAGGGTTGGGGGACTGTACTTGGGGTGAGGGTTCAGGATTCAGGGACTGTGCTTGGGGTCAGGGTTGGGTGACTGTACTTGGGGTCAGGGTTCAGGGTTCAGTGTTGAGGGACTGTACTTGGGGTCAGGGTTCAGTGTTGGGGGACTGTACTTGGGGTCAGGGTTCAGGGTTCACGGTTGAGGTACCGTACTAGGGGTCAGTGTTGGGAGACTGTTTTGGGGTCATAGTTCAGGGTTCAGGGTTGGGGGACTGTACTTGGGGTCAGGGTTCAGAGTTGGGGGACTGTACTTCGGGTCAGAGTCAGGGTTCAGGGTTGGGGGACTGTACTTGGGGTCAGAGTTCAGGGTTGGGGGACTGTAATTCGGGTCAGGGTACAGGGTTCAGGGTTGGGGGACTGTACTTGGGAAAGAGTTCAGGGGTCAGGGTCGGGGGACTGTACTTGGGGTCAGAGTTCAAGGTTGGGGGACTGTACTTGGGGTCAGGGGTCAGGGTTAAGGGTTGGGGGACTGTACTTGCGGTCAGGGTTCGGGGTTCAGGGTTGGGGGACTGTACTTGGGGTCAGGGTTCAGGGTTGGAGGACTGTACTTCGGGTCAGGGTTCAAGATTGACGGACTGTACTTGGGGTCAGAGTTCAGGGTTCAGGTTTGGGGGACTGTACTTGCGGTCAGGGTTCGGGGTTCAGGGTTGGGGGACTGTACTTCGGGTCAGGGTTCAGGGTTGACGGACTGTACTTGGGGTCAGAATTCAGGGTTCAGGTTTGGGGGACTGTACTTGCGGTCAGGGTTCGGGGTTCAGGGTTGGGGGACTGTACTTCAGGTCAGGGTTCAGGGTTGACGGACTGTACTTGGGGTCAGTGTTCGGGGTTGGGGGACTGTACATGGGGTCAGGGTTCAGGGTTGGCGGACTGTACTTGGGGTCAGAGTTCAGGGTTCAGGGTTAGGGGACTGTACTTGGGGTCAGGGGTCAGGGTTCAGGATTGGGGGACTGTACTTGGGGTCTGGGATCGGGGTTCAAGGTTGGGGGACTGTACTTGGGGTCAGGGTTCAGGGTTGGGGGACTGTACTTGGGGTCAGAGTTCAGGGTTCAGCGTTGGGGGTCTGTACTTGGGGTCAGAGTTCAGGATTGGGGGACTGTACTTGGGGTCAGGGTTCGGGATTCAGGGTTGGGGGACTGTACTTGGGGTCAGGGTTCAGGGTTGGGGGACTGTACTTGGGCCGAGGGTTCAGGGTTCAGAGTTGGGGGACTGTACTTGGGGTCAGAGTTCAGGGTTGAGGGAATGTACTTGGGGTCAGTTTTCAGGATTCAGGGTTGGGGGACTGTACTTGGGGTCAGGGTTCAGGGTTGGGGGACTGTACTTGGGGTCAGGGTTCAGGGTTGGGGGACTGTACTTGGGGTCAGGGTTCAGGGTTCAGTGTTGAGGCACTGTACTTGGGGTCAGGGTTCAGTTTTGGGGGACTGTACTTGGGGTCAGGGTTCAGGGTTGAGGGACTGTACTAGGGGTCAGGGTTCAGGGTTGGGAGATTGTTTTGGGGTCAGAGTTCAGGGTTCAGGGTTGGGGGACGGTAGTTGGGGTCAGAGTTCAGGGTTGGGGGACTGTATTTGGGGTCAGGGTTCAGGGTTCAGAGTTGGGGGACTGTACTTGGGGTCAGAGTTCAGGGTTGAGTGAATGTACTTGGGGTCACTTTTCAGGATTCAGGGTTGGGGGATTGTACTTGGGGTCAGGGGTCAGGGTTCAGGGTTGGGGGACTGTACTTGGGGTCAGGGTTCAGGGTTGGGGGACTGTACTTGGGGTCAGGGTTCAGTGTTGAGGGACTGTACTTGGGGTCAGGGTTCAGGGTTGAGGGACTGTACTACGGGTCAGGGTTCATGGTTGGGAGACTGTTTTGGGGTCAGAGTCAGGGTTCAGGGTTGGGGGACTGTACCTGGGGTCAGAGTTCAGGGTTGGGGGACTGTACTAGGGGTCAGGGTTCAGGGTTCAGCGTTGGGGGACTGTACTTGGGGTCAGAGTTCAGGGTTGGGGGACTGTACTTGGGGTCAAGGGTCAGGGATGGGGGACAGTACTTGGGTCAGAGTTCAGTTTTCAGGGTTGGGGGACTGTATTTGGGGTCTGGGTTCAGGGTGGGGGACTGTACTTGGGGTCAGAGTTCAGGGTTGGGGGACTGTACTTCGGGTCAGGGTTCAGGGTTCAGCGTTGGGGGACTGTACTTGGGGTCAGAGTTCAGGGTTGTGGGACTGTACTTGGGGTCAAGGGTCAGGGATGGGGGACTGTACTTGGGGTCAGGGTTCAGGGTTGTGGGACTGTACTTGGGGTCAAGGGTCAGGGATGGGGGACTGTACTTGGGGTCAGGGTTCAGGGTTGGGGGACTGTACTTGGGGTCAGGGTTCAGAGTTGGGGGACTGTACTTGGGGTCAGAGGTCAGGGTTCAGGGTTGGGTGACTGTACTTGGGGTCAGGGATCGGGGATGGGGGACTGTACTTGGGGTCAGGGTTTAGGGTTGGGAGACTGTACTCGCTGTCAGAGTTCAGGGTTCAGGGTTGAGGGACTGTACTTGGGGTCAGGGTTCGGGATTCAGGGTTGGGGGACTGTACTTGGGGTCAGGTTTCAGGGTTGGGGGACTGTATTTGGGGTCAGGGTTCAGGGTTGAGGGACTGTACTTGGGGTCAGGGTTGGGGGACTGTTCTTGGGGTCAGGGTTCGGGATGCAGGGTTGGGGGACTGTACTCATGTTCACGGTTCAGGGTTGGGGGACGGTACTTGGGGTCAGGGGTCAGCGTTGGGGGACTGTACTTGGGGTCAGGGTTCCCGGTTCAGGGTTGGGGGACTGTACTTGGGGTCAGGGTGCGGGGTTCAGGGTTGGGGGACTGTACTTGGGGTCAGGGTTCAGGCTTGGGGGACTGTACTTGGGGTCAGGGTTCAGGGTTGGAGGACTGTACTTGGGGTCAGGGTTCAGGGTTGGCGGATTGTACTTGGGGTCAGAGTTCAGGGTTCAGGGTTTGGGGACTGTACTTGGTGTCAGGGTTCTGGGTTCAGGGTTGGGGGATTGTACTTGCGGTCAGGGTTCGGGATTCAGGGTTGGGGAACTGTACTTGGGATCAGGGTTCAGGGTTGGCGGACTGTACTTGGGGTCAGGGTTCGGTATTCAGGGTTGGGGAACTGTACTTGGGATCAGGGGTCAGGGTTGGGGGACTGTACTTGGGGTCAGGGTTCGGTATTCAGGGTTGGGGGACTGTACTTGGGGTCAGGGTTGAGGGACTGTACTTGTGGTCAGGGTTCAGAGCTGGGGGACTGTACTTGGGGTGAGGGGTCAGGGTTCAGAGTTGGGGGACTGTACTTGGGTTCAGGGTTCAGTGTTGAGGGACTGTACTTGGGGTCAGGGTTCAGTGTTGGGGGACTGTACTTGGGGTCAGGGTTCAGGGTTCAGGCTTGAGGGACCGTACTAGGGGTCAGGGTTCAGGCTTGGGCGACTGTACTTGGGGTCAGGGTTCAGGGTTGGAGGACTGTACTTGGGGTCAGGGTTCAGGGTTGGCGGACTGTACTTGGGGTCAGAGTTCAGGGTTCAGGGTTGGGGGACTGTACTTGGTGTCAGGGTTCAGGGTTCAGGGTTGGGGGATTGTACTTGGGGTCAGGGTTCGGGATTCAGGGTTGGGGGTCTGTACTTGGATTCAGGGTTCAGGGTTGGCGGACTGTACTTGGGGTCAGGGTTCGGTATTCAGGGTTGGGGGACTGTACTTGGGGTCAGGGGTCAGGGTTGAGGGACTGTACTTGGGGTCAGGGTTCAGAGTTGGGGGACTGTACTTGGGGTCAGGGTTCAGGGTTCAGTGTTGAGGGACTGTACTTGGGGTCAGGGTGCAGTGTTGGGGGACTGTACTTGGGGTCAGGGTTCACAGTTGGGGGACTGTTCTTGGGGTCAGGGTTCAGGGTTGGGGGACTGTACTTGGGGTCAGGGTTCGGGGTTGGGGGACTGTACATTGGGTCAGGGTCCAGGGTTGGGGGACTGTACTTGGGGTCAGAGTTCAGGGTTCAGGGTTGGGGGACTGTACTCAGGGTCAGGGTTCAGGGTTAGCGGACTGTACTTGGGGTCAGGGTTCGGGATTCAGGGTTGGGGGACTGTACTTGGGGTCAGGGTTCAGGGTTGGGGGACTGTACTTGGGGTGAGGGTTCAGGGTTCAGAGTTGGGGGACTGTACTTGGGGTCAGAGTTCAGGGTTGAGGGAATGTACTTGGGGTCAGTTTTCAGGATTCAGGGTTGGGTGACTGTACTTGGGGTCAGGGGTCAGGGTTCAGGGTTGGGGGACTGTACTTGGGGTCAGGGTTCAGGGTTGGGGGACTGTACTTGGGGTCAGTGTTCAGGGTTCAGTGTTGAGGGACTGTACTTGGGGTCAGGGTTCAGTGTTGGGGGCCTGTACTTGGGGTCAGGGTTCAGGGTTGGGAGACTATTTTGGGGTCAGAGTTCAGGGTTCAGGGTTGGGGGACTGTACTTGGGGTCAGGGTTCAGAGTTGGGGGACTGTACTTCGGGTCAGGGTTCGGATTCAGGGTTGCGGGACTGTACTTGGGGTAAGAGTTCAGGATAGGGTGACTGTACTTGGGGTCAGGGTTCGGGATTCAGGGTTGGGGGACTGTACTTGGGGTCAGGGTTCAGGGTTGGGGGACTGTACTTGGGCTGAGGGTTCAGGGTTCAGAGTTGGGGGACTGTACTTGGGGTCAGAGTTCAGGGTTGAGGGAATGTACTTGGGGTCAGTTTTCAGGATTCAGGGTTGGGGGACTGTACTTGGGGTCAGGGGTCAGGGTTGGGGGACTGTACTTGGGGTCAGGGTTCAGGGTTGGGGGACTGTACTTGGGGTCAGGGTTCAGGGTTGGGGGACTGTACTTGGGGTCAGGGTTCAGGGTTGCGGGACTGTACTTGGGGTCAGGGTTCAGGGTTCAGTGTTGGGGGACTGTACTTGGGGTCAGGGTTCAGGGTTGAGGGACTGTACTAGGGGTCAGAGTTCAGGGTTGGGAGACTGTTTTGGGGTCAGAGTTCAGGGTTGGGGGACTGTACTTGGGGTCAGGGTTCACAGTTGGGGGACTGTACTACGGGTCAGAGTCAGGGTTCAGAGTTGGGGGACTGTACTTGGGGTCAGAGTTCAGGGTTGGGGGACTGTACTTGGGGTCAGGAATCGGGATTCAGGGTTGGGGGACTGTACTTGGGGTCAGGGTTCAGGGTTGGGGGACTGTACTTGGGGTGAGGGTTCAGGGTTCAGAGTTGGGGGACTGTACTTGGGGTCGGAGTTCAGGGTTGAGGGAATGTACTTGGGGGCAGTTTTCAGGATCAGGGTTGGGGGACTGTACTTGGGGTCAGGGTTCAGGGTTGGGGGACTGTACTTGGGGTCAGGGTTCAGGGACTGTACTTGGGCTCAGGGTTCAGGGATCAGTGTTCAGGGACTGTACTTGGGGTCAGGGTTCAGGGTTCAGTGTTGAGGGACTGTACTAGGGGTCAGGGTTCAGGGTTGGGAGACTGTTTTGGGGTCAGAGTTCAGGGTTCAGGATTGGGGGACTGTACTTGGAGTCAGGGGTCAGGGTTCAAGATTGGGGGACTGTACTTGGGGTCTGGGAGCAGGGTTCAGGGTTGGGGGACTGTACTTGGGGTCAGGGTTCAGGGTTGGGGGACTGTACTTGGGGTCAGAGTCAGGGTTCAGGGTTGGGGGACTGTACTTGGGGTCAGAGTTCTGGGTTGGGGGACTGTACTAGGGGTCAGGGTTCAGGGTTCAGCGTTGGGGGACTGTACTTGGGGTCAGAGTTCAGGGTTGGGGGACTGTACTTGGGGTCAAGGGTCAGGGATGGGGGACAGTACTTGGGTCAGAGTTCAGTTTTCAGGGTTGGGGGACTGTATTTGGGGTCTGGGTTCAGGGTGGGGGACTGTACTTGGGGTCAGAGTTCAGGGTTGGGGGACTGTACTTCGGGTCAGGGTTCAGGGTTCAGCGTTGGGGGACTGTACTTGGGGTCAGAGTTCAGGGTTGGGGGACTGTACTTGGGGTCAAGGGTCAGGGATGGGGGACTGTACTTGGGGTCAGGGTTCAGGGTTGGGGGACTGTACTTGGGGTCAGGGTTCAGAGTTGGGGGACTGTACTTGGGGTCAGAGGTCAGGGTTCAGGGTTGGGTGACTGTACTTGGGGTCAGGGATCGGGGATGGGGGACTGTACTTGGGGTCAGGGTTTAGGGTTGGGAGACTGTACTCGCTGTCAGCGTTCAGGGTTCAGGGTTGAGGGACTGTACTTGGGGTCAGGGTTCGGGATTCAGGGTTGGGGGACTGTACTTGGGGTCAGGTTTCAGGGTTGGGGGACTGTATTTGGGGTCAGGGTTCAGGGTTGGGGGACTGTACTTGGGGTCAGGGTTGGGGGACTGTTCTTGGGGTCAGGGTTCGGGATGCAGGGTTGGGGGACTGTACTCATGTTCACGGTTCAGGGTTCAGGGTTGGGGGACGGTACTTGGGGTCAGGGGTCAGCGTTGGGGGACTGTACTTGGGGTCAGGGTTCCCGGTTCAGGGTTGGGGGACTGTACTTGGGGTCAGGGTGCGGGGTTCAGGGTTGGGGGACTGTACTTGGTGTCAGGGTTCTGGGTTCAGGGTTGGGGGATTGTACTTGGGGTCAGGGGTCAGGGTTCAGGGTTGGAGGACTGTACTTGGGGTCAGGGTTCAGGGTTGGCGGATTGTACTTGGGGTCAGAGTTCAGGGTTCAGGGTTTGGGGACTGTACTTGGTGTCAGGGTTCTGGGTTCAGGGTTGGGGGATTGTACTTGCGGTCAGGGTTCGGGATTCAGGGTTGGGGAACTGTACTTGGGATCAGGGTTCAGGGTTGGCGGGACTGTACTTGGGGTCAGGGTTCGGTATTCAGGGTTGGGGAACTGTACTTGGGATCAGGGGTCAGGGTTGGGGGACTGTACTTGGGGTCAGGGTTCGGTATTCAGGGTTGGGGGACTGTACTTGGGGTCAGGGTTGAGGGACTGTACTTGGGGTGAGGGGGTCAGGGTTCAGAGTTGGGGGACTGTACTTGGGTTCAGGGTTCAGTGTTGAGGGACTGTACTTGGGGTCAGGGTTCAGTGTTGGGGGACTGTACTTGGGGTCAGGGTTCAGGGTTCAGGCTTGAGGGACCGTACTAGGGGTCAGGGTTCAGGCTTGGGCGACTGTACTTGGGGTCAGGGTTCAGGGTTGGAGGACTGTACTTGGGGTCAGGGTTCAGGGTTGGCGGACTGTACTTGGGGTCAGAGTTCAGGGTTCAGGGTTGGGGGACTGTACTTGGTGTCAGGGTTCAGGGTTCAGGGTTGGAGGATTGTACTTGGGGTCAGGGTTCGGGATTCAGGGTTGGGGGTCTGTACTTGGATTCAGGGTTCAGGATTGGCGGACTGTACTTGGGGTCAGGGTTCGGTATTCAGGGTTGGGGGACTGTACTTGGGGTCAGGGGTGAGGGTTGAGGGACTGTACTTGGGGTCAGGGTTCAGAGTTGGGGGACTGTACTTGGGGTCAGGGTTCAGGGTTCAGTGCTGAGGGACTGTACTTGGGGTCAGGGTGCAGTGTTGGGGGACTGTACTTGGGGTCAGGGTTCACAGTTGGGGGACTGTTCTTGGGGTCAGGGTTCAGGGTTGGGGGACTGTACTTGGGGTCAGGGTTCGGGGTTGGGGGACTGTACATTGGGTCAGGGTCCAGGGTTGGGGGAATGTACTTGGGGTCAGTTTTCAGGATTCAGGGTTGGGTGACTGTACTTGGGGTCAGGGGTCAGGGTTCAGGGTTGGGGGACTGTACTTGGGGTCAGGGTTCAGGGTTGGGGGACTGTACTTGGGTCAGTGTTCAGGGTTCAGTGTTGAGGGACTGTACTTGGGGTCAGGGTTCAGTGTTGGGGGCCTGTACTTGGGGTCAGGGTTCAGGGTTGGGAGACTATTTTGGGGTCAGAGTTCAGGGTTCAGGGTTGGGGGACTGTACTTGGGGTCAGGGTTCAGAGTTGGGGGACTGTACTTCGGGTCAGGGTTCGGATTCAGGGTTGCGGGACTGTACTTGGGGTAAGAGTTCAGGATAGGGTGACTGTACTTGGGGTCAGGGTTCGGGATTCAGGGTTGGGGGACTGTACTTGGGGTCAGGGTTCAGGGTTGGGGGACTGTACTTGGGCTGAGGGTTCAGGGTTCAGAGTTGGGGGACTGTACTTGGGGTCAGAGTTCAGGGTTGAGGGAATGTACTTGGGGTCAGTTTTCAGGATTCAGGGTTGGGGGACTGTACTTGGGGTCAGGGGTCAGGGTTGGGGGACTGTACTTGGGGTCAGGGGTCAGGGTTGGGGGACTGTACTTGGGGTCAGGGTTCAGGGTTGGGGGACTGTACTTGGGGTCAGGGTTCAGGGTTGCGGGACTGTACTTGGGGTCAGGGTTCAGGGTTCAGTGTTGGGGGACTGTACTTGGGGTCAGGGTTCAGGGTTGAGGGACTGTACTAGGGGTCAGAGTTCAGGGTTGGGAGACTGTTTTGGGGTCAGAGTTCAGGGTTGGGGGACTGTACTTGGGGTCAGGGTTCAGAGTTGGGGGACTGTACTTCGGGTCAGAGTCAGGGTTCAGAGTTGGGGGACTGTACTTGGGGTCAGAGTTCAGGGTTGGGGGACTGTACTTGGGGTCAGGAATCGGGATTCAGGGTTGGGGGACTGTACTTGGGGTCAGGGTTCAGGGTTGGGGGACTGTACTTGGGGTGAGGGTTCAGGGTTCAGAGTTGGGGGACTGTACTTGGGGTCGGAGTTCAGGGTTGAGGGAATGTACTTGGGGGCAGTTTTCAGGATTCAGGGTTGGGGGACTGTACTTGGGGTCAGGGTTCAGGGTTGGGGGACTGTACTTGGGGTCAGGGTTCAGGGACTGTACTTGGGCTCAGGGTTCAGGGATCAGTGTTCAGGGACTGTACTTGGGGTCAGGGTTCAGGGTTCAGTGTTGAGGGACTGTACTAGGGGTCAGGGTTCAGGGTTGGGAGACTGTTTTGGGGTCAGAGTTCAGGGTTCAGGATTGGGGGACTGTACTTGGAGTCAGGGGTCAGGGTTCAAGATTGGGGGACTGTACTTGGGGTCTGGGAGCAGGTTTCAGGGTTGGGGGACTGTACTTGGGGTCAGGGTTCAGGGTTGGGGGACTGTACTTGGGGTCAGAGTTCAGGGTTCAGGGTTGGGGGACTGTACTTGGGGTCAGAGTTCAGGATTCGGTGACTGTACTTGGGGTCAGGGTTCGGGATTCAGGGTTGGGGGACTGTACTTGGGGTCAGGGTTCAGGGTTGGGGGACTGTACTTGGGCTGAGGGTTCAGGGTTCAGAGTTGGGGGACTGTACTTGGGGTCAGGGTTCAGGGTTGGGGGACTGTACTTGGGGTGAGGGTTCAGGATTCAGGGACTGTGCTTGGGGTCAGGGTTGGGTGACTGTACTTGGGGTCAGGGTTCAGGGTTCAGTGTTGAGGGACTGTACTTGGGGTCAGGGTTCAGTGTTGGGGGACTGTACTTGGGGTCAGGGTTCAGGGTTCAGGGTTGAGGGACCGTACTAGGGGTCAGTGTTGGGAGACTGTTTTGGGGTCATAGTTCAGGGTTCAGGGTTGGGGGACTGTACTTGGGGTCAGGGTTCAGAGTTGGGGGACTGTACTTGGGGTCAGAGTTCAGGGTTGGGGGACTGTAATTCGGGTCAGGGTACAGGGTTCAGGGTTGGGGGACTGTACTTGGGAAAGAGTTCAGGGGTCAGGGTCGGGGGACTGTACTTGGGGTCAGAGTTCAGGGTTGGGGGACTGTACTTGGGGTCAGGGTTAAGGGTTGGGGGACTGTATTTGGGGTCAGGGTTCAGGGTTGGGGGACTGTACTTGCGGTCAGGGTTCGGGGTTCAGGGTTGGGGGACTGTACTTGGGTTCGGGGTTCAGGGTTGGGGGACTGTACTTCGGGTCAGTGTTCAGGGTTGACGGACTGTACTTGGGGTCAGAATTCAGGGTTCAGGTTTGGGGGACTGTACTTGCGGTCAGGGTTCGGGGTTCAGGGTTGGGGGACTGTACTTCAGGTCAGGGTTCAGGGTTGACGGACTGTACTTGGGGTCAGAGTTCAGGGGTCACGGTTGGGGGACTGGACTTGGGGTCAGGGGTCAGGGTTCAGGGTTGGGGGGCTGTACTTGGGGTCAGGGTTCAGGGTTGGGGGACTGTACTTGGGGTCAGGGTTCACGGTTGGGGGACTGTACTAGGGGTCAGGGTTCAGGGTTGGGGGACTGTACTTGGGTCAGGGTTCGGGGTTGGGGGACTGAACTTGGGGTCAGTGTTCGGGGTTGGGGGACTGTACATGGGGTCAGGGTTCAGGGTTGGCGGACTGTACTTGGGGTCAGAGTTCAGGGTTCAGGGTTAGGGGACTGTACTTGGGGTCAGGGGTCAGGGTTCAGGATTGGGGGACTGTACTTGGGGTCTGGGATCGGGGTTCAAGGTTGGGGGACTGTACTTGGGGTCAGGGTTCAGGGTTGGGGGACTGTACTTGGGGTCAGAGTTCAGGGTTCAGCGTTGGGGGTCTGTACTTGGGGTCAGAGTTCAGGATTGGGGGACTGTAGTTGGGGTCAGGGTTCGGGATTCAGGGTTGGGGGACTGTACTTGGGGTCAGGGTTCAGGGTTGGGGGACTGTACTTGGGCCGAGGGTTCAGGGTTCAGAGTTGGGGGACTGTACTTGGGGTCAGAGTTCAGGGTTGAGGGAATGTACTTGGGGTCAGTTTTCAGGATTCAGGGTTGGGGGACTGTACTTGGGGTCAGGGTTCAGGGTTGGGGGACTGTACTTGGGGTCAGGGTTCAGGGTTGGGGGACTGTACTTGGGGTCAGGGTTCAGGGTTCAGTGTTGAGGCACTGTACTTGGGGTCAGGGTTCAGTGTTGGGGGACTGTACTTGGGGTCAGGGTTCAGGGTTGGGGGACTGTACTTGGGGTCAGGGTTGAGGGACTGTACTTGTGGTCAGGGTTCAGAGCTGGGGGACTGTACTTGGGGTGAGGGGTCAGGGTTCAGAGTTGGGGGACTGTACTTGGGTTCAGGGTTCAGTGTTGAGGGACTGTACTTGGGGTCAGGGTTCAGTGTTGGGGGACTGTACTTGGGGTCAGGGTTCAGGGTTCAGGCTTGAGGGACCGTACTTGGGGTCAGGGTTCAGGCTTGGGCGACTGTACTTGGGTTCAGGGTTCAGGGTTGGAGGACTGTACTTGGGGTCAGGGTTCAGGGTTGGCGGACTGTACTTGGGGTCAGAGTTCAGGGTTCAGGGTTGGGGGACTGTACTTGGTGTCAGGGTTCAGGGTTCAGGGTTGGGGGATTGTACTTGGGGTCAGGGTTCGGGATTCAGGGTTGAGGGTCTGTACTTGGATTCAGGGTTCAGGGTTGGCGGACTATACTTGGGGTCAGGGTTCGGTATTCAGGGTTGGGGGACTGTACTTGGGGTCAGGGGTCAGGGTTGAGGGACTGTACTTGGGGTCAGGGTTCAGAGTTGGGGGACTGTACTTGGGGTCAGGGTTCAGGGTTCAGTGTTGAGGGACTGTACTTGGGGTCAGGGTGCAGTGTTGGGGGACTGTACTTGGGGTCAGGGTTCACAGTTGGGGGACTGTTCATGGGGTGAGGGTTCAGGGTTGGGGGACTGTAATTGGGGTCAGGGTTCGGGGTTGGGGACTGTACATTGGGTCAGGGTCCAGGGTTGGGGGACTGTACTTGGGGTCAGAGTTCAGGGTTGGGGGACTGTACTCAGGGTCAGGGTTCAGGGTTAGCGGACTGTACTTGGGGTCAGGGTTCGGGATTCAGGGTTGGGGGACTGTACTTGGGGTCAGGGTTCAGGGTTGGGGGACTGTACTTGGGGTGAGGGTTCAGGGTTCAGAGTTGGGGGACTGTACTTGGGGTCAGAGTTCAGGGTTGAGGGAATGTACTTGGGGTCAGTTTTCAGGATTCAGGGTTGGGTGACTGTACTTGGGGTCAGGGGTCAGGGTTCAGGGTTGGGGGACTGTACTTGGGGTCAGGGTTCAGGGTTGGGGGACTGTACTTGGGGTCAGTGTTCAGGGTTCAGTGTTGAGGGACTGTACTTGGGGTCAGGGTTCAGTGTTGGGGGCCTGTACTTGGGGTCAGGGTTCAGGGTTGGGAGACTATTTTGGGGTCAGAGTTCAGGGTTCAGGGTTGGGGGACTGTACTTGGGGTCAGGGTTCAGAGTTGGGGGACTGTACTTCGGGTCAGGGTTCGGATTCAGGGTTGCGGGACTGTACTTGGGGTCAGGGTTCAGGGTTGGGGGACTGTACTTGGGGTAAGAGTTCAGGATAGGGTGACTATACTTGGGGTAAGAGTTCAGGATTCAGGGTTGGGGGACTGTACTTGGGGTCAGGGTTCAGGGTTGGGGGACTGTACTTGGGGTGAGGGTTCAGGGTTCAGAGTTGGGGGACTGTACTTGGGGTCAGAGTTCAGGGTTGAGGGAATGTACTTGGGGTCAGTTTTCAGGATTCAGGGTTGGGGGACTGTACTTGGGGTCAGGGGTCAGGGTTGGTGGACTGTACTTGGGGTCAGGGTTCAGGGTTGGGGGACTGTACTTGGGGTCAGGGTTCAGGGTTGGGGGACTGTACTTGGGGTCAGGGTTCAGGGTTGCGGGACTGTACTTGGGGTCAGGGTTCAGGGTTCAGTGTTGGGGGACTGTACTTGGGGTCAGGGTTCAGGGTTGAGGGACTGTCCTAGGGGTCAGAGTTCAGGGTTGGGAGACTGTTTTGGGGTCAGAGTTCAGGGTTGGGGGACTGTACTTGGGGTCAGGGTTCAGAGTTGGGGGACTGTACTTCGGGTCAGAGTCAGGGTTCAGAGTTGGGGGACTGTACTTGGGGTCAGAGTTCAGGGTTGGGGGACTGTACTTGGGGTCAGGAATCGGGATTCAGGGTTGGGGGACTGTACTTGGGGTCAGGGTTCAGGGTTGGGGGACTGTACTTGGGGTGAGGGTTCAGGGTTCAGAGTTGGGGGACTGTACTTGGGGTCGGAGTTCAGGGTTGAGGGAATGTACTTGGGGGCAGTTTTCAGGATTCAGGGTTGGGGGACTGTACTTGGGGTCAGGGTTCAGGGTTGGGGGACTGTACTTGGGGTCAGGGTTCAGGGACTGTACTTGGGCTCAGGGTTCAGGGATCAGTGTTCAGGGACTGTACTTGGGGTCAGGGTTCAGGGTTCAGTGTTGAGGGACTGTACTAGGGGTCAGGGTTCAGGGTTGGGAGACTGTTTTGGGGTCAGAGTTCAGGGTTCAGGATTGGGGGACTGTACTTGGAGTCAGGGGTCAGGGTTCAAGTTTGGGGGACTGTACTTGGGGTCTGGGAGCAGGGTTCAGGGTTGGGGGACTGTACTTGGGGTCAGGGTTCAGGGTTGGGGGACTGTACTTGGGGTCAGAGTTCAGGGTTCAGGGTTGGGGGACTGTACTTGGGGTCAGAGTTCAGGATTCGGTGACTGTACTTGGGGTCAGGGTTCGGGATTCAGGGTTGGGGGACTGTACTTGGGGTCAGGGTTCAGGGTTGGGGGACTGTACTTGGGCTGAGGGTTCAGGGTTCAGAGTTGGGGGACTGTACTTGGGGTCAGGGTTCAGGGTTGGGGGACTGTACTTGGGGTGAGGGTTCAGGATTCAGGGACTGTGTTTGGGGTCAGGGTTGGGTGACTGTACTTGGGGTCAGGGTTCAGGGTTCAGTGTTGAGGGACTGTACTTGGGGTCAGGGTTCAGTGTTGGGGGACTGTACTTGGGGTCATAGTTCAGGGTTCAGGGTTGGGGGACTGTACTTGGGGTCAGGGTTCAGAGTTGGGGGACTGTACTTCGGGTCAGAGTCAGGGTTCAGGGTTGGGGGACTGTACTTGGGGTCAGAGTTCAGGGTTGGGGGACTGTAATTCGGGTCAGGGTACAGGGTTCAGGGTTGGGGGACTGTACTTGGGAAAGAGTTCAGGGGTCAGGGTTGGGGGACTGTACTTGGGGTCAGAGTTCAGGGTTGGGGGACTGTACTTGGGGTCAGGGTTAAGGGTTGGGGGACTGTATTTGGGGTCAGTGTTCAGGGTTGGGGGACTGTACTTGGGGTCAGGGTTCGGGGTTCAGGGTTGGGGGACTGTACTTGGGGTCAGGGTTCGGGGTTCAGGGTTGGGGGACTGTACTTCAGGTCAGGGTTCAGGGTTGACGGACTGTACTTGGGGTCAGAGTTCAGGGGTCACGGTTGGGGGACTGGACTTGGGGTCAGGGGTCAGGGTTCAGGGTTGGGGGGCTGTACTTGGGGTCAGGGTTCAGGGTTGGGGGACTGTACTTGGGGTCAGGGTTCACGGTTGGGGGACTGTACTAGGGGTCAGGGTTCAGGGTTGGGGGACTGTACTTGGGTCAGGGTTCGGGGTTGGGGGACTGAACTTGGGGTCAGTGTTCGGGGTTGGGGGACTGTACATGGGGTCAGGGTTCAGGGTTGGCGGACTGTACTTGGGGTCAGGGTTCAGGGTTGGGGGACTGTACTTGGGGTAAGAGTTCAGGATAGGGTGACTGTACTTGGGGTCAGGGTTCGGGATTCAGGGTTGGGGGACTGTACTTGGGGTCAGGGTTCAGGGTTGGGGGACTGTACTTGGGCTGAGGGTTCAGGGTTCAGAGTTGGGGGACTGTACTTGGGGTCAGAGTTCAGGGTTGAGGGAATGTACTTGGGGTCAGTTTTCAGGATTCAGGGTTGGGGGACTGTACTTGGGGTCAGGGGTCAGGGTTGGGGGACTGTACTTGGGGTCAGGGTTCAGGGTTGGGGGACTGTACTTGGGGTCAGGGTTCAGGGTTGCGGGACTGTACTTGGGGTCAGGGTTCAGGGTTCAGTGTTGGGGGACTGTACTTGGGGTCAGGGTTCAGGGTTGAGGGACTGTACTCGGGGTCAGAGTTCAGGGTTGGGAGACTGTTTTGGGGTCAGAGTTCAGGGTTGGGGGACTGTACTTGGGGTCAGGGTTCAGAGTTGGGGGACTGTACTTCGGGTCAGAGTCAGGGTTCAGAGTTGGGGGACTGTACTTGGGGTCAGAGTTCAGGGTTGGGGGACTGTACTTGGGGTCAGGAATCGGGATTCAGGGTTGGGGGACTGTACTTGGGGTCAGGGTTCAGGGTTGGGGGACTGTACTTGGGGTGAGGGTTCAGGGTTCAGAGTTGGGGGACTGTACTTGGGGTCGGAGTTCAGGGTTGAGGGAATGTACTTGGGGGCAGTTTTCAGGATTCAGGGTTGGGGGACTGTACTTGGGGTCAGGGTTCAGGGTTGGGGGACTGTACTTGGGGTCAGGGTTCAGGGACTGTACTTGGGCTCAGGGTTCAGGGATCAGTGTTCAGGGACTGTACTTGGGGTCAGGGTTCAGGGTTCAGTGTTGAGGGACTGTACTAGGGGTCAGAGTTCAGGGTTGGGAGACTGTTTTGGGGTCAGAGTTCAGGGTTCAGGATTGGGGGACTGTACTTGGAGTCAGGGGTCAGGGTTCAAGTTTGGGGGACTGTACTTGGGGTCTGGGAGCAGGGTTCAGGGTTGGGGGACTGTACTTGGGGTCAGGGTTCAGGGTTGGGGGACTGTACTTGGGGTCAGAGTTCAGGGTTCAGGGTTGGGGGACTGTACTTGGGGTCAGGGTTCAGAGTTGGGGGACTGTACTTCGGGTCAGGGTTCGGATTCAGGGTTGCGGGACTGTACTTGGGGTCAGGGTTCAGGGTTGGGGGACTGTACTTGGGGTAAGAGTTCAGGATAGGGTGACTGTACTTGGGGTCAGGGTTCGGGATTCAGGGTTGGGGGACTGTACTTGGGGTCAGGGTTCAGGGTTGGGGGACTGTACTTGGGGTGAGGGTTCAGGGTTCAGAGTTGGGGGACTGTACTTGGGGTCAGAGTTCAGGGTTGAGGGAATGTACTTGGGGTCAGTTTTCAGGATTCAGGGTTGGGGGACTGTACTTGGGGTCAGGGGTCAGGGTTGGGGGACTGTACTTGGGGTCAGGGTTCAGGGTTGGGGGACTGTACTTGGGGTCAGGGTTCAGGGTTGGGGGACTGTACTTGGGGTCAGGGTTCAGGGTTGCGGGACTGTACTTGGGGTCAGGGTTCAGGGTTCAGTGTTGGGGGACTGTACTTGGGGTCAGGGTTCAGGGTTGGGAGACTGTTTTGGGGTCAGAGTTCAGGGTTGGGGGACTGTACTTGGGGTCAGGGTTCAGAGTTGGGGGACTGTACTTCGGGTCAGAGTCAGGGTTCAGAGTTGGGGGACTGTACTTGGGGTCAGAGTTCAGGGTTGGGGGACTGTACTTGGGGTCAGGAATCGGGATTCAGGGTTGGGGGACTGTACTTGGGGTCAGGGTTCAGGGTTGGGGGACTGTACTTGGGGTGAGGGTTCAGGGTTCAGAGTTGGGGGACTGTACTTGGGGTCGGAGTTCAGGGTTGAGGGAATGTACTTGGGGGCAGTTTTCAGGATTCAGGGTTGGGGGACTGTACTTGGGGTCAGGGTTCAGGGTTGGGGGACTGTACTTGGGGTCAGGGTTCAGGGACTGTACTTGGGGTCAGGGATCAGTGTTCAGGGACTGTACTTGGGGTCAGGGTTCAGGGTTCAGTGTTGAGGGACTGTACTAGGGGTCAGGGTTCAGGGTTGGGAGACTGTTTTGGGGTCAGAGTTCAGGGTTCAGGATTGGGGGACTGTACTTGGAGTCAGGGGTCAGGGTTCAAGTTTGGGGGACTGTACTTGGGGTCTGGGAGCAGGGTTCAGGGTTGGGGGACTGTACTTGGGGTCAGGGTTCAGGGTTGGGGGACTGTACTTGGGGTCAGAGTTCAGGGTTCAGGGTTGGGGGACTGTACTTGGGGTCAGAGTTCAGGATTCGGTGACTGTACTTGGGGTCAGGGTTCGGGATTCAGGGTTGGGGGACTGTACTTGGGGTCAGGGTTCAGGGTTGGGGGACTGTACTTGGGCTGAGGGTTCAGGGTTCAGAGTTGGGGGACTGTACTTGGGGTCAGGGTTCAGGGTTGGGGGACTGTACTTGGGGTGAGGGTTCAGGATTCAGGGACTGTGCTTGGGGTCAGGGTTGGGTGACTGTACTTGGGGTCAGGGTTCAGGGTTCAGTGTTGAGGGACTGTACTTGGGGTCAGGGTTCAGTGTTGGGGGACTGTACTTGGGGTCAGGGTTCAGGGTTCAGGGTTGAGGGACCGTACTAGGGGTCAGTGTTGGGAGACTGTTTTGGGGTCATAGTTCAGGGTTCAGGGTTGGGGGACTGTACTTGGGGTCAGGGTTCAGAGTTGGGGGACTGTACTTCGGGTCAGAGTCAGGGTTCAGGGTTGGGGGACTGTACTTGGGGTCAGAGTTCAGGGTTGGGGGACTGTAATTCGGGTCAGGGTACAGGGTTCAGGGTTGGGGGACTGTACTTGGGAAAGAGTTCAGGGGTCAGGGTCGGGGGACTGTACTTGGGGTCAGAGTTCAGGGTTGGGGGACTGTACTAGGGGTCAGGGTTCAGGGTTGGGGGACTGTACTTGGGTCAGGGTTCGGGGTTGGGGGACTGAACTTGGGGTCAGTGTTCGGGGTTGGGGGACTGTACATGGGGTCAGGGTTCAGGGTTGGCGGACTGTACTTGGGGTCAGGGTTCAGGGTTGGGGGACTGTACTTGGGGTAAGAGTTCAGGATAGGGTGACTGTACTTGGGGTCAGGGTTCGGGATTCAGGGTTGGGGGACTGTACTTGGGGTCAGGGTTCAGGGTTGGGGGACTGTACTTGGGCTGAGGGTTCAGGGTTCAGAGTTGGGGGACTGTACTTGGGGTCAGAGTTCAGGGTTGAGGGAATGTACTTGGGGTCAGTTTTCAGGATTCAGGGTTGGGGGACTGTACTTGGGGTCAGGGGTCAGGGTTGGGGGACTGTACTTGGGGTCAGGGTTCAGGGTTGGGGGACTGTACTTGGGGTCAGGGTTCAGGGTTGCGGGACTGTACTTGGGGTCAGGGTTCAGGGTTCAGTGTTGGGGGACTGTACTTGGGGTCAGGGTTCAGGGTTGAGGGACTGTACTAGGGGTCAGAGTTCAGGGTTGGGAGACTGTTTTGGGGTCAGAGTTCAGGGTTGGGGGACTGTACTTGGGGTCAGGGTTCAGAGTTGGGGGACTGTACTTCGGGTCAGAGTCAGGGTTCAGAGTTGGGGGACTGTACTTGGGGTCAGAGTTCAGGGTTGGGGGACTGTACTTGGGGTCAGGAATCGGGATTCAGGGTTGGGGGACTGTACTTGGGGTCAGGGTTCAGGGTTGGGGGACTGTACTTGGGGTGAGGGTTCAGGGTTCAGAGTTGGGGGACTGTACTTGGGGTCGGAGTTCAGGGTTGAGGGAATGTACTTGGGGGCAGTTTTCAGGATTCAGGGTTGGGGGACTGTACTTGGGGTCAGGGTTCAGGGTTGGGGGACTGTACTTGGGGTCAGGGTTCAGGGACTGTACTTGGGCTCAGGGTTCAGGGATCAGTGTTCAGGGACTGTACTTGGGGTCAGGGTTCAGGGTTCAGTGTTGAGGGACTGTACTAGGGGTCAGAGTTCAGGGTTGGGAGACTGTTTTGGGGTCAGAGTTCAGGGTTCAGGATTGGGGGACTGTACTTGGAGTCAGGGGTCAGGGTTCAAGTTTGGGGGACTGTACTTGGGGTCTGGGAGCAGGGTTCAGGGTTGGGGGACTGTACTTGGGGTCAGGGTTCAGGGTTGGGGGACTGTACTTGGGGTCAGAGTTCAGGGTTCAGGGTTGGGGGACTGTACTTGGGGTCAGAGTTCAGGATTCGGTGACTGTACTTGGGGTCAGGGTTCGGGATTCAGGGTTGGGGGACTGTACTTGGGGTCAGGGTTCAGGGTTGGGGGACTGTACTTGGGCTGAGGGTTCAGGGTTCAGAGTTGGGGGACTGTACTTGGGGTCAGGGTTCAGGGTTGAGGGACTGTACTTGGGGTGAGGGTTCAGGATTCAGGGACTGTGCTTGGGGTCAGGGTTGGGTGACTGTACTTGGGGTCAGGGTTCAGGGTTCAGTGTTGAGGGACTGTACTTGGGGTCAGGGTTCAGTGTTGGGGGACTGTACTTGGGGTCAGGGTTCAGGGTTCAGGGTTGAGGGACCGTACTAGGGGTCAGTGTTGGGAGACTGTTTTGGGGTCATAGTTCAGGGTTCAGGGTTGGGGGACTGTACTTGGGGTCAGGGTTCAGAGTTGGGGGACTGTACTTCGGGTCAGAGTCAGGGTTCAGGGTTGGGGGACTGTACTTGGGGTCAGGGTTCAGGGTTGGAGGACTGTACTTCGGGTCAGGGTTCAAGATTGACGGACTGTCCTTGTGGTCAGAGTTCAGGGTTCAGGTTTGGGGGACTGTACTTGCGGTCAGGGTTCGGGGTTCAGGGTTGGGGGACTGTACTTCAGGTCAGGGTTCAGGGTTGACGGACTGTACTTGGGGTCAGAGTTCAGGGGTCACGGTTGGGGGACTGGACTTGGGGTCAGGGGTCAGGGTTCAGGGTTGGGGGGCTGTACTTGGGGTCAGGGTTCAGGGTTGGGGGACTGTACTTGGGGTCAGGGTTCACGGTTGGGGGACTGTACTAGGGGTCAGGGTTCAGGGTTGGGGGACTGTACTTGGGTCAGGGTTCGGGGTTGGGGGACTGAACTTGGGGTCAGTGTTCGGGGTTGGGGGACTGTACATGGGGTCAGGGTTCAGGGTTGGCGGACTGTACTTGGGGCCAGAGTTCAGGGTTCAGGGTTAGGGGACTGTACTTGGGGTCAGGGGTCAGGTTTCAGGATTGGGGGACTGTACTTGGGGTCTGGGATCGGGGTTCAAGGTTGGGGGACTGTACTTGGGGTCAGGGTTCAGGGTTGGGGGACTGTACTTGGGGTCAGAGTTCAGGGTTCAGCGTTGGGGGTCTGTACTTGGGGTCAGAGTTCAGGATTGGGGGACTGTAGTTGGGGTCAGGGTTCGGGATTCAGGGTTGGGGGACTGTACTTGGGGTCAGGGTTCAGGGTTGGGGGACTGTACTTGGGCCGAGGGTTCAGGGTTCAGAGTTGGGGGACTATACTTGGGGTCAGAGTTCAGGGTTGAGGGAATGTACTTGGGGTCAGTTTTCAGGATTCAGGGTTGGGGGACTGTACTTGGGGTCAGGGTTCAGGGTTGGGGGACTGTACTTGGGGTCAGGGTTCAGGGTTGGGGGACTGTACTTGGGGTCAGGGTTCAGTGTTGAGGCACTGTACTTGGGGTCAGGGTTCAGTGTTGGGGGACTGTACTTGGGGTCAGGGTTCAGGGTTGGGGGACTGTACTTGGGGTCAGGGTTGAGGGACTGTACTTGTGGTCAGGGTTCAGAGCTGGGGGACTGTACTTGGGGTGAGGGGTCAGGGTTCAGAGTTGGGGGACTGTACTTGGGTTCAGGGTTCAGTGTTGAGGGACTGTACTTGGGGTCAGGGTTCAGTGTTGGGGGACTGTACTTGGGGTCAGGGTTCAGGGTTCAGGCTTGAGGGACCGTACTAGGGGTCAGGGTTCAGGCTTGGGCGACTGTACTTGGGGTCAGGGTTCAGGGTTGGAGGACTGTACTTGGGGTCAGGGTTCAGGGTTGGCGGACTGTACTTGGGGTCAGAGTTCAGGGTTCAGGGTTGGGGGACTGTACTTGGTGTCAGGGTTCAGGGTTCAGGGTTGGGGGATTGTACTTGGGGTCAGGGTTCGGGATTCAGGGTTCAGGGTTGGCGGACTGTACTTGGGGTCAGGGTTCGGTATTCAGGGTTGGGGGACTGTACTTGGGGTCAGGGTTGAGGGACTGTACTTGGGGTCAGGGTTCAGAGTTGGGGGACTGTACTTGGGGTCAGGGTTCAGGGTTCAGTGTTGAGGGACTGTACTTGGGGTCAGGGTGCAGTGTTGGGGGACTGTACTTGGGGTCAGGGTTCACAGTTGGGGGACTGTTCTTGGGGTCAGGGTTCAGGGTTGGGGGACTGTACTTGGGGTCAGGGTTCGGGGTTGGGGGACTGTACATTGGGTCAGGGTCCAGGGTTGGGGGACTGTACTTGGGGTCAGAGTTCAGGGTTCAGGGTTGGGGGACTGTACTCAGGGTCAGGGTTCAGGGTTAACGGACTGTACTTGGGGTCAGGGTTCGGGATTCAGGGTTGGGGGACTGTACTTGGGGTCAGGGTTCAGGGTTGGGGGACTGTACTTGGGGTGAGGGTTCAGGGTTCAGAGTTGGGGGACTGTACTTGGGGTCAGAGTTCAGGGTTGAGGGAATGTACTTGGGGTCAGTTTTCAGGATTCAGGGTTGGGTGACTGTACTTGGGGTCAGGGGTCAGGGTTCAGGGTTGGGGGACTGTACTTGGGGTCAGGGTTCAGGGTTGGGGGACTGTACTTGGGGTCAGTGTTCAGGGTTCAGTGTTGAGGGACTGTACTTGGGGTCAGGGTTCAGTGTTGGGGGCCTGTACTTGGGGTCAGGGTTCAGGGTTGGGAGACTATTTTGGGGTCAGAGTTCAGGGTTCAGGGTTGGGGGACTGTACATGGGGTCAGGGTTCAGAGTTGGGGGACTGTACTTCGGGTCAGGGTTCGGATTCAGGGTTGCGGGACTGTACTTGGGGTCAGGGTTCAGGGTTGGGGGACTGTACTTGGGGTAAGAGTTCAGGATAGGGTGACTGTACTTGGGGTCAGGGTTCGGGATTCAGGGTTGGGGGACTGTACTTGGGGTCAGGGTTCAGGGTTGGGGGACTGTACTTGGGCTGAGGGTTCAGGGTTCAGAGTTGGGGGACTACTTGGGGTCAGAGTTCAGGGTTGAGGGAATGTACTTGGGGTCAGTTTTCAGGATTCAGGGTTGGGGGACTGTACTTGGGGTCGGGGTCAGGGTTGGGGGACTGTACTTGGGGTCAGGGTTCAGGGTTGGGGGACTGTACTTGGGGTCAGGGTTCAGGGTTGGGGGACTGTACTTGGGGTCAGGGTTCAGGGTTGCGGGACTGTACTTGGGGTCAGGGTTCAGGGTTCAGGGTTGGGGGACTGTACTTGGGGTCAGAGTTCAGGGTTGGGAGACTGTTTTGGGGTCAGAGTTCAGGGTTGGGGGACTGTACTTGGGGTCAGGGTTCAGAGTTGGGGGACTGTACTTTGGGTCTGAGTCAGGGTTCAGAGTTGGGGGACTGTACTTGGGGTCAGAGTTCAGGGTTGGGGGACTGTACTTGGGGTCAGGAATCGGGATTCAGGGTTGGGGGACTGTACTTGGGGTCAGGGTTCAGGGTTGGGGGACTGTACTTGGGGTGAGGGTTCAGGGTTCAGAGTTGGGGGACTGTACTTGGGGTCGGAGTTCAGGGTTGAGGGAATGTACTTGGGGGCAGTTTTCAGGATTCAGGGTTGGGGGACTGTACTTGGGGTCAGGGTTCAGGGACTGTACTTGGGCTCAGGGTTCAGGGATCAGTGTTCAGGGACTGTACTTGGGGTCAGGGTTCAGGGTTCAGTGTTGAGGGACTGTACTAGGGGTCAGGGTTCAGGGTTGGGAGACTGTTTTGGGGTCAGAGTTCAGGGTTCAGGATTGGGGGACTGTACTTGGAGTCAGGGGTCAGGGTTCAAGTTTGGGGGACTGTACTTGGGGTCTGGGAGCAGGGTTCAGGGTTGGGGGACTGTACTTGGGGTCAGGGTTCAGGGTTCAGGGTTGGGGGACTGTACTTGGGGTCAGAGTTCAGGATTCGGTGACTGTACTTGGGGTCAGGGTTCGGGATTCAGGGTTGGGGGACTGTACTTGGGGTCAGGGTTCAGGGTTGGGGGACTGTACTTGGGCTGAGGGTTCAGGGTTCAGAGTTGGGGGACTGTACTTGGGGTCAGGGTTCAGGGTTGGGGGACTGTACTTGGGGTGAGGGTTCAGGATTCAGGGACTGTGCTTGGGGTCAGGGTTGGGTGACTGTACTTGGGGTCAGGGTTCAGGGTTCAGTGTTGAGGGACTGTACTTGGGGTCAGGGTTCAGTGTTGGGGGACTGTACTTGGGGTCAGGGTTCAGGGTTCAGGGTTGAGGGACCGTACTAGGGGTCAGTGTTGGGAGACTGTTTTGGGGTCATAGTTCAGGGTTCAGGGTTGGGGGACTGTACTTGGGGTCAGGGTTCAGAGTTGGGGGACTGTACTTCGGGTCAGAGTCAGGGTTCAGGGTTGGGGGACTGTACTTGGGGTCAGAGTTCAGGGTTGGGGGACTGTAATTTGGGTCAGGGTACAGGGTTCAGGGTTGGGGGACTGTACTTGGGAAAGAGTTCAGGGGTCAGGGTCGGGGGACTGTACTTGGGGTCAGAGTTCAGGGTTGGGGGACTGTACTTGGGGTCAGGGTTAAGGGTTGGGGGACTGTATTTGGGGTCAGGGTTCAGGGTTGGGGGACTGTACTTGCGGTCAGGGTTCGGGGTTCAGGGTTGGGGGACTGTACTTGGGGTCAGGGTTCAGGGTTGGAGGACTGTACTTCGGGTCAGGGTTCAAGATTGACGGACTGTCCTTGTGGTCAGAGTTCAGGGTTCAGGTTTGGGGGACTGTACTTGCGGTCAGGGTTCGGGGTTCAGGGTTGGGGGACTGTACTTCAGGTCAGGGTTCAGGGTTGACGGACTGTACTTGGGGTCAGAGTTCAGGGGTCACGGTTGGGGGACTGGACTTGGGGTCAGGGGTCAGGGTTCAGGGTTGGGGGGCTGTACTTGGGGTCAGGGTTCAGGGTTGGGGGACTGTACTTGGGGTCAGGGTTCACGGTTGGGGGACTGTACTAGGGGTCAGGGTTCAGGGTTGGGGGACTGTACTTGGGTCAGGGTTCGGGGTTGGGGGACTGAACTTGGGGTCAGTGTTCGGGGTTGGGGGACTGTACATGGGGTCAGGGTTCAGGGTTGGCGGACTGTACTTGGGGCCAGAGTTCAGGGTTCAGGGTTAGGGGACTGTACTTGGGGTCAGGGGTCAGGGTTCAGGATTGGGGGACTGTACTTGGGGTCTGGGATCGGGGTTCAAGGTTGGGGGACTGTACTTGGGGTCAGGGTTCAGGGTTGGGGGACTGTACTTGGGGTCAGAGTTCAGGGTTCAGCGTTGGGGGTCTGTACTTGGGGTCAGAGTTCAGGATTGGGGGACTGTACTTGGGGTCAGGGTTCGGGATTCAGGGTTGGGGGACTGTACTTGGGGTCAGGGTTCAGGGTTGGGGGACTGTACTTGGGCCGAGGGTTCAGGGTTCAGAGTTGGGGGACTGTACTTGGGGTCAGAGTTCAGGGTTGAGGGAATGTACTTGGGGTCAGTTTTCAGGATTCAGGGTTGGGGGACTGTACTTGGGGTCAGGGTTCAGGGTTGGGGGACTGTACTTGGGGTCAGGGTTCAGGGTTGGGGGACTGTACTTGGGGTCAGGGTTCAGGGTTCAGTGTTGAGGCACTGTACTTGGGGTCAGGGTTCAGTGTTGGGGGACTGTACTTGGGGTCAGGGTTCAGGGTTGAGGGACTGTACTAGGGGTCAGGGTTCAGGGTTGGGAGATTGTTTTGGGGTCAGAGTTCAGGGTTCAGGGTTGGGGGACGGTAGTTGGGGTCAGAGTTCAGGGTTGGGGGACTGTATTTGGGGTCAGGGTTCAGGGTTCAGAGTTGGGGGACTGTACTTGGGGTCAGAGTTCAGGGTTGAGGGAATGTACTTGGGGTCAGTTTTCAGGATTCAGGGTTGGGGGATTGTACTTGGGGTCAGGGGTCAGGGTTCAGGGTTGGGGGACTGTACTTGGGGTCAGGGTTCAGGATTGGGGGACTGTACTTGGGGTCAGGGTTCAGTGTTGAGGGACTGTACTTGGGGTCAGGATTCAGTGTTGGGGGACTGTACTTGGGGTCAGGGTTCAGGGTTGAGGGACTGTACTTGGGCTGAGGGTTCAGGGTTCAGAGTTGAGGGACTGTACTACGGGTCAGGGTTCATGGTTGGGAGACTGTTTTGGGGTCAGAGTCAGGGTTCAGGGTTGGGGGACTGTACTTGGGGTCAGAGTTCAGGGTTGGGGGACTGTACTAGGGGTCAGGGTTCAGGGTTCAGCGTTGGGGGACTGTACTTGGGGTCAGAGTTCAGGGTTGGGGGACTGTACTTGGGGTCAAGGGTCAGGGATGGGGGACAGTACTTGGGTCAGAGTTCAGTTTTCAGGGTTGGGGGACTGTATTTGGGGTCTGGGTTCAGGGTGGGGGACTGTACTTGGGGTCAGAGTTCAGGGTTGGGGGACTGTACTTCGGGTCAGGGTTCAGCGTTGGGGGACTGTACTTGGGGTCAGAGTTCAGGGTTGGGTGACTGTAATTGGGGTCAGGGATCGGGGATGGGGGACTGTACTTGGGGTCAGGGTTTAGGGTTGGGAGACTATTTGGGGCCAGGGTTCAGGGTTGAGGGACTGTACTTGGGGTCAGGGTTCGGGATTCAGGGTTGGGGGACTGTACTTGGGGTCAGGTTTCAGGGTTGGGGGACTGTATTTGGGGTCAGGGTTCAGGGTTGGGGGACTGTATTTGGGGTCAGGGTTCAGGGTTGAGGGACTGTACTTGGGGTCAGGGTTGGGGGACTGTTCTTGGGGTCAGGGTTCGGGATGCAGGGTTGGGGGACTGTACTCATGTTCACGGTTCAGGGTTCAGGGTTCAGGGTTGGGTACTTGGGGTCAGGGGTCAGCGTTGGGGGACTGTACTTGGGGTCAGGGTTCCCGGTTCAGGGTTGGGGGACTGTACTTGGGGTCAGGGTGCGGGGTTCAGGGTTCGGGGACTGTACTTGGGGTCAGGGTTCAGGCTTGGGGGACTGTACTTGGGGTCAGGGTTCAGGGTTGGAGGACTGTACTTGGGGTCAGGGTTCAGGGTTGGCGGATTGTACTTGGGGTCAGAGTTCAGGGTTGGGGGACTGTACTTGGTGTCAGGGTTCTGGGTTCAGGGTTGGGGGATTGTACTTGGGGTCAGGGTTCGGGATTCAGGGTTGGGGAACTGTACTAGGGATCAGGGGTCAGGGTTGGGGGACTGTACTTGGTGTCAGGGTTCAGGGTTGGCGGACTGTACTTGGGGTCAGGGTACGGTATTCAGGGTTGGGGAACTGTACTTGGGATCAGGGGTCAGGGTTGGGGGACTGTACTTGGTGTCAGGGTTCAGGGTTCAGGGTTGGGGGATTGTACTTGGGGTCAGGCTTCGGGATTCAGGGTTGGGGGTCTGTACTTGGATTCAGGGTTCAGGGTTGGCGGACTGTACTTGGGGTCAGGGTTCGGTATTCAGGGTTGGGGGACTGTACTTGGGGTCAGGGTTGAGGGACTGTACTTGTGGTCAGGGTTCAGAGCTGGGGGACTGTACTTGGGGTGAGGGGTCAGGGTTCAGAGTTGGGGGACTGTACTTGGGTTCAGGGTTCAGTGTTGAGGGACTGTACTTGGGGTCAGGGTTCAGTGTTGGGGGACTGTACTTGGGGTCAGGGTTCAGGGTTCAGGCTTGAGGGACCGTACTAGGGGTCAGGGTTCAGGGTTGGAGGACTGTACTTGGGGTCAGGGTTCAGGGTTGGCGGACTGTACTTGGGGTCAGAGTTCAGGGTTCAGGGTTGGGGGACTGTACTCAGGGTCAGGGTTCAGGGTTAGCGGACTGTACTTGGGGTCAGGGTTCGGGATTCAGGGTTGGGGGACTGTACTTAGGGTCAGGGTTCAGGGTTGGGGGACTGTACTTGGGGTGAGGGTTCAGGGTTCAGAGTTGGGGGACTGTACTTGGGGTCAGAGTTCAGGGTTGAGGGAATGTACTTGGGGTCAGTTTTCAGGATTCAGGGTTGGGTGACTGTACTTGGGGTCAGGCGTCAGGGTTCAGGGTTCAGGGTTGGGGGACTGTACTTGGGGTCAGGGTTCAGGGTTGGGGGACTGTACTTGGGGTCAGTGTTCAGGGTTCAGTGTTGAGGGACTGTACTTGGGGTCAGGGTTCAGTGTTGGGGGCCTGTACTTGGGGTCAGGGTTCAGGGTTGAGGGACTGTACTAGGGGTCAGGGTTCAGGGTTGGGAGACTATTTTGGGGTCAGAGTTCAGGGTTCAGGGTTGGGGGACTGTACTTGGGGTCAGGGTTCAGAGTTGGGGGACTGTACTTCGGGTCAGGGTTCGGGATTCAGGGTTGCGGGACTGTACTTGGGGTCAGGGTTCAGGGTTGGGGGACTATACTTGGGGTCAGAGTTCAGGATTGGGGGACTGTACTTGCGGTCAGGGTTCGGGATTCAGGGTTGGGGGACAGCACTTGGGGTCAGGGTTCAGGGTTGGGGGACTGTACTTGGGCTGAGGGTTCAGGGTTCAGAGGTGGGGGACTGTACTTGGGGTCAGAGTTCAGGGTTCAGGGAATGTACTAGGGGTCAGTTTTCAGGATTCAGGGTTGGGGGACTGTACTTGGGGTCAGGGGTCAGGGTTCAGGGTTGGGGGACTGTACTTGGGGTCAGGGTTCAGGGTTGGGGGACTGTACTTGGGGTCAGGGTTCAGGGTTCAGTGTTGAGGGACTGTACTTGGGGTCAGGGTTCAGTGTTTGGGGACTGTACTTGGGGTCAGGGTTCAGGGTTCAGGGTTGAGGGACTGTACTAGGGGTCAGGGTTCAGGGTTGGAGGACTGTACTTGGGGTCAGGGTTCAGGGTTGGGGGACTGTACTTGGGGTCAGAGTTCAGGGTTGGGGGACTGTACTTGGGGTCAGGGTTCAGGGTTGGGGGACTGTACTTGGGGTGAGGGTTCAGGGTTCAGAGTTGGGGGACTGTACTTGGGGTCAGAGTTCAGGGTTGAGGGAATGTACTTGGGGTCAGGGTTCAGGGACTGTACTTGGGCTCAGGGTTCAGGTTCAGTGTTGAGGGACTGTACTTGGGGTCAGGGTTCAGTGTTGGGGGACTGTACTTGGGGTCAGGGTTCAGGGACTGTACTTGGGGTCAGGGTTCAGGGTTCAGGGTTGAGGGACTGTACTAGGGGTCAGGGTACAGGGTTGGGAGACTGTTTTGGGGTCAGAGTTCAGGGTTCAGGATTGGGGGACTGTACTTGGGGTCAGGGGTCAGGGTTCAAGATTGGGGGACTGTACTTGGGGTCTGGGATCAGGGTTCAGGGTTGGGGGACTGTACTTGGGGTCAGGGTTCAGGGTTGGGGGACTGTACTTGGGGTCAGAGTTCAGGGATCAGGGTTGGGGGACTGTACTTGGGGTCAGAGTTCAGGATTGGGGGACTGTACTTGGGGTCAGGGTTCGGGATTCAGGGTTGCGGGACTGTACTTGGGGTCAGGGTTCAGGGTTGGGGGACTGTACTTGGGGTGAGGGTTCAGGATTCAGGGACTGTACTTGGGGTCAGGGTTCAGGGTTGGGTGACTGTACTTGGGGTCAGGGTTCAGGGTTGGGGGACTGTACTTAGGGTCAGGGTTCAGGGTTGAGGGTTGAGGGACCGTACTAGGGGTCAGGGTTCAGGGTTGGGAGACTGTTTTGGGGTCAGAGTTCAGGGTTCAGGGTTGGGGGACTGTACTTGGGGTCAGAGTTCAGGGTTGGGGGACTGTAATTCGGGTCAGGGTACAGGGTTCAGGGTTGGGGGACTGTACTTGGGAAAGAGTTCAGGGGTCAGGGTCGGGGGACTGTACTTGGGGTCAGAGTTCAGGGTTGGGAGACTGTACTTGGGGTCAGGGTTAAGGGTTGGGGGACTGTATTTGGGGTCAGGGTTCAGGGTTGGGGGACTGTACTTGCGGTCAGGGTTCGGGGTTCAGGGTTGGGGGACTGTACTTGGGGTCAGGGTTCAGGGTTAGAACATAGAACATAGAACACTACAGCACAAACAGGCCCTTCGGCCCACAAGTTGCGCCGACCACATCACCTACCAACCTACAGACCTATCTATAACCCTCAATCTCATTAAACCCCATATACTCATCCAGAAGTCTTTTAAAAGACCCCAGCGAGTTCGCCTCCACCACCACTGACGGCAGCCGATTCCATTCACTCACCACCCTCTGAGTGAAAAACTTACCCCTAACATCACTTCTGAACCTCCCTCCCCGCACCTTAAATCTGTGTCCTCTCGTAGCGACCATTTCAAACCGGGGAAATAGCCTCTGAGAGTCCACCCTATCTATTCCTCTCAACATTTTGTAAACTTCTATCAGGTCGCCTCTCAACCTTCGTCTCTCCAGGGAAAAGAGTCCCAGCTCCCTCAACCTAACTTGTAGGGGACTGTACTTCGGGTCAGGGTTCAGGGTTGACGGACTGTACTTGGGGTCAGAATTCAGGGTTCAGGTTTGGGGGACTATTCTTGCGGTCAGGGTTCGGGGTTCAGGGTTGGGGGACTGTACTTCAGGTCAGGGTTCAGGGTTGACGGACTGTACTTGGGGTCAGAGTTCAGGGTTCACGGTTGGGGGACTGGACTTGGGGTCAGGGGTCAGGGTTGGGGGACTGTACTTGGGGTCAGGGTTCAGGGTTGGGGGACTGTACTTGGGGTCAGGGTTCACGGTTGGGGGACTGTACTAGGGGTCAGGGTTCAGGGTTGGGGGACTGTACTTGGGGTCAGGGTTCGGGGTTGGGGGACTGTACCTGGGGTCAGGGTTCAGGGTTGGGGGACTGTCCTTGTGGTCAGGGTTCACAGTTGGGGGACTGTTCTTGGGGTCAGGGTTCAGGGTTGGGGGACTGTACTTGGGGTCAGGGTTCGGGGTTGGGGGACTGTACTTGGGGTCAGGGTTCAGGGTTGGGTGACTGTACTTGGGGTCAGAGTTCAGCGTTGGGGGACTGTACTCAGGGTCAGGGTTCAGGGTTGGCGGACTGTACTTGGGGTCAGGGTTCGGGATTCAGGGTTGGGGGACTGTACTTGGGGTCAGGGGTCAGGGTTCAGGATTGGGGGACTGTACTTGGGGTCTGGGATCGGGGTTCAAGGTTGGGGGACTGTACTTGGGGTCAGGGTTCAGGGTTGGGGGACTGTACTTGGGGTCAGAGTTCAGGGTTCAGGGTTGGGGGTCTGTACTTGGGGTCAGAGTTCAGGATTGGGGGACTGTACTTGGGGTCAGGGTTCGGGATTCAGGGTTGGGGGACTGTACTTGGTGTCAGGGTTCAGGGTTGGGGGACTGTACTTGGGGTCAGGGTTCAGGGTTGAGGGACTGTACTAGGGGTCAGGGTTCAGGGTTGGGGGACTGTACTTGGGGTCTGAGTTCAGGATTGGGGGACTGTACTTGCGGTCAGGGTTCGGGATTCAGGGTTGGGGGACTGTACTTGGGGTCAGGGTTCAGGGTTGGGGGAATGTACTTGGGGTCAGTTTTCAGGATTCAGGGTTGGGGGACTGTACTTGGGGTCAGGGGTCAGGGTTCAGGGTTGGGGGACTGTACTTGGGGTCAGGGTTCAGGGTTGGGGGACTGTACTTGGGGTCAGGGTTCAGGGTTCAGGGTTGGGGGACTGTACTTGGGGTCAGGGTTCAGAGTTGGGGGACTGTACTTCGGGTCAGAGTCAGGGTTCAGGGTTGGGGGACTGTACTTGGGGTCAGAGTTCAGGGTTGGGGGACTGTACTTGGGGTCAGGAATCGGGATTCAGGGTTGGGGGACTTTACTTGGGGTCAGGGTTCAGGGTTGGGGGACTGTACTTGGGGTGAGGGTTCAGGGTTCAGAGTTGGGGGACTGTACTTGGGGTCAGAGTTCAGGGTTGAGGGAATGTACTTGGGGTCAGTTTTCAGGATTCAGGGTTGGGGGACTGTACTTGGGGTCAGGGTTCAGGGTTGGGGGACTGTACTTGGGGTCAGGGTTCAGGGACTGTACTTGGGCTCAGGGTTCAGTGTTGAGCGACTGTACTTGGGGTCAGGGTTCAGTGTTGGGGGACTGTACTAGGGGTCAGGGTTCAGGGTTGGGAGACTGTTTTGGGGTCAGAGTTCAGGGTTCAGGATTGGGGGACTGTACTTGGGGTCAGGGTTCAAGATTGGGGGACTGTACTTGGGGTCTGGGATCAGGGTTCAGGGTTGGGGGACTGTACTTGGGGTCAGGGTTCAGGGTTGGCGGACTGTACTTGGGGTCAGGGTTCGGGATTCAGGGTTGGGGGACTGTACTTGGGGTCAGGGGTCAGGGTTCAGGATTGGGGACTGTACTTGGGGTCTGGGATCGGGGTTCAAGGTTGGGGGACTGTACTTGGGGTCAGGGTTCAGGGTTGGGGGACTGTACTTGGGGTCAGAGTTCAGGGTTCAGGGTTGGGGGTCTGTACTTGGGGTCAGAGTTCAGGATTGGGGGACTGTACTTGGGGTCAGGGTTCGGGATTCAGGGTTGGGGGACTGTACTTGGTGTCAGGGTTCAGGGTTGGGGGACTGTACTTGGGGTCAGGGTTCAGGGTTGAGGGACTGTACTAGGGGTCAGGGTTCAGGGTTGGGAGACTGTTTTGGGGTCAGAGTTCAGGGTTCAGGGTTGGGGGACTGTACTTGGGGTCAGGGTTCAGAGTTGGGGGACTGTACTTCGGGTCAGGGTTCGGGATTCAGGGTTGCGGGACTGTACTTGGGGTCAGGGTTCAGGGTTGGGGGACTGTACTTGGGGTCTGAGTTCAGGATTGGGGGACTGTACTTGCGGTCAGGGTTCGGGATTCAGGGTTGGGGGACTGTACTTGGGGTCAGGGTTCAGGGTTGGGGGAATGTACTTGGGGTCAGTTTTCAGGATTCAGGGTTGGGGGACTGTACTTGGGGTCAGGGGTCAGGGTTCAGGGTTGGGGGACTGTACTTGGGGTCAGGGTTCAGGGTTGGGGGACTGTACTTGGGGTCAGGGTTCAGGGTTCAGTGTTGAGTGACTGTACTTGGGGTCAGGGTTCAGTGTTGGGGGACTGTACTTGGGGTCAGGGTTCAGGGTTCAGTGTTGAGGGACTGTACTTGGGGTCAGGGTTCAGTGTTGGGGGACTGTACTTGGGGTCAGGGTTCAGGGTTCAGGGTTGAGGGACCGTACTAGGGGTCAGTGTTGGGAGACTGTTTTGGGGTCATAGTTCAGGGTTCAGGGTTGGGGGACTGTACTTGGGGTCAGGGTTCAGAGTTGGGGGACTGTACTTCGGGTCAGAGTCAGGGTTCAGGGTTGGGGGACTGTACTTGGGGTCAGAGTTCAGGGTTGGGGGACTGTAATTCGGGTCAGGGTACAGGGTTCAGGGTTGGGGGACTGTACTTGGGAAAGAGTTCAGGGGTCAGGGTTACATAGAACATAGAACATAGAACACTACAGCACAAACAGGCCCTTCGGCCCACAAGTTGCGCCGACCACATCACCTACCAACCTACAGACCTATCTATAACCCTCAATCTCATTAAACCCCATATACTCATCCAGAAGTCTTTTAAAAGACCCCAGCGAGTTCGCCTCCACCACCACTGACGGCAGCCGATTCCATTCACTCACCACCCTCTGAGTGAAAAACTTACCCCTAACATCACTTCTGAACCTCCCTCCCCGCACCTTAAATCTGTGTCCTCTCGTAGCGACCATTTCAAACCGGGGAAATAGCCTCTGAGAGTCCACCCTATCTATCCCTCTCAACATTTTGTAAACTTCTATCAGGTCGCCTCTCAACCTTCGTCTCTCCAGGGAAAAGAGTCCCAGCTCCCTCAACCTAACTTCATAAGGCATGCCTCCCAGTCCAGGCAACATCCTTGTAAATCTCCTCTGCACCCTTTCAATAGCTTCTACATCTTTCCTATAGTGAGGCGACCAGAACTGCGCACAATACTCCAAATGAGGCCTGACAAGGGTCTTATAAAGTTCCAGCATTACCTCCCGACTCCTAAACTCAATCCCTCGATTAATGAAGGCCAGTACACCATACGCCTTCTTGACCACCTCCTCCACCTGCGAGGCCGATTTAAGAGTCCTGTGGACCCGGACCCCAAGATCCTTCTGCTCCTCAACACTACTCAGACTTCTGCCCTTAATAGTGTACTCGTTCATCCCGTTGGTTCTGCCAAAATGGACGACAACACATTTATCCGCGTTGAAGTCCATCTGCCACTTCTCCGCCCAGTCCTGCATCCTATCTATGTCCTGCTGCAACTTTTGCCATCCTTCCAGATCATCCACAACACCACCGACCTTCGTGTCATCAGCGAACTTACTTACCCATCCCTCCACTTCCTCATCCAGGTCATTTATGAAAATGACAAACAACAAGGGTCCCAGAACAGATCCTTGAGGCACTCCGCTGGTGACTGACCTCCATTCAGAAAAAGCCCCATCCACAACCACTCTCTGCCTTCTGCAGGCAAGCCAGTTCTGGATCCACAAGGCCAAAGGCCCTCGGATCCCATGCCCTCTCACCTTCTCAAGAAGTCTTGCATGGGGGACCTTATCAAACGCCTTGCTGAAGTCCATGTACACTACGTCCACGGCACTTCCTTCGTCAATGTGTTCAGTTGGGGGACTGTACTTGGGGTCAGAGTTCAGGGTTGGGGGACTGTACTTGGGGTCAGGGTTAAGGGTTGGGGGACTGTATTTGGGGTCAGGGTTCAGGGTTGGGGGACTGTACTTGCGGTCAGGGTTCGGGGTTCAGGGTTGGGGGACTGTACTTGGGGTCAGGGGTCAGGGTTGGGAGACTGTTTTGGGGTCAGAGTTCAGGGTTGGGGGACTGTACTTGGGGTCAGGGTTCAGAGTTGGGGGACTGTACTTCGGGTCAGAGTCAGGGTTCAGGGTTGGGGGACTGTACTTGGGGTCAGAGTTCAGGGTTGGGGGACTGTACTTGGGGTCAGGAATCGGGATTCAGGGTTGGGGGACTGTACTTGGGGTCAGGGTTCAGGGTTGGGGGACTGTACTTGGGGTGAGGGTTCAGGGTTCAGAGTTGGGGGACTGTACTTGGGGTCAGAGTTCAGGGTTGAGGGAATGTACTTGGGGTCAGTTTTCAGGATTCAGGGTTGGGGGACTGTACTTGGGGTGAGGGTTCAGGGTTGGGGGACTGTACTTGGGGTCAGGGTTCAGGGACTGTACTTGGGGTCAGGGTTCAGTGTTGAGGGACTGTACTTGGGGTCAGGGTTCAGTGTTGGGGGACTGTACTAGGGGTCAGGGTTCAGGGTTGGGAGACTGTTTTGGGGTCAGAGTTCAGGGTTCAGGGTTGGGGAACGGAACTTGGGGTCAGGGTTCAGAGTTGGGGGACTGTACTTCGGGTCAGAGTCAGGGTTCAGGGTTGGGGGACTGTACTTGGGGTCAGAGTTCAGGGTTGGGGGACTGTACTTGGGGTCAGGAATCGGGATTCAGGGTTGGGGGACTGTACTTGGGGTCAGGGTTCAGGGTTGGGGGACTGTACTTGGGGTGAGGGTTCAGGGTTCAGAGTTGGGGGACTGTACTTGGGGTCAGAGTTCAGGATTGAGGGAATGTACTTGGGGTCAGTTTTCAGGATTCAGGGTTGGGGGACTGTACTTGGGGTGAGGGTTCAGGGTTGGGGGACTGTACTCTGGGTCAGGGTTCAGGGACTGTACTTGGGGTCAGGGTTCAGTGTTGAGGGACTGTACTTGGGGTCAGGGTTCAGTGTTGGGGGACTGTACTAGGGGTCAGGGTTCAGGGTTGGGAGACTGTTTTGGGGTCAGAGTTCAGGGTTCAGGATTGGGGGACTGTACTTGGGGTCAGGGGTCAGGGTTCAAGATTGGGGGACTGTACTTGGGGTCTGGGATCAGGGTTCAGGGTTGGGGGACTGTACTTGGGGTCAGGGTTCAGGGTTGGGGGACTGTACTTGGGGTCAGGGTTCGGGATTCAGGGTTGGGGGACTGTACTTGGGGTCAGAGTTCAGGGTTCAGGTTTGGGGGACTGTACTTGGGGTCAGAGTTCAGGATTGGGGGACTGTACTTGGGGTGAGGGTTCAGGGTTCAGAGTTGGGGGACTGTACTTGGGGTCAGGGTTCAGGGTTGGGGGACTGTACTTGGGGTGAGGGTTCAGGATTCAGGGACTGTACTTGGGGTCAGGGTTCAGTGTTGGGGGAGTGTACTTGGGGCCAGGGTTCAGGGTTCAGGGTTGAGGGACCTTACTAGGGGTCAGGGTTCAGGGTTGGGAGACTGTTTTGGGGTCAGAGTTCAGGGTGCAGAGTTGGGGGACTGTACTTCGGGTCAGAGTCAGAGTTCAGTGTTGGGGGGCTGTAATTCGGGTCAGGGTACAGGGTTCAGGGTTGGGGGACTGTACTTGGGAAAGAGTTCAGGGGTCAGGGTCGGGGGACTGTACTTGGGGTCAGAGTTCAGGGTTGGGAGACTGTACCTGGGGTCAGGGGTCAGGGTTAACGGTTGGGGGACTGTATTTGGGGTCAGGGTTCAGGGATGGGGGACTGTACTTCCGGTCAGGGTTCGGGGTTCAGGGTTGGGGGACTGTACTTCGGGTCAGGGTTCAGGGTTGACGGACTGTACTTGGGGTCAGAATTCAGGGTTCAGGTTTGGGGGACTGTACTTGCGCTCAGGGTTCGGGGTTCAGGGTTGGGGGACTGTACTTCAGGTCAGGGTTCAGGGTTGACGGACTGTACTTGGGGTCAGAGTTCAGGGTTCAGGGTTGGGGGACTGTACTTGGGGTCAGAGTTCAGGGTTGGGGAATGTACTTGGGGTCAGTTTTCAGGATTCAAGGTTGGGGGACTGTACTTGGGGTCAGGGGTCAGGGTTCAGGGTTGGGGGACTGTACTTGGGGTCAGGGTTCAGGGTTGGGGGACTGTACTTGGGGTCAGGGTTCAGGGTTCAGTGTTGGGGGACAGTACTTGGGGTCAGGGTTCAGGGACTGTACTTGGGGTCAGGGTTCAGGGTTCAGGGTTGAGGGACTGTACTAGGGGTCAGGGTTCAGGGTTGGGAGACTGTTTTGGGGTCAGAGATCAGGGTTCAGGGTTGGGGGACTGTACTTGGGGTCAGGGTTCAGAGTTGGGGGACTGTACTTCGGGTCAGAGTCAGGGTTCAGGGTTGGGGGACTGTACTTGGGGTCAGGAATCGGGATTCAGGGTTGAGGTAATGTACTTGGGGTCAGTTTTCAGGATTCAGGGTTGGGGGACTGTACTTGGGGTCAGGGTTCAGGGTTGGGGGACTGTACTTGGGGTCAGGGTTCAGGGACTGTACTTGGGGTCAGGGTTCAGGGTTCAGTGTTGAGGGACTGTACTTGGGGTCAGGGTTCAGTGTTGGGGGACAGTACTTGGGGTCAGGGTTCAGGGACTATACTTGGGGTCAGGGTTCAGGGTTCAGTGTTGAGGGACTGTACTAGGGGTCAGGGTTCAGGGTTGGGAGACTGTTTTGGGGTCAGAGTTCAGGGTTCAGGATTGGGGGACTGTACATGGGGTCAGGGGTCAGGGTTCAAGATTGGGGGACTGTACTTGGGGTCTGGGATCAGGGTTCAGGGTTGGGGGACTGTACTTGGGGTCAGGGTTCAGGGTTGGGGGACTGTACTTGGGGTCAGAGTTCAGGGTTCAGGGTTGGGGGACTGTACTTGGGGTCAGACTTCAGGATTGGGGGACTGTACTTGGGGTCAGGGTTCAGGATTCAGGGTTGGGGGACTGTACTTGGGGTCAGGGTTCAGGATTCAGGGACTGTACTTGGGGTCAGGGTTCAGGGTTGGGTGACCGTAATTGGGGTCAGGGTTCAGGGTTGGGGGACTGTACTTGGGGTCAGGGTTCAGAGTTCAGTGTTGAGGGACTGTACTTGGGGTCAGGGTTCAGTGTTGGGGGACTGTACTTGGGGTCAGGGTTCAGGGTTCAGGGTTGAGGGACCGTACTAGGGGTCAGGGTTCAGGGTTGGGAGACTGTTTTGGGGTCAGAGTTCAGGGTTCAGGGTTGGGGGACTGTACATGGGGTCAGGGTTCAGAGTTGGGGGACTGTACTTCGGGTCAGAGTCAGGGTTCAGGGTTGGGGGACTGTACTTGGGGTCAGAGTTCAGGGTTGGGGGACTGTAATTCTGGTCAGGGTACAGGGTTCAGGGTTGGGGGACTGTACTTGGGGTCAGAGTTCAGGGTTGGGGGACTGTACTTGGGGTCAGGGGTCAGGGTTAAGGGTTGGGGGACTGTACTTGGGGTCAGGGTTCAGGGTGGGGGACTGTACTTGGGGACAGGGTTCAGGGTTCAGTGTTGAGGGACTGTACTTGGGATCAGGGTTCAGGGACTGTACTTGGGGTCAGGGTTCAGGGTTCAGTGTTGAGGGACTGTACTAGGGGTCAGGGTTCAGGGTTGGGAGACTGTTTTGGGGTCAGAGTTCAGGGTTCAGGATTGGTGGTCTGTACTTGGGGTCAGGGGTCAGGGTTCAAGATTGGGGGACTGTACATGGGGTCTGGGATCAGGGTTCAGGGTTGGGGGACTGTACTTGGGGTCAGGGTTCAGGGTTGGGGGACTGTACTTGGGGTCAGAGTTCAGGGTTCAGGATTGGGGGACTGTACTTGGGGTCAGACTTCAGGACTGGGGGACTGTACTTGGGGTCAGGGTTCGGGATTCAGGGTTGGGGGACTGTACTTGGGGTCAGGGTTCAGGGTTGGGGGACTGTACTTGGGGTGAGGGTTCAGGATTCAGGGACTGTACTTGGGGTCAGGGTTCAGGGTTGGGTGACTGTAATTGGGGTCAGGGTTCAGGGTTGGGGGACTGTACTTGGGGTCAGGGTTCAGGGTTCAGTGTTGAGGGACTGTACTTGGGGTCAGGGTTCAGTGTTGGGGGACTGTACTTGGGGTCAGGGTTCAGGGTTCAGGGTTGAGGGACCGTACTAGGGGTCAGGGTTCAGGGTTGGGAGACTGTTTTGGGGTCAGAGTTCAGGGTTCAGGGTTGGGGGACTGTACTTGGGGTCAGGGTTCAGAGATGGGGGACTGTACTTCGGGTCAGAGTCAGGGTTCAGGGTTGGGGGACTGTACTTGGGGTCAGAGTTCAGGGTTGGGGGACTGTAATTCTGGTCAGGGTACAGGGTTCAGGGTTGGGGGACTGTACTTGGGGTCAGGGTTCAGGGTTGGGGGACTGTACTTGGGGACAGGGTTCAGGGTTCAGTGTTGAGGGACTGTACTTGGGGTCAGGGTTCAGTGTTGGGGGCCTGTACTTGGGGTCAGGGTTCAGGGTTGAGGCACTGTACTAGGGGTCAGGGGTCAGAGTTGGGGGACTGTACTTCGGGTCAGAGTCAGGGTTCAGGGTTGGGGGACTGTACTTGGGGTCAGAGTTCAGGGTTGGGGGACTGTAATTCGGGTCAGGGTACAGGGTTCAGGGTTGGGGGACTGTACTTGGGAAAGAGTTCAGGGGTCAGGGTCGGGCGACTGTACTTGGGGTCAGAGTTCAGGGTTGGGGGACTGTACTTGGGGTCAGGGGTCAGGGTTGGAGGACTGTACTTGGGGTCAGAGTTCAGGGTTCAGGTTTGGGGGACTGTACTTGCGGTCAGGGTTCGGGGTTCAGGGTTGGGGGACTGTACTTGGGGTCAGGGTTCAGGCTTGGGGGACTGTACTTCGGGTCAGGGTTCAGGGTTGACGGACTGTACTTGGGGTCAGAGTTCAGGGTTCACGGTTGGGGGGCTGGACTTGGGGTCAGGGGTCAGGGTTCAGGGTGGGGGACTGTACTTGGGGTCAGGGTTCAGGGTTGGGGGACTGTACTTGGGGTCAGGGTTCACGGTTGGGGGACTGTACTTGGGGTCAGGGTTCAGGGTTGGGGGACTGTACTTGGGGTCAGGGTTCGGGGTTGGGGGACTGTACTTGGGGTCAGGGTTCAGGGTTGGGGGACTGTACTTGGGGTCAGAGTTCAGGGTTCAGGGTTGGGGGACTGTACTCAGGGTCAGGGTTCAGGGTTGGCGGACTGTACTTGGGGTCAGGGTTCGGGATTCAGGGTTGGGGGACTGTACTTGGGGTCAGGGTTCAGGGTTGGGGGACTGTACTTGGGGTCTGGGATCGGGGTTCAAGGTTGGGGGACTGTACTTGGGGTCAGGGTTCAGGGTTGGGGGACTGTACTTGGGGTCAGGGTTCAGGGTTCAGGGTTGAGAGACTGTACTAGGGGTCAGGGTTCAGGGTTGGGAGACTGTTTTGGGGTCAGAGATCAGGGTTCAGGGTTGGGGGACTGTACTTGGGGTCAGGGTTCAGAGTTGGGGGACTGTACTTCGGGTCAGAGTCAGGGTTCAGGGTTGGGGGACTGTACTTGGGGTCAGGAATCGGGATTCAGGGTTGAGGTAATGTACTTGGGGTCAGTTTTCAGGATTCAGGGTTGGGGGACTGTACTTGGGGTCAGGGTTCAGGGTTGGGGGACTGTACTTGGGGTCAGGGTTCAGGGACTGTACTTGGGGTCAGGGTTCAGGGTTCAGTGTTGAGGGACTGTACTTGGGGTCAGGGTTCAGTGTTGGGGGACAGTACTTGGGGTCAGGTTCAGGGACTATACTTGGGGTCAGGGTTCAGGGTTCAGTGTTGAGGGACTGTACTAGGGGTCAGGGTTCAGGGTTGGGAGACTGTTTTGGGGTCAGAGTTCAGGGTTCAGGATTGGGGGACTGTACTTGGGGTCAGGGGTCAGGGTTCAAGATTGGGGGACTGTACTTGGGGTCTGGGATCAGGGTTCAGGGTTGGGGGACTGTACTTGGGGTCAGGGTTCAGGGTTGGGGGACTGTACTTGGGGTCAGAGTTCAGGGTTCAGGGTTGGGGGACTGTACTTGGGGTCAGACTTCAGGATTGGGGGACTGTACTTGGGGTCAGGGTTCGGGATTCAGGGTTGGGGGACTGTACTTGGGGTCAGGGTTCAGGATTCAGGGACTGTACTTGGGGTCAGGGTTCAGGGTTGGGTGACTGTAATTGGGGTCAGGGTTCAGGGTTGGGGGACTGTACTTGGGGTCAGGGTTCAGGGTTCAGTGTTGAGGGACTGTACTTGGGGTCAGGGTTCAGTGTTGGGGGACTGTACTTGGGGTCAGGGTTCAGGTTTCAGGGTTGAGGGACCGTACTAGGGGTCAGGGTTCAGGGTTGGGAGACTGTTTTGGGGTCAGAGTTCAGGGTTCAGGGTTGGGGGACTGTACATGGGGTCAGGGTTCAGAGTTGGGGGACTGTACTTCGGGTCAGAGTCAGGGTTCAGGGTTGGGGGACTGTACTTGGGGTCAGAGTTCAGGGTTGGGGGACTGTAATTCTGGTCAGGGTACAGGGTTCAGGGTTGGGGGACTGTACTTGGGAAAGAGTTCAGGGGTCAGGGTCGGGGGACTGTACTTGGGGTCAGAGTTCAGGGTTGGGGGACTGTACTTGGGGTCAGGGTTCAGGGTGGGGGACTGTACTTGGGGACAGGGTTCAGTGTTGAGGGACTGTACTTGGGGTCAGGGTTCAGGGACTGTACTTGGGGTCAGGGTTCAGGGTTCAGTGTTGAGGGACTGTACTAGGGGTCAGGGTTCAGGGTTGGGAGACTGTTTTGGGGTCAGAGTTCAGGGTTCAGGATTGGTGGTCTGTACTTGGGGTCAGGGGTCAGGGTTCAAGATTGGGGGACTGTACTTGGGGTCTGGGATCAGGGTTCAGGGTTGGGGGACTGTACTTGGGGTCAGGGTTCAGGGTTGGGGGACTGTACTTGGGGTCAGAGTTCAGGGTTCAGGATTGGGGGACTGTACTTGGGGTCAGACTTCAGGATTGGGGGACTGTACTTGGGGTCAGGGTTCGGGATTCAGGGTTGGGGGACTGTACTTGGGGTCAGGTTTCAGGGTTGGGGGACTGTACTTGGGGTCAGGGTTCAGGATTCAGGGACTGTACTTGGGGTCAGGGTTCAGGGTTGGGTGACTGTAATTGGGGTCAGGGTTCAGGGTTGGGGGACTGTACTTGGGGTCAGGGTTCAGGGTTCAGTGTTGAGGGACTGTACTTGGGGTCAGGGTTCAGTGTTGGGGGACTGTACTTGGGGTCAGGGTTCAGGGTTCAGGGTTGAGGGACCGTACTAGGGGTCAGGGTTCAGGGTTGGGAGACTGTTTTGGGGTCAGAGTTCAGGGTTCAGGGTTGGGGGACTGTACTAGGGGTCAGGGTTCAGGGTTGGGAGACTGTTTTGGGGTCAGAGATCAGGGTTCAGGGTTGGGGGACTGTACTTGGGGTCAGGGTTCAGAGTTGGGGGACTGTACTTCGGGTCAGAGTCAGGGTTCAGGGTTGGGGGACTGTACTTGGGGTCAGGAATCGGGATTCAGGGTTGAGGTAATGTACTTGGGGTCAGTTTTCAGGATTCAGGGTTGGGGGACTGTACTTGGGGTCAGGGTTCAGGGTTGGGGGACTGTACTTGGGGTCAGGGTTCAGGGACTGTACTTGGGGTCAGGGTTCAGGGTTCAGTGTTGAGGGACTGTACTTGGGGTCAGGGTTCAGTGTTGGGGGACAGTACTTGGGGTCAGGGTTCAGGGACTATACTTGGGGTCAGGGTTCAGGGTTCAGTGTTGAGGGACTGTACTAGGGGTCAGGGTTCAGGGTTGGGAGACTGTTTTGGGGTCAGAGTTCAGGGTTCAGGATTGGGGGACTGTACATGGGGTCAGGGGTCAGGGTTCAAGATTGGGGGACTGTACTTGGGGTCAGAGTTCAGGGTTCAGGGTTGGGGGACTGTACTTGGGGTCAGACTTCAGGATTGGGGGACTGTACTTGGGGTCAGGGTTCGGGATTCAGGGTTGGGGGACTGTACTTGGGGTCAGGGTTCAGGATTCAGGGACTGTACTTGGGGTCAGGGTTCAGGGTTGGGTGACTGTAATTGGGGTCAGGGTTCAGGGTTGGGGGACTGTACTTGGGGTCAGGGTTCAGAGTTCAGTGTTGAGGGACTGTACTTGGGGTCAGGGTTCAGTGTTGGGGGACTGTACTTGGGGTCAGGGTTCAGGGTTCAGGGTTGAGGGACCGTACTAGGGGTCAGGGTTCAGGGTTGGGAGACTGTTTTGGGGTCAGAGTTCAGGGTTCAGGGTTGGGGGACTGTACATGGGGTCAGGGTTCAGAGTTGGGGGACTGTACTTCGGGTCAGAGTCAGGGTTCAGGGTTGGGGGACTGTACTTGGGGTCAGAGTTCAGGGTTGGGGGACTGTAATTCTGGTCAGGGTACAGGGTTCAGGGTTGGGGGACTGTACTTGGGGTCAGAGTTCAGGGTTGGGGGACTGTACTTGGGGTCAGGGGTCAGGGTTAAGGGTTGGGGGACTGTACTTGGGGTCAGGGTTCAGGGTGGGGGACTGTACTTGGGGACAGGGTTCAGGGTTCAGTGTTGAGGGACTGTACTTGGGATCAGGGTTCAGGGACTGTACTTGGGGTCAGGGTTCAGGGTTCAGTGTTGAGGGACTGTACTTGGGATCAGGGTTCAGGGACTGTACTAGGGGTCAGGGTTCAGGGTTGGGAGACTGTTTTGGGGTCAGAGTTCAGGGTTCAGGATTGGTGGTCTGTACTTGGGGTCAGGGGTCAGGGTTCAAGATTGGGGGACTGTACATGGGGTCTGGGATCAGGGTTCAGGGTTGGGGGACTGTACTTGGGGTCAGGGTTCAGGGTTGGGGGACTGTACTTGGGGTCAGAGTTCAGGGTTCAGGATTGGGGGACTGTACTTGGGGTCAGACTTCAGGACTGGGGGACTGTACTTGGGGTCAGGGTTCGGGATTCAGGGTTGGGGGACTGTACTTGGGGTCAGGGTTCAGGGTTGGGGGACTGTACTTGGGGTGAGGGTTCAGGATTCAGGGACTGTACTTGGGGTCAGGGTTCAGGGTTGGGTGACTGTAATTGGGGTCAGGGTTCAGGGTTGGGGGACTGTACTTGGGGTCAGGGTTCAGGGTTCAGTGTTGAGGGACTGTACTTGGGGTCAGGGTTCAGTGTTGGGGGACTGTACTTGGGGTCAGGGTTCAGGGTTCAGGGTTGAGGGACCGTACTAGGGGTCAGGGTTCAGGGTTGGGAGACTGTTTTGGGGTCAGAGTTCAGGGTTCAGGGTTGGGGGACTGTACTTGGGGTCAGGGTTCAGAGATGGGGGACTGTACTTCGGGTCAGAGTCAGGGTTCAGGGTTGGGGGACTGTACTTGGGGTCAGAGTTCAGGGTTGGGGGACTGTAATTCTGGTCAGGGTACAGGGTTCAGGGTTGGGGGACTGTACTTGGGGTCAGGGTTCAGGGTTGGGGGACTGTACTTGGGGACAGGGTTCAGGGTTCAGTGTTGAGGGACTGTACTTGGGGTCAGGGTTCAGTGTTGGAGGCCTGTACTTGGGGTCAGGGTTCAGGGTTGAGGCACTGTACTAGGGGTCAGGGGTCAGAGTTGGGGGACTGTACTTCGGGTCAGAGTCAGGGTTCAGGGTTGGGGGACTGTACTTGGGGTCAGAGTTCAGGGTTGGGGGACTGTAATTCGGGTCAGGGTACAGGGTTCAGGGTTGGGGGACTGTACTTGGGAAAGAGTTCAGGGGTCAGGGTCGGGCGACTGTACTTGGGGTCAGAGTTCAGGGTTGGGGGACTGTACTTGGGGTCAGGGGTCAGGGTTGGAGGACTGTACTTGGGGTCAGAGTTCAGGGTTCAGGTTTGGGGGACTGTACTTGCGGTCAGGGTTCGGGGTTCAGGGTTGGGGGACTGTACTTGGGGTCAGGGTTCAGGCTTGGGGGACTGTACTTCGGGTCAGGGTTCAGGGTTGACGGACTGTACTTGGGGTCAGAGTTCAGGGTTCACGGTTGGGGGGCTGGACTTGGGGTCAGGGGTCAGGGTTCAGGGTGGGGGACTGTACTTGGGGTCAGGGTTCAGGGTTGGGGGACTGTACTTGGGGTCAGGGTTCACGGTTGGGGGACTGTACTTGGGGTCAGGGTTCAGGGTTGGGGGACTGTACTTGGGGTCAGGGTTCAGGGTTGGGGGACTGTACTTGGGGTCAGGGTTCGGGGTTGGGGGACTGTACTTGGGGTCAGGGTTCAGGGTTGGGGGACTGTACTTGGGGTCAGAGTTCAGGGTTCAGGGTTGGGGGACTGTACTCAGGGTCAGGGTTCAGGGTTGGCGGACTGTACTTGGGGTCAGGGTTCGGGATTCAGGGTTGGGGGACTGTACTTGGGGTCAGGGTTCAGGGTTGGGGGACTGTACTTGGGGTCTGGGATCGGGGTTCAAGGTTGGGGGACTGTACTTGGGGTCAGGGTTCAGGGTTGGGGGACTGTACTTGGGGTCAGGGTTCAGGGTTCAGGGTTGAGAGACTGTACTAGGGGTCAGGGTTCAGGGTTGGGAGACTGTTTTGGGGTCAGAGATCAGGGTTCAGGGTTGGGGGACTGTACTTGGGGTCAGGGTTCAGAGTTGGGGGACTGTACTTCGGGTCAGAGTCAGGGTTCAGGGTTGGGGGACTGTACTTGGGGTCAGGAATCGGGATTCAGGGTTGAGGTAATGTACTTGGGGTCAGTTTTCAGGATTCAGGGTTGGGGGACTGTACTTGGGGTCAGGGTTCAGGGTTGGGGGACTGTACTTGGGGTCAGGGTTCAGGGACTGTACTTGGGGTCAGGGTTCAGGGTTCAGTGTTGAGGGACTGTACTTGGGGTCAGGGTTCAGTGTTGGGGGACAGTACTTGGGGTCAGGTTCAGGGACTATACTTGGGGTCAGGGTTCAGGGTTCAGTGTTGAGGGACTGTACTAGGGGTCAGGGTTCAGGGTTGGGAGACTGTTTTGGGGTCAGAGTTCAGGGTTCAGGATTGGGGGACTGTACTTGGGGTCAGGGGTCAGGGTTCAAGATTGGGGGACTGTACTTGGGGTCTGGGATCAGGGTTCAGGGTTGGGGGACTGTACTTGGGGTCAGGGTTCAGGGTTGGGGGACTGTACTTGGGGTCAGAGTTCAGGGTTCAGGGTTGGGGGACTGTACTTGGGGTCAGACTTCAGGATTGGGGGACTGTACTTGGGGTCAGGGTTCGGGATTCAGGGTTGGGGGACTGTACTTGGGGTCAGGGTTCAGGATTCAGGGACTGTACTTGGGGTCAGGGTTCAGGGTTGGGTGACTGTAATTGGGGTCAGGGTTCAGGGTTGGGGGACTGTACTTGGGGTCAGGGTTCAGGGTTCAGTGTTGAGGGACTGTACTTGGGGTCAGGGTTCAGGGTTCAGTGTTGAGGGACTGTACTTGGGGTCAGGGTTCAGTGTTGGGGGACTGTACTTGGGGTCAGGGTTCAGGTTTCAGGGTTGAGGGACCGTACTAGGGGTCAGGGTTCAGGGTTGGGAGACTGTTTTGGGGTCAGAGTTCAGGGTTCAGGGTTGGGGGACTGTACATGGGGTCAGGGTTCAGAGTTGGGGGACTGTACTTCGGGTCAGAGTCAGGGTTCAGGGTTGGGGGACTGTACTTGGGGTCAGAGTTCAGGGTTGGGGGACTGTAATTCTGGTCAGGGTACAGGGTTCAGGGTTGGGGGACTGTACTTGGGAAAGAGTTCAGGGGTCAGGGTCGGGGGACTGTACTTGGGGTCAGAGTTCAGGGTTGGGGGACTGTACTTGGGGTCAGGGGTCAGGGTTAAGGGTTGGGGGACTGTACTTGGGGTCAGGGTTCAGGGTGGGGGACTGTACTTGGGGACAGGGTTCAGGGTTCAGTGTTGAGGGACTGTACTTGGGGTCAGGGTTCAGGGACTGTACTTGGGGTCAGGGTTCAGGGTTCAGTGTTGAGGGACTGTACTAGGGGTCAGGGTTCAGGGTTGGGAGACTGTTTTGGGGTCAGAGTTCAGGGTTCAGGATTGGTGGTCTGTACTTGGGGTCAGGGGTCAGGGTTCAAGATTGGGGGACTGTACATGGGGTCTGGGATCAGGGTTCAGGGTTGGGGGACTGTACTTGGGGTCAGGGTTCAGGGTTGGGGGACTGTACTTGGGGTCAGAGTTCAGGGTTCAGGATTGGGGGACTGTACTTGGGGTCAGACTTCAGGATTGGGGGACTGTACTTGGGGTCAGGGTTCGGGATTCAGGGTTGGGGGACTGTACTTGGGGTCAGGTTTCAGGGTTGGGGGACTGTACTTGGGGTCAGGCTTCAGGATTCAGGGACTGTACTTGGGGTCAGGGTTCAGGGTTGGGTGACTGTAATTGGGGTCAGGGTTCAGGGTTGGGGGACTGTACTTGGGGTCAGGGTTCAGGGTTCAGTGTTGAGGGACTGTACTTGGGGTCAGGGTTCAGTGTTGGGGGACTGTACTTGGGGTCAGGGTTCAGGGTTCAGGGACCGTACTAGGGGTCAGGGTTCAGGGTTGGGAGACTGTTTTGGGGTCAGAGTTCAGGGTTCAGGGTTGGGGGACTGTACTTGGGGTCAGGGTTCAGAGATGGGGGACTGTACTTCGGGTCAGAGTCAGGGTTCAGGGTTGGGGGACTGTACTTGGGGTCAGAGTTCAGGGTTGGGGGACTGTAATTCTGGTCAGGGTACAGGGTTCAGGGTTGGGGGACTGTACTTGGGAAAGAGTTCAGGGGTCAGGGTCGGGGGACTGTACTTGGGGTCAGAGTTCAGGGTTGGGGGACTGTACTTGGGGTCAGGGGTCAGGGTTAAGGGTTGGGGGACTGTACTTGGGGTCAGGGTTCAGGGTTGGGGGACTGTACTCGGGGACAGGGTTCAGGGTTCAGTGTTGAGGGACTGTACTTGGGGTCAGGGTTCAGTGTTGGGGGCCTGTACTTGGGGTCAGGGGTCAGGGTTGGAGGACTGTACTTGGGGTCAGAGTTCAGGGTTCAGGTTTGGGGGACTGTACTTGCGGTCAGGGTTCGGGGTTCAGGGTTGGGGGACTGTACTTGGGGTCAGGGTTCAGGGTTGGGGGACTGTACTTCGGGTCAGGGTTCAGGGTTGACGGACTGTACTTGGGGTCAGAGTTCAGGGTTCACGGTTGGGGGACTGGACTTGGGGTCAGGGGTCAGGGTTCAGGATGGGGGACTGTACTTGGGGTCAGGGTTCAGGGTTGGGGGACTGTACTTGGGGTCAGGGTTCACGGTTGGGGGACTGTACTTGGGGTCAGGGTTCACGGTTGGGGGACTGTACTTGGGGTCAGGGTTCACGGTTGGGGGACTGTACTTGGGGTCAGGGTTCACGGTTGGGGGACTGTACTCAGGGTCAGGGTTCAGGGTTGGCGGACTGTACTTGGGGTCAGGGTTCGGGATTCAGGGTTGGGGGACTGTACTTGGGGTCAGGGTTCAGGGTTGGGGGACTGTACTTGGGGTCTGGGATCGGGGTTCAAGGTTGGGGGACTGTACTTGGGGTCAGGGTTCAGGGTTGGGGGACTGTACTTGGGGTCAGAGTTCAGGGTTCAGGGTTGGGGGTTTGTACTTGGGGTCAGAGTTCAGGATTGGGGGACTGTACTTGGGGTCAGGGTTCGGGATTCAGGGTTGGGGGACTGTACTTGGGGTCAGGGTTCAGGGTTGGGGGACTGTACTTGGGGTGAGGGTTCAGGGTTCAGAGTTGGGGGACTGTACTTGGGGTCAGGGTTCAGGGTTGGGGGACTGTACATGGGGTCAGGGTTCAGGGTTGGGGGACTGTACTTGGGGTCAGGGTTCAGGGTTCAGTGTTGAGGCACTGTACTTGGGGTAAGGGTTCAGTGTTTGGGGACTGTACTTGGGGTCAGGGTTCAGGGTTGGGAGACTGTTTTGGGGTCAGAGTTGGGGGACTGTACTTGGGGTCAGAGTCAGGGTTCAGGGTTGGAGGACTGTACTTGGGGTCAGAGTTCAGGGTTGGGGGACTGTACTTGGGGTCAGGGTTCGGGATTCAGGGTTGGGGGACTGTACTTGGGGTCAGGGCTCAGGGTTGGGGGACTGTACTTGGGGTGAGGGTTCAGGGTTCAGAGTTGTGGGACTGTACTTGGGGTCAGAGTTCAGGGTTGAGGGAATGTACTTGGGGTCAGTTTTCAGGATTCAGGGTTGGGGGACTGTGCTTGGGGTCAGGGGTCAGGGTTCAGGGACTGTACTTGGGGTCAGGGTTCAGGGTTGGTGGACTGTACTTGGGGTCAGGGTTCAGCGTTGAGGGACTGTACTTGGGGTCAGGGTTCAGTGTTGGGGGACTGTACTTGGGGTCAGGGTTCAGGGTTCAGGGTTGAGGGACTGTATTAGGGGTCAGGGTTCATGGTTGGGAGACTGTTTTGGGGTCAGAGTCAGGGTTCAGGGTTGGGGGACTGTACTTGGGGTCAGAGTTCAGGGTTGGGGGACTGTACTTCGGGTCAGGGTTCAGGGTTCAGCGTTGGGGGACTGTACTTGGGGTCAGAGTTCAGGGTTGGGGGACTGTACTTGGGGTCAAGGGTCAGGGATGGGGGACAGTACTTGGGGTCAGAGTTCAGTTTTCAGGGTTGGGGGACTGTACTTGGGGTCAGGGTTCAGGTTTGGGGGACTGTACTTGCTGTCAGAGTTCAGGGTTCAGAGTTGGGGGAATGTACTTGCGGTCAGGGTTCGTGCTTCAGGGTTGGGGGTCTGTATTTGGGGTCAGAGGTCAGGGTTGGGTGACTGTACTTGGGGTCAGGGATCGGGGATGGGGGACTGTACTTGGGGTCAGGGTTTAGGGTTGGGGGACTGTACTCGCTGTCAGAGTTCAGGGTTCAGGGTTGAGGGACTGTACTTGGGGTCAGGGTTCGGGATTCAGGGTTGGGGGACTGTACTTGGGGTCAGGTTTCAGGGTTGGGGGACTGTATTTGGGGTCAGGGTTCAGGGTTGGGGGACTGTATTTGGGGTCAGGGTTCAGGGTTGGGGGACTGTATTTGGGGTCAGGGTTCAGGGTTGGGGGACTGTATTTGGGGTCAGGGTTCAGGGTTCAGGGTTGAGGGACTGTACTTGGTGTCAGGGTTGGGGGACTGTTCTTGGGGTCAGGGTTCGGGATGCAGGGTTGGGGGACTGTACTCATGTTCACGGTTCAGGGTTGGGGGACGGTACATGGGGTCAGGGTTCAGCGTTGGGGGACTGTACTTGGGGTCAGGGTTCTCGGTTCAGGGTTGGGGGACTGTACTTGGGGTCAGGGTGTGGGGTTCAGGGTTGGGGGACTGTACTTGGGGTCACGGGTCAGGGTTCAGTCTTGGGGGACTGTACTTGGGGTCAGGGTTCAGGGTTGGAGGACTGTACTTGGGGTCAGGGTTCAGGGTTGGCGGACTGTACTTGGGGGCAGAGTTCAGGGTTCAGGGTTGGGGGACTGTACTTGGTGTCAGGGTACAGGGTTCAGGGTTGGGGGATTGTACTTGGGGTCAGGGTTCGGGATTCAGGGTTGGGGGTCTGTACTTGGATTCAGGGTTGGCGGACTGTACTTGGGGTCAGGGTTCGGTATTCAGGGTTGGGGGACTGTACTTGGGGTCAGGGGTCAGGGTTGAGGGACTGTACTTAGGGTCAGGGTTCAGAGTTGGGGGACTGTACTTGGGGTCAGAGTTCAGGGTTGAGGGAATGTACTTAGGGTCACTTTTCAGGATTCAGGGTTGGGGGACTGTACTTGGGGTCAGGAGTCAGGGTTCCGGGTTGGGGGACTGTACTTGGGGTCACGGGTCAGGGTTCAGGCTTGGGGGACTATACTTGGGGTCAGGGTTCAGGGTTGGAGGACTGTACTTGGGGTCAGGGTTCAGGGTTGGGGGACTGTACTTGGTGTCAGGGTACAGGGTTCAGGGTTGGGGGATTGTACTTGGGGTCAGGGTTAGGGATTCAGGGTTGGGGGTCTGTACTTGGATTCAGGGTTCAGGGTTGGCGGACTGTACTTGGGGTCAGGGTTCGGTATTCAGGGTTGGGGGACTGTACTTGGGGTCAGGGGTCAGGGTTGAGGGACTGTACTTAGGGTCAGGGTTCAGAGTTGGGGGACTGTACTTGGGGTCAGAGTTCAGGGTTGAGGGAATGTACTTAGGGTCACTTTTCAGGATTCAGGGTTGGGGGACTGTACTTGGGGTCAGGAGTCAGGGTTCCGGGTTGGGGGACTGTACTTGGGGTCATGGTTCAGGGTTGGGGGACTGTACTTGGGGTCAGGGTTCAGGGTTCAGTGTTGAGCGACTGTACTAGGGGTCAGGGTTCAGGGTTGGGAGACTGTTTTGGGGTCAGAGTTCAGGGTTCAGGATTGGGGGACTGTACTTGGGGTCAGGGGTCAGGGTTCAAGATGGGGGGACTGTACTTGGGGTCTGGGATCAGGGTTCAGTGTTGGGGGACTGTACTTGGGGTCAGGGTTCGGGATTCAGGGTTGGGGGACTGTACTTGGGGTCAGGGTTCAGGGTTGGGGGACTGTACTTGGGGTGAGGGTACAGGATTCAGCGACTGTACTTGGGGTCAGGGTTCAGGGTTGGGGGACTGTACTTGGGGTCAGGGTTCAGGGTTCAGTGTTGAGGGACTGTACTTGGGGTCAGGGTTCAGTGTTGGGGGACTGTACTTGGGGTCAGGGTTCAGGGTTCAGGGTTGAGGGACCGTACTAGGGGTCAGGGTTCAGGGTTGGGAGACTGTTTTGGGGTCAGAGTTCAGGCTTCAGGGTTGAGGGACTGTACTTGGGGTCAGGGTTCAGAGTTGGGGGACTGTACTTCGGGTCAGAGTCAGGGTTCAGGGTTGGGGGACTGTACTTGGCGTCAGAGTTCAGGGTTGGGGGACTGTAATTCGGGTCAGGGTACAGGGTTCAGGGTTGGGGGACTGGACTTGGCAAAGAGTTCAGGGGTCAGGGTCGGGGGACTGTACTTGGGGTCAGAGTTCAGGGTTGGGGGACTGTACTTGGGGTCAGGGGTCAGGGTTAAGGGTTGGGGGACTGTACTTGGGGTCAGGGTTCAGGGTTGGGGGACAGTACTTGGGGAGAGGGTTGAGTGTTCAGTGTTGAGGGACTGTACTTGGGGTCAGGGTTCAGTGTTGGGGGCCTGTACTTGGGGTCAGGGTTCAGGGTTGAGGGACTGTACTAGGGGTCAGGGTTCAGGGTTGGGAGACTGTTTTGGGGTCAGAGTTCAGGGTTCAGGGTTGGGGGACTGTACTTGGGGTCAGGGTTCAGAGTTGGGGGACTGTACTTCAGGTCAGAGTCAGGGTTCAGGGTTGGGGGACTGTACTTGGGGTCAGGGGTCAGGGTTGGGGGACTGTACTTGGGGTCAGGGTTCGGGGGTTCCGAGTTGGGGGACTGTAATTGGGGTAAGGGTTCAGGTTTGCGGGACTGTACTTGGGGTCAGGGTTCGGAGTTCAGGGTTGGGGGACTGTAGTTGGTACCCCGGTTCAGGGTTGGGGGTCTGTACTTGGGGTCAGAGTTCAGGGTTGGGGGACTGTACTTGGGGTCAGGGTTCAGGGTTGGGGGACTGTACTTGGGCTCAGGGTTCAGCGTTCAGAGTTGGGGGACTGTACTTGGGGTCAGAGGTCAGGGTTCAGGGTTGGGGGACTGTTCTTGGCGTCAGGGTTCAGGGTTGGGGGACTGTACTTGGGGTCAGGGTTCGGCATTCAGGGTTTGTGGACTGTACTTGGGGTCAGAGTTCAGGGTTCAGGGTTGGGGGACTGTACTCGGGGTCAGGGTCCAGGGTTGGAGGACTGTACGTGGGGTCAGGGTTCAGGGGCTGTACGTGGAGTGAGGTTTCGGGGTTCAGGGTAGGGGGACTGTACTTGGGGTCAGGGTTCAGTGTTGTGGGACTGCATTTGAGGTCAAGGTTCGGGGTTCAGGGTTGGGGGACTGTACTTGGGGTCAGGGGTCAAGGTTCAGGGTTGGGGGACTGTACTTGGGGTCAGGGCTCGGGGTTCAGGGTTGGGGGACTGTACTTGGGGTCAGAGTTCAGGGTTGGGGGACTGTAATGGGGGTCAGGGTTCAGGGTTGGGGGAATGTACTTGGGGTCAGGTTTCGGGGTCCTGGGTTGGGGGGCTGTACTTGTGGCCAGGGGTCAGGGTTCAGATTTGGGGGTCTGTATTTCGGGTCAGATTTCAGGGTTCAGGGTTGGGGCACTGTACTTGGGGTCAGGGTTCAGGGTTGGGGGACTGTACTTGGGTTCAGAGATCAGGTTTGAGGGACTGTAGTTGGGGTCAGGGTTCGGGGTTCAGGGTTGGGGGTCTGTACTTGGGGTCAGGGTTCAGGGTTGGGAGACTGTACTTGGGGTCAGAGTTCAGGGTTCAGGGTTGGGGGATTGAACTTGGGGTCAGAGTTCAGGGTTGGGGGACTGTACTTGGGGTCAGAGTTCAGGTTTGGGGGACTGTAGTTGGGGTCAGAGTTCGAGGTTCAGGGTTGGGGGACTGTACTTGGGGTCAGGGCTCAGGGTTGGGGGACTGTACTTGGGGTCAGAGTTCAGGGTTCAGGGTTGGGGGAGTGTATTGGGGTCAGGGTTCGAGGTTCAGGTTTGGGGGTCTGTACTCGGGATCAGGGTTCAGGGTTGGGGGACTGTACTTGGGGTCAGGGTTCAGGGTTGAGGGACTGTACTTGGGGTCAGGGTTCAGTGTTGGGGGACTGTTCTTGGGGTCAGGGTTCAGTGTTGGTAGACTGTACTTGAGGTCAGGGGTCAGGGTACAGGGTTGGGGGACTGTTCTTGGTGTCAGGGGTCAGGGTTCAGGCTTGTGGGACTGTACTTGGGGTCAGAATTCAGGGTTCAGGGTTGGGGGACTGTACTTGGTGTCAGGTGTCAGGGTTCAGGGTTGGGGGACTGTTCTTGAGGTCAGAGATCAGGGATCAGGGTTGGGGGACTGTACTCGGGGTCAGGGGCCAGGCTTCAGGGTTGGGGGACTGTACTCGGGGTCAGGGTTCAGGGTTGGGGGACTGTACTTGGTGTCAGGGGTCAGGGTTCAGGGTTGGGGGACTGTACTTGGGATCAGAGTTCAGGTTTGGGGGACTGTAGTTGGGGGTCAGGGTTCGGGGTTCAGGGTTGGGGGACTGTACTTGGGGTCAGGGTTCGGGGTTCAGGATTGGGGGACTGTAATTGGGGTCAGGGGTCAGGGTTCAGGGTTGGGGACTGCACTTGTGGTCAGGGTTCAGGGTTGGGCGACTGTACTTGGGGTCAGGATTCAGTGTTGGGGGACCGTACTTGGGGTCAGGGTTCGGGGTTCAGGGTTGGGGGACTGTAGTTGGTATCCCGGTTCAGGGTTGGGGGTCTGTACTTGGGGTCAGAGTTCAGGGTTGGGGGACTGTACTTGGGGTCAGGGATCAGGGTTCAGGGTTGGGGGACTGTACTTGGGCTCAGGGTTCAGCGTTCAGGGTTGGGGGACTGTACTCGGGGCCAGGGTTCAGGGTTGGTGGACTGTACGTGGGGTCAGGGTTCAGGGTTCAGGGCTGGGGGGCTGTACGTGGGGTGAGGTTTCGGGGTTCAGGGTAGGGGGACTGTACTTGGGGTCAGGGTTCAGTGTTGTGGGACTGTACTTGGGGTCAGGGGTCAAGGTTCAGGGTTGGGGGACTGTACTTGGGGTCAGGGCTCGGGGTTCAGGGTTGGGGGACTGTACTTGGGGTCAGAGTTCAGGGTTGGGGGACTGTAATGGGGGTCAGGGTTCAGGGTTCAGGGTTGGGGGACAGTACTTGGGATCAGGGTTCAGGGTTGGGGGACTGTACTTGGGGTCAGATTTCAGGGTTCAGGGTTGGGGCACTGTACTTGGGGTCAGGGTCCAGGGTTGGGGCATTGTACTTGGGGTCAGGGTTCAGGGTTGGGGGACTGTACTTGGGGTCAGGGTTCAGGGTTGAGGGACTGTAACTTGGGGTCAGGGATCAGGGTTCAGGCTTGGGGGACTGTACGTGGGGTCAGGGTTCAGGGTTGGGGGGCTGTACTTGGGGTGAGGTTTCGGGGTTCAGGGTAAGGGAACTGTACTTGGGGTCAGGGTTCAGTGATGCGGGACGGAATTTGAGGTCAGGGTTCGGGGTTCAGGGTTGGGCGACTGTACTTGGGGTCAGAGTTCAGGGTTCAGGGTTGGGGGACTGAACTTGGGGTCAGAGTTCAGGTTTGGGGGACTGTCGTTGGGGTGAGGGTTTGGGGTTCAGGGTTGGGGGACTGTACTTGTGGTCAGGGGTCAGGGTTCAGTTTTGGGGGACTGTACTTGGGGTCAGCGTTCAGGGTTCAGGGTTGGGGGACTGTACTTGGGGTCAGCGTTCGGGATTCAGGGTTGGGGGACTGTACTTGGGGTCAGGGTTCAGGGTTGGGGGACTGTACTTGGGGTCAGGGTTCAGGATTCAGGGACGGTACTTGGGGTCAGGGTTCAGGGTTGGGTGACTGTAATTGGGGTCAGGGTTCAGGGTTGGGGGACTGTACTTGGGGTCAGGGTTCAGGGTTCAGTGTTGAGGGACTGTACTTGGGGTCAGGGTTCAGTGTTGGGGGACTGTACTTGGGGTCAGGGTTCAGGGTTCAGGGTTGAGGGACCGTACTAGGGGTCAGGGTTCAGGGTTGGGAGACTGTTTTGGGGTCAGAGTTCAGGGTTCAGGGTTGGGGGACTGTACTTGGGGTCAGGGTTCAGAGATGGGGGACTGTACTTCGGGTCAGAGTCAGGGTTCAGGGTTGGGGGACTGTACTTGGGGTCAGAGTTCAGGGTTGGGGGACTGTAATTCTGGTCAGGGTACAGGGTTCAGGGTTGGGGGACTGTACTTGGGAAAGAGTTCAGGGGTCAGGGTCGGGGGACTGTACTTGGGGTCAGAGTTCAGGGTTGGGGGACTGTACTTGGGGTCAGGGGTCAGGGTTAAGGGTTGGGGGACTGTACTTGGGGTCAGGGTTCAGGGTTGGGGGACTGTACTTGGGGACAGGGTTCAGGGTTCAGTGTTGAGGGACTGTACTTGGGGTCAGGGTTCAGTGTTGGGGGCCTGTACTTGGGGTCAGGGGTCAGGGTTGGAGGACTGTACTTGGGGTCAGAGTTCAGGGTTCAGGTTTGGGGGACTGTACTTGCGGTCAGGGTTCGGGGTTCAGGGTTGGGGGACTGTACTTGGGGTCAGGGTTCAGGGTTGGGGGACTGTACTTCGGGTCAGGGTTCAGGGTTGACGGACTGTACTTGGGGTCAGAGTTCAGGGTTCACGGTTGGGGGACTGGACTTGGGGTCAGGGGTCAGGGTTCAGGATGGGGGACTGTACTTGGGGTCAGGGTTCAGGGTTGGGGGACTGTACTTGGGGTCAGGGTTCACGGTTGGGGGACTGTACTTGGGGTCAGGGTTCACGGTTGGGGGACTGTACTTGGGGTCAGGGTTCACGGTTGGGGGACTGTACTTGGGGTCAGGGTTCGGGGTTGGGGGACTGTACTTGGGGTCAGGGTTCGGGGTTGGGGGACTGTACTTGGGGTCAGAGTTCAGGGTTCAGGGTTGGGGGACTGTACTCAGGGTCAGGGTTCAGGGTTGGCGGACTGTACTTGGGGTCAGGGTTCAGGGTTGGCGGACTGTACTTGGGGTCAGGGTTCGGGATTCAGGGTTGGGGGACTGTACTTGGGGTCAGGGTTCAGGGTTGGGGGACTGTACTTGGGGTCTGGGATCGGGGTTCAAGGTTGGGGGACTGTACTTGGGGTCAGGGTTCAGGGTTGGGGGACTGTACTTGGGGTCAGAGTTCAGGGTTCAGGGTTGGGGGTTTGTACTTGGGGTCAGAGTTCAGGATTGGGGGACTGTACTTGGGGTCAGGGTTCGGGATTCAGGGTTGGGGGACTGTACTTGGGGTCAGGGTTCAGGGTTGGGGGACTGTACTTGGGGTGAGGGTTCAGGGTTCAGAGTTGGGGGACTGTACTTGGGGTCAGAGTTCAGGGTTGGGGGACTGTACATGGGGTCAGGGTTCAGGGTTGGGGGACTGTACTTGGGGTCAGGGTTCAGGGTTGGGGGACTGTACTTGGGGTCAGGGTTCAGGGTTCAGTGTTGAGGCACTGTACTTGGGGTAAGGGTTCAGTGTTTGGGGACTGTACTTGGGGTCAGGGTTCAGGGTTGGGAGACTGTTTTGGGGTCAGAGTTGGGGGACTGTACTTGGGGTCAGAGTCAGGGTTCAGGGTTGGAGGACTGTACTTGGGGTCAGAGTTCAGGGTTGGGGGACTGTACTTGGGGTCAGGGTTCGGGATTCAGGGTTGGGGGACTGTACTTGGGGTCAGGGCTCAGGGTTGGGGGACTGTACTTGGGGTGAGGGTTCAGGGTTCAGAGTTGTGGGATTGTACTTGGGGTCAGAGTTCAGGGTTGAGGGAATGTACTTGGGGTCAGTTTTCAGGATTCAGGGTTGGGGGACTGTGCTTGGGGTCAGGGGTCAGGGTTCAGGGACTGTACTTGGGGTCAGGGTTCAGCGTTGAGGGACTGTACTTGGGGTCAGGGTTCAGTGTTGGGGGACTGTACTTGGGGTCAGGGTTCAGGGTTCAGGGTTGAGGGACTGTATTAGGGGTCAGGGTTCATGGTTGGGAGACTGTTTTGGGGTCAGAGTCAGGGTTCAGGGTTGGGGGACTGTACTTGGGGTCAGAGTTCAGGGTTGGGGGACTGTACTTCGGGTCAGGGTTCAGGGTTCAGCGTTGGGGGACTGTACTTGGGGTCAGAGTTCAGGGTTGGGGGACTGTACTTGGGGTCAAGGGTCAGGGATGGGGGACAGTACTTGGGGTCAGAGTTCAGTTTTCAGGGTTGGGGGACTGTACTTGGGGTCAGGGTTCAGGTTTGGGGGACTGTACTTGCTGTCAGAGTTCAGGGTTCAGAGTTGGGGGAATGTACTTGCGGTCAGGGTTCGTGCTTCAGGGTTGGGGGTCTGTACTTGGGGTCAGAGGTCAGGGTTGGGTGACTGTACTTGGGGTCAGGGATCGGGGATGGGGGACTGTACTTGGGGTCAGGGTTTAGGGTTGGGGGACTGTACTCGCTGTCAGAGTTCAGGGTTCAGGGTTGAGGGACTGTACTTGGGGTCAGGGTTCGGGATTCAGGGTTGGGGGACTGTACTTGGGGTCAGGTTTCAGGGTTGGGGGACTGTATTTGGGGTCAGGGTTCAGGGTTGGGGGACTGTATTTGGGGTCAGGGTTCAGGGTTGGGGGACTGTATTTGGGGTCAGGGTTCAGGGTTCAGGGTTGAGGGACTGTACTTGGTGTCAGGGTTGGGGGACTGTTCTTGGGGTCAGGGTTCGGGATGCAGGGTTGGGGGACTGTACTCATGTTCACGGTTCAGGGTTCAGGGTTGGGGGACGGTACATGGGGTCAGGGTTCAGCGTTGGGGGACTGTACTTGGGGTCAGGGTTCTCGGTTCAGGGTTGGGGGACTGTACTTGGGGTCAGGGTGTGGGGTTCAGGGTTGGGGGACTGTACTTGGGGTCACGGGTCAGGGTTCAGTCTTGGGGGACTGTACTTGGGGTCAGGGTTCAGGGTTGGAGGACTGTACTTGGGGTCAGGGTTCAGGGTTGGCGGACTGTACTTGGGGGCAGAGTTCAGGGTTCAGGGTTGGGGGACTGTACTTGGTGTCAGGGTACAGGGTTCAGGGTTGGGGGATTGTACTTGGGGTCAGGGTTCGGGATTCAGGGTTGGGGGTCTGTACTTGGATTCAGGGTTGGCGGACTGTACTTGGGGTCAGGGTTCGGTATTCAGGGTTGGGGGACTGTACTTGGGGTCAGGGGTCAGGGTTGAGGGACTGTACTTAGGGTCAGGGTTCAGAGTTGGGGGACTGTACTTGGGGTCAGAGTTCAGGGTTGAGGGAATGTACTTAGGGTCACTTTTCAGGATTCAGGGTTGGGGGACTGTACTTGGGGTCAGGAGTCAGGGTTCCGGGTTGGGGGACTGTACTTGGGGTCACGGGTCAGGGTTCAGGCTTGGGGGACTATACTTGGGGTCAGGGTTCAGGGTTGGAGGACTGTACTTGGGGTCAGGGTTCAGGGTTGGCGGACTGTACTTGGGGGCAGAGTTCAGGGTTCAGGGTTGGGGGACTGTACTTGGTGTCAGGGTACAGGGTTCAGGGTTGGGGGATTGTACTTGGGGTCAGGGTTAGGGATTCAGGGTTGGGGGTCTGTACTTGGATTCAGGGTTCAGGGTTGGCGGACTGTACTTGGGGTCAGGGTTCGGTATTCAGGGTTGGGGGACTGTACTTGGGGTCAGGGGTCAGGGTTGAGGGACTGTACTTAGGGTCAGGGTTCAGAGTTGGGGGACTGTACTTGGGGTCAGAGTTCAGGGTTGAGGGAATGTACTTAGGGTCACTTTTCAGGATTCAGGGTTGGGGGACTGTACTTGGGGTCAGGAGTCAGGGTTCCGGGTTGGGGGACTGTACTTGGGGTCATGGTTCAGGGTTGGGGGACTGTACTTGGGGTCAGGGTTCAGGGTTCAGTGTTGAGGGACTGTACTAGGGGTCAGGGTTCAGGGTTGGGAGACTGTTTTGGGGTCAGAGTTCAGGGTTCAGGATTGGGGGACTGTACTTGGGGTCAGGGGTCAGGGTTCAAGATGGGGGGACTGTACTTGGGGTCTGGGATCAGGGTTCAGTGTTGGGGGACTGTACTTGGGGTCAGGGTTCGGGATTCAGGGTTGGGGGACTGTACCTGGGGTCAGGGTTCAGGGTTGGGGGACTGTACTTGGGGTGAGGGTACAGGATTCAGCGACTGTACTTGGGGTCAGGGTTCAGGGTTGGGGGACTGTACTTGGGGTCAGGGTTCAGGGTTCAGTGTTGAGGGACTGTACTTGGGGTCAGGGTTCAGTGTTGGGGGACTGTACTTGGGGTCAGGGTTCAGGGTTGAGGGACCGTACTAGGGGTCAGGGTTCAGGGTTGGGAGACTGTTTTGGGGTCAGAGTTCAGGCTTCAGGGTTGAGGGACTGTACTTGGGGTCAGGGTTCAGAGTTGGGGGACTGTACTTCGGGTCAGAGTCAGGGTTCAGGGTTGGGGGACTGTACTTGGCGTCAGAGTTCAGGGTTGGGGGACTGTAATTCGGGTCAGGGTACAGGGTTCAGGGTTGGGGGACTGGACTTGGCAAAGAGTTCAGGGGTCAGGGTCGGGGGACTGTACTTGGGGTCAGAGTTCAGGGTTGGGGGACTGTACTTGGGGTCAGGGGTCAGGGTTAAGGGTTGGGGGACTGTACTTGGGGTCAGGGTTCAGGGTTGGGGGACAGTACTTGGGGAGAGGGTTGAGTGTTCAGTGTTGAGGGACTGTACTTGGGTCAGGGTTCAGTGTTGGGGGCCTGTACTTGGGGTCAGGGTTCAGGGTTGAGGGACTGTACTAGGGGTCAGGGTTCAGGGTTGGGAGACTGTTTTGGGGTCAGAGTTCAGGGTTCAGGGTTGGGGGACTGTACTTGGGGTCAGGGTTCAGAGTTGGGGGACTGTACTTCAGGTCAGAGTCAGGGTTCAGGGTTGGGGGACTGTACTTGGGGTCAGGGGTCAGGGTTGGGGGACTGTACTTGGGGTCAGGGTTCGGGGGTTCAGAGTTGGGGGACTGTAATTGGGGTAAGGGTTCAGGTTTGCGGGACTGTACTTGGGGTCAGGGTTCGGAGTTCAGGGTTGGGGGACTGTAGTTGGTACCCCGGTTCAGGGTTGGGGGTCTGTACTTGGGGTCAGAGTTCAGGGTTGGGGGACTGTACTTGGGGTCAGGGTTCAGGGTTGGGGGACTGTACTTGGGCTCAGGGTTCAGCGTTCAGAGTTGGGGGACTGTACTTGGGGTCAGAGGTCAGGGTTCAGGGTTGGGGGACTGTTCTTGGCGTCAGGGTTCAGGGTTGGGGGACTGTACTTGGGGTCAGGGTTCGGCATTCAGGGTTTGTGGACTGTACTTGGGGTCAGAGTTCAGGGTTCAGGGTTGGGGGACTGTACTCGGGGTCAGGGTCCAGGGTTGGAGGACTGTACGTGGGGTCAGGGTTCAGGGGCTGTACGTGGAGTGAGGTTTCGGGGTTCAGGGTAGGGGGACTGTACTTGGGGTCAGGGTTCAGTGTTGTGGGACTGCATTTGAGGTCAAGGTTCGGGGTTCAGGGTTGGGGGACTGTACTTGGGGTCAGGGGTCAAGGTTCAGGGTTGGGGGACTGTACTTGGGGTCAGGGCTCGGGGTTCAGGGTTGGGGGACTGTACTTGGGGTCAGAGTTCAGGGTTGGGGGACTGTAATGGGGGTCAGGGTTCAGGGTTGGGGGAATGTACTTGGGGTCAGGTTTCGGGGTCCTGGGTTGGGGGGCTGTACTTGTGGCCAGGGGTCAGGGTTCAGATTTGGGGGTCTGTATTTCGGGTCAGATTTCAGGGTTCAGGGTTGGGGCACTGTACTTGGGGTCAGGGTTCAGGGTTGGGGGACTGTACTTGGGTTCAGAGATCAGGTTTGAGGGACTGTAGTTGGGGTCAGGGTTCGGGGTTCAGGGTTGGGGGTCTGTACTTGGGGTCAGGGTTCAGGGTTGGGAGACTGTACTTGGGGTCAGAGTTCAGGGTTCAGGGTTGGGGGATTGAACTTGGGGTCAGAGTTCAGGGTTGGGGGACTGTACTTGGGGTCAGAGTTCAGGTTTGGGGGACTGTAGTTGGGGTCAGAGTTCGAGGTTCAGGGTTGGGGGACTGTACTTGGGGTCAGGGCTCAGGGTTGGGGGACTGTACTTGGGGTCAGAGTTCAGGGTTCAGGGTTGGGGGAGTGTATTGGGGTCAGGGTTCGAGGTTCAGGTTTGGGGGTCTGTACTCGGGATCAGGGTTCAGGGTTGGGGGACTGTACTTGGGGTCAGGGTTCAGGGTTGAGGGACTGTACTTGGGGTCAGGGTTCAGTGTTGGGGGACTGTTCTTGGGGTCAGGGTTCAGTGTTGGTAGACTGTACTTGAGGTCAGGGGTCAGGGTACAGGGTTGGGGGACTGTTCTTGGTGTCAGGGGTCAGGGTTCAGGCTTGTGGGACTGTACTTGGGGTCAGAATTCAGGGTTCAGGGTTGGGGGACTGTACTTGGTGTCAGGTGTCAGGGTTCAGGGTTGGGGGACCGTTCTTGAGGTCAGAGATCAGGGATCAGGGTTGGGGGACTGTACTCGGGGTCAGGGGCCAGGCTTCAGGGTTGGGGGACTGTACTCGGGGTCAGGGTTCAGGGTTGGGGGACTGTACTTGGTGTCAGGGGTCAGGGTTCAGGGTTGGGGGACTGTACTTGGGATCAGAGTTCAGGTTTGGGGGACTGTAGTTGGGGGTCAGGGTTCGGGGTTCAGGGTTGGGGGACTGTACTTGGGGTCAGGGTTCGGGGTTCAGGATTGGGGGACTGTAATTGGGGTCAGGGGTCAGGGTTCAGGGTTGGGGACTGCACTTGTGGTCAGGGTTCAGGGTTGGGCGACTGTACTTGGGGTCAGGATTCAGTGTTGGGGGACCGTACTTGGGGTCAGGGTTCGGGGTTCAGGGTTGGGGGACTGTAGTTGGTATCCCGGTTCAGGGTTGGGGGTCTGTACTTGGGGTCAGAGTTCAGGGTTGGGGGACTGTACTTGGGGTCAGGGATCAGGGTTCAGGGTTGGGGGACTGTACTTGGGCTCAGGGTTCAGCGTTCAGGGTTGGGGGACTGTACTCGGGGTCAGGGTTCAGGGTTGGTGGACTGTACGTGGGGTCAGGGTTCAGGGTTCAGGGCTGGGGGGCTGTACGTGGGGTGAGGTTTCGGGGTTCAGGGTAGGGGGACTGTACTTGGGGTCAGGGTTCAGTGTTGTGGGACTGTACTTGGGGTCAGGGGTCAAGGTTCAGGGTTGGGGGACTGTACTTGGGGTCAGGGCTCGGGGTTCAGGGTTGGGGGACTGTACTTGGGGTCAGAGTTCAGGGTTGGGGGACTGTAATGGGGGTCAGGGTTCAGGGTTCAGGGTTGGGGGACAGTACTTGGGATCAGGGTTCAGGGTTGGGGGACTGTACTTGGGGTCAGATTTCAGGGTTCAGGGTTGGGGCACTGTACTTGGGGTCAGGGTCCAGGGTTGGGGCATTGTACTTGGGGTCAGGGTTCAGGGTTGGGGGACTGTACTTGGGGTCAGGGTTCAGGGTTGAGGGACTGTAACTTGGGGTCAGGGATCAGGGTTCAGGCTTGGGGGACTGTACGTGGGGTCAGGGTTCAGGGTTGGGGGGCTGTACTTGGGGTGAGGTTTCGGGGTTCAGGGTAAGGGAACTGTACTTGGGGTCAGGGTTCAGTGATGCGGGACGGAATTTGAGGTCAGGGTTCGGGGTTCAGGGTTGGGCGACTGTACTTGGGGTCAGAGTTCAGGGTTCAGGGTTGGGGGACTGAACTTGGGGTCAGAGTTCAGGTTTGGGGGACTGTCGTTGGGGTGAGGGTTTGGGGTTCAGGGTTGGGGGACTGTACTTGTGGTCAGGGGTCAGGGTTCAGTTTTGGGGGACTGTACTTGGGGTCAGCGTTCAGGGTTCAGGGTTGGGGGACTGTACTTGGGGTCAGCGTTCGGGATTCAGGGTTGGGGGACTGTACTTGGGGTCAGGGTTCAGGGTTGTGGGACTGTACTTGGGGTCAGGGTTCATGGTTGGAGGACTGTAACTTGGGGTCAGGGATCAGGGTTCAGGGTTGTGGGACTGTACTTGGGGTCAGGGTTCGGGGTTCAGGGTTGGGAGGAATATACTTGGGTTCAGGGGTCAGGGTTCAGGGTTTGGGGACTCTACTTGGGGTCAGAGTTCAGGGTTCAGGGTTGGGGGACTGTACTTGAGGTCAGGGTTCAGGGTACAGGTTTGGGGAACTGTACTTAGGGTCAGGGGTCAGGGTTGGGGGACTATACTTGGGGTCAGAGTTCAGGGTTCATGGTAGGGGGACTGTACTTGGGATCAGAGTTCCGGTTTGGGGGACTGTAGTTGGGGTCAGGGTTTGGGGTTCAGGGTTGGGGGTCTGGACTTGGGGTCAGGGTTCAGGGTTGGGGGACTGTACTTGGGGTCAGAGTTCAGGGTTCAGGGTTGGGGGATTGTACTTGGGGTCAGAGTTCAGGGTTGGGGTACTGTACTTGGGGTCAGAGTGCAGGTTTGGGGGACTGTACTTGGGGTCAGGGTTCGGGTTTCAGGGTTGGGGAACTGTACTTGGGGTCAGAGTTCAGGGTTCAGTGTTGGGGGACTGTACTTGGGGTCAGGGTTCAGTGTTGGGGGACTGTACTTGGGGTCAGAGTTCAGGGTTGGGGGACTGTACTTGAGGTCAGAGTTCAGGGTTCAGGGTGGGGGACTGTACTTGGGATCAGGGGTCAGTGTTGGGGGACTGTACTTGGGGTCAGAGTTCAGGGTTGGGGGACTGTACTTGGTGTCAGGGGTCAGGGTTCAGGGTTGGGGGACTGTACTTGGGTCAGGGGTCAGGGTTCAGTGTTGGGGGACTGTACTTGGGGTCAGAGTTCAGGGTTGGGGGACAGTACTCGGGGTCAGGGTTCAGGGTTGGGGGACTGTACTTGGGGTCAGAGTACAGGGTTGGGGGACTGTACTTGGGGTCAGGGGTCACGGTTCAGGTATGGGGGACTGTACTTGGGTCAGGGTTCAGGGTTGGGGGACTGTACTTGGGGTCAGGGGTCAAGGTTCAGGGTTGGGGGACTGTAACTTGGGGTCAGGGATCAGGGTTCAGGCTTGGGGGACTGTACGTGGGGTCGGGGTTCAGGGTTGGGGGGCTGTACTTGGGGTGAGGTTTCGGGGTTCAGGGTAAGGGAACTGTACTTGGGGTCAGGGTTCAGTGATGCGGGACGGAATTTGAGGTCAGGGTTCGGGGTTCAGGGTTGGGCGACTGTACTTGGGGTCAGAGTTCAGGGTTCAGGGTTGGGGGACTGAACTTGGGGTCAGAGTTCAGTGTTGGGGGACTGTACTTGGGGTCAGGGGTCAGGGTTCAGTGTTGGGGGACTGTACTTGTGGTCAGGGGTCAGGGTTCAGTTTTGGGGGACTGTACTTGGGGTCAGCGTTCAGGGTTCAGGGTTGGGGGACTGTACTTGGGGTCAGCGTTCGGGATTCAGGGTTGGGGGACTGTACTTGGGGTCAGGGTTCAGGGTTGGGGTACTTGGGGTCAGGGTTCAGGGTTGTGGGACTGTACTTGGGGTCAGGGTTCATGGTTGGGGGACTGTAACTTGGGGTCAGGGTTCGGGGTTCAGGGTTGGGAGGAATATACTTGGGTTCAGGGGTCAGGGTTCAGGGTTGGGGGACTCTACTTGGGGTCAGAGTTCAGGGTTCAGGGTTGGGGGACTGTACTTGAGGTCAGGGTTCAGGGTACAGGTTTGGGGAACTGTACTTAGGGTCAGGGTTCAGGGTTGGGGGACTATACTTGGGGTCAGAGTTCAGGGTTCATGGTATGGGGACTGTACTTGGGATCAGAGTTCCGGTTTGGGGGACTGTAGTTGGGGTCAGGGTTTGGGGTTCAGGGTTGGGGGTCTGGACTTGGGGTCAGGGTTCAGGGTTGGGGGACTGTACTTGGGGTCAGAGTTCAGTGTTCAGGGTTGGGGGATTGTACTTGGGGTCAGAGTTCAGGGTTGGGGGACTGTACTTGGGGTCAGAGTTCAGGTTTGGGGGACTGTAGTTGGGGTCAGGGTTCGGGTTTCAGGGTTGGGGAACTGTACTTGGGGTCAGAGTTCAGGGTTCAGTGTTGGGGGACTGTACTTGGGGTCAGGGTTCAGTGTTGGGGGACTGTACTTGGGGTCAGAGTTCAGGGTTGGGGGACTGTACTTGGGGTAAGAGTTCAGGGTTCAGGGTGGGGGACTGTACTTGGGATCAGGGGTCAGGTGTCAGGGTTGGGGGACTGTACTTGGTGTCAGGGGTCAGGGTTCAGGGTTGGGGGACTGTACTTGGGTCAGAGTTCAGGGTTCATGGTTGGGGGACTGTACTTGGGGTCAGAGTACAGGGTTGGGGGACTGTACTTGTGGTCAGGGGTAACGGTTCAGGTATGGGGGACTGTACTTGGGTCAGGGTTCAGGGTTGGGGGACTGTACTTGGGGTCAGGGGTCAGGGTTGGGGGACTTTACTTGGCGTCAGAGTTCAGGGTTGGGGACTGTACTTGGGGTCAGGGGTCAAGGTTCAGGGTTGGGGGACTGTACTTGGGTTCAGAGATCAGGTTTGAGGGACTGTAGTTGGGGTCAGGGTTCGGGGTTCAGGGTTGGGGGTCTGTACTTGGGGTCAGGGTTCAGGGTTGGGAGACTGTACTTGGGGTCAGAGTTCAGGGTTCAGGGTTGGGGGATTGAACTTGGGGTCAGAGTTCAGGGTTGGGGGACTGTACTTGGGGTCAGAGTTCAGCTTTGGGGACTGTAGTTGGGGTCAGGGTTCGGGGTTCAGGGTTGGGGGACTGTACTTGGGGTCGGGGTTCAGGGTTGGGGGACTGTACTTGGGGTCAGAGTTCAGGGTTCAGGGTTGGGGGAGTGTATTGGGGTCAGGGTTCGAGGTTCAGGTTTGGGGGTCTGTACTCGGGATCAGGGTTCAGGCTTGGGGGACTGTACTTGGGGTCAGGGTTCAGGGTTGAGGGACTGTACTTGGGGTCAGGGTTCAGTGTTGGGGGACTGTTCTTGGGGTCAGGGTTCAGTGTTGGTAGACTGTACTTGAGGTCAGGGGTCAGTGTACAGGGTTGGGGGACTGTTCTTGAGGTCAGAGATCAGGGATCAGGGTTGGGGGACTGTACCTGGTGTCAGGGGTCAGGGTTCAGGGTTGGGGGACTGTACTCGGGGTCAGGGGCCAGGCTTCAGGGTTGGGGGACTGTACTTGGGATCAGAGTTCAGGTTTGGGGGACTGTAGTTGGGGGTCAGGGTTCGGGGTTCAGGATTGGGGGACTGTACTTGGGGTCAGAGTTCAGTGTTGGGGGACTGTACTTGGGGTCAGGGTTCGGGGTTCAGGATTGGGGGACTGTAATTGGGGTCAGGGGTCAGGGTTCAGGGTTGGGGACTGCACTTGTGGTCAGGGTTCAGGGTTCAGGGTTGGGCGACTGTACTTGGGGTCAGGATTCAGTGTTGGGGGACCGTACTTGGGGTCAGGGTTCGGGGTTCTGGGTTGGGGGACTGTAGTTGGTATCCCGGTTCAGGGTTGGGGGACTGTACTTGGGGTCAGGGATCAGGGTTCAGGGTTGGGGGACTGTACTTGGGCTCAGGGTTCAGCGTTCAGGGTTGGGGGACTGTACTCGGGGTCAGGGTTCAGGGTTGGTGGACTGTACGTGGGGTCAGGGTTCAGGGTTCAGGGCTGGGGGGCTGTACGTGGGGTGAGGTTTCGGGGTTCAGGGTAGGGGGACTGTACTTGGGGTCAGGGTTCAGTGTTGTGGGACTGCATTTGAAGTCAAGGTTCGGGGTTCAGGGTTGGGGGACTGTACTTGGGGTCAGGGGTCAAGGTTCAGGGTTGGGGGACTGTACTTGGGGTCAGGGCTCGGGGTTCAGGGTTGGGGGACTGTACTTGGGGTCAGAGTTCAGGGTTGGGGGACTGTAATGGGGGTCAGGGTTCAGGGTTGGGGGAATGTACTTGGGGTCAGGTTTCGGGGTCCTAGGTTGGGGGACTGTACGTGTAGTCAGGGGTCAGGGTTCAGATTTGGGGAACTGTATTTGGGGTCAGAGTTCAGGGTTCAGGGTTGGGGGACAGTACTTGGGATCAGGGTTCAGGGTTGGGGGACTGTACTTGGGGTCAGATTTCAGGGTTCAGGGTTGGGGCACTGTACTTGGGGTCAGGGTTCAGGGTTGGAGGACTGTACTTGGGGTCAGGGTTCAGGGTTGGGGGACTGTAACTTGGGGTCAGGGATCAGGGTTCAGGCTTGGGGGACTGTACTTGGGTTCAGAAGTCAGGGTTCAGGGTTGGGGGACTGTACTTGGTGTCAGAGTTCAGGGTTCAACGTGGGGGACTGTACTTGGGGTCAGGGTTCGGGATTCGGGTTGGGGGACTGTACTTGGGGTCAGGGTTCAGGGTTCAAGTTTTGGGGGACTGTACTTGGGGTCTGAGTTCAGGGTTCAGCGTTGGGAGACTGTACTTGGGGTCAGAGTTCAGGTTTGGGGGACTGTAGTTGGGGCCAGCGTTCGGGGTTCAGGGTTGGGGGACTGTACTTGGGGTCAGGGTTCGGGGTACAGGGTTGAGGGACTGTACTTGGAGTCAGGGTTCAGTGTTGGGGGACTGTACTTGGGGTCAGGGTTCAGTGTTGGGGACTGTACTTGGGGTCAGGGTTCAGTGTTGGGGGACTGTACTCGGGGTCAGAGTTCAGGGTTTAGGGTTGGGGCACTGTACTTGGGGTCAGGCTTCGGGGTTCAGGGTAGGGGAGTGTACTTGGCGTCAGGGGTCAGGGTTCAGGGTTGGGGGACTTTACTTGGGGTCAGGGTTCGGGGTTCAGTGTTGGGGGACTATACTTGGGGTCAGGGTTGAGTGTTGGGGGACTGTACTTGGGGTCAGGGTTCAGTGTTGGGGGACTGTACTTGGGGTCAGGGTTCAGTGTTGGGGGACTGTACTTGGGGTCAGGGTTCAGTGTTGGGGAACTTTACTTGGGGTCAGGGTTCAGTGTTGGGGAACTTTACTTGGGGTCAGGGTTCAGTATTGGGGGACTGTACTCGGGATCAGAGTTCAGGGTTTAGGGTTGGGGGACTGTACTTGGGGTCAGGGTTCGGGGTTCAGGGTTGGGGGACTGTACTTGGGGTCAGGGTTCAGTGTTGGGAGACTGTACTTGGGGTCAGGGTTCAGTGTTGGGGGACTGTACTCGGGGTCAGAGTTCAGGGTTGGGGACTGTACTTGGGGTCAGGGTTCGGGGTTCAGGGTTGGGGGACTGTTCTTGGGGTCAGCGTTCAGGGTTGGGGGACTGTACTTGGGGTCAGGGTTCAGGGTTGAGGGACTGTACTTGGGGTCAGGGTTCAGTGTTCAGGTTTGGGGGACTGTACTTGGGGTCAGGGGTCAGGGTTGGGGGACTGTACTTCGGATCCCCCTTCAGGGTTGGGGGTCTGTACTTGGGGTCAGAGTTCAGGGTTGGGGGACTGTACTTGGGGTCAGGGGTCAGGGTTCAGGGTTGGGGGACTGTACTTGGGGTCAGGATTCGGCGTTCAGGGTTGGTGGACTGTACTTGGGGTCAGAGTTCAGGGTTCAGGGTGGGGGACTGTACTTGGGATCAGGGGTCAGGTGTCAGGGTTGGGGGACTGTACTTGGTGTCTGGGGTCAGGGTTCAGGGTTGGGGGACTGTACTTGGGTCAGAGTTCAGGGTTCATGGTTGGGGGACTGTACTTGGGGTCAGAGTACAGGGTTGGGGGACTGTACTTGTGGTCAGGGGTCACGGTTCAGGTATGGGGGACTGTACTTGGGTCAGGGTTCAGGGTTGGGGGACTGTACTTGGGGTCAGGGGTCAGGGTTGGGGGACTTTACTTGGCGTCAGAGTTCAGGGTTGGGGGACTGTACTTGGGGTCAGGGTTCAGGGTTCAGGGTTGGGGGATTGAACTTGGGGTCAGAGTTCAGGGTTGGGGGACTGTACTTGGGGTCAGAGTTCAGGTTTGAGGGACTGTAGTTGGGGTCAGGGTTCGGGGTTCAGGGTTGGGGGTCTGTACTTGGGGTCAGGGTTCAGGGTTGGGAGACTGTACTTGGGGTCAGAGTTCAGGGTTCAGGGTTGGGGGATTGAACTTGGGGTCAGAGTTCAGGGTTGGGGGACTGTACTTGGGGTCAGAGTTCAGGTTTGGGGGACTGTAGTTGGGGTCAGGGTTCGGGGTTCAGGGTTGGGGGACTGTACTTGGGGTCGGGGTTCAGGGTTGGGGGACTGTACTTGGGGTCAGAGTTCAGGGTTCAGGGTTGGGGGAGTGTATTGGGGTCAGGGTTCGAGGTTCAGGTTTGGGGGTCTGTACTCGGGATCAGGGTTCAGGGTTGGGGGACTGTACTTGGGGTCAGGGTTCAGGGTTGAGGGACTGTACTTGGGGTCAGGGTTCAGTGTTGGGGGACTGTTCTTGGGGTCAGGGTTCAGTGTTGGTAGACTGTACTTGAGGTCAGGGGTCAGGGTACAGGGTTGGGGGACTGTTCTTGGTGTTAGGGGTCAGGGTTCAGGGTTGGGGGACTGTTCTTGAGGTCAGAGATCAGGGATCAGGGTTGGGGGACTGTACTTGGTGTCAGGGGTCAGGGTTCAGGGTTGGGGGACTGTACTCGGGGTCAGGGTTCAGGGTTGGGGGACTGTACTTGGTGTCAGGGGTCAGGGTTCAGGATTGGGGGACTGTACTCGGGGTCAGGGGCCAGGCTTCAGGGTTGGGGGACTGTACTCGGGGTCAGGGTTCAGGGTTGGGGGACTGTACTTCGGGTAAGGGTTCGGGCGTCAGGATTGAGGGACTGTACTTGGGGTCAGAGTTCAGTGTTGGGGGACTGTACTTGGGGTCAGGGTTCGGGGTTCAGGATTGGGGGACTGTAATTGGGGTCAGGGGTCAGGGTTCAGGGTTGGGGACTGCACTTGTGGTCAGGGTTCAGGGTTCAGGGTTGGGCGACTGTACTTGGGGTCAGGATTCAGTGTTGGGGGACCGTACTTGGGGTCAGGGTTCGGGGTTCTGGGTTGGGGGACTGTAGTTGGTATCCCGGTTCAGGGTTGGGGGTCTGTACTTGGGGTCAGTGTTCAGGGTTGGGGGACTGTACTTGGGGTCAGGGATCAGGGTTCAGGGTTGGGGGACTGTACTTGGGCTCAGGGTTCAGCGTTCAGGGTTGGGGGACTGTACTCGGGGTCAGGGTTCAGGGTTGGTGGACTGTACGTGGGGTCAGGGTTCAGGGTTCAGGGCTGGGGGGCTGTACGTGGGGTGAGGTTTCGGGGTTCAGGGTAGGGGGACTGTACTTGGGGTCAGGGTTCAGTGTTGTGGGACTGCATTTGAGGTCAAGGTTCGGGGTTCAGGGTTGGGGGACTGTACTTGGGGTCAGGGGTCAAGGTTCAGGGTTGGGGGACTGTACTTGGGGTCAGGGCTCGGGGTTCAGGGTTGGGGGACTGTACTTGGGGTCAGAGTTCAGGGTTGGGGGACTGTAATGGGGGTCAGGGTTCAGGGAATGTACTTGGGGTCAGGTTTCGGGGTCCTGGGTTGGGGGACTGTACTTGTAGTCAGGGGTCAGGGTTCAGATTTGGGGGACTGTATTTGGGGTCAGAGTTCAGGGTTGGGGGACAGTACTTGGGATCAGGGTTCAGGGTTGGGGGACTGTACTTGGGGTCAGATTTCAGGGTTCAGGGTTGGGGCACTGTACTTGGGGTCAGGGTTCAGGGTTGGAGGACTGTACTTGGGGTCAGGGTTCAGGGTTGGGGGACTGTAACTTGGGGTCAGGGATCAGGGTTCAGGCTTGGGGGACTGTACTTGGGTTCAGAAGTCAGGGTTCAGGGTTGGGGGACTGTACTTGGTGTCAGAGTTCAGGGTTCAACGTGGGGGACTGTACTTGGGGTCAGGGTTCGGGATTCGGGTTGGGGGACTGTACTTGGGGTCAGGGTTCAGGGTTCAAGTTTTGGGGGACTGTACTTGGGGTCCGAGTTCAGGGTTCAGCGTTGGGAGACTGTACTTGGGGTCAGAGTTCAGGTTTGGGGGACTGTAGTTGGGGCCAGCGTTCGGGGTTCAGGGTTGGGGGACTGTACTTGGGGTCAGGGTTCGGGGTACAGGGTTGAGGGACTGTACTTGGAGTCAGGGTTCAGTGTTGGGGGACTGTACTTGGGGTCAGGGTTCAGTGTTGGGGACTGTACTTGGGGTCAGGGTTCAGTGTTGGGGGACTGTACTCGGGGTCAGAGTTCAGGGTTCAGGGTTGGGGCACTGTACTTGGGGTCAGGCTTCGGGGTTCAGGGTAGGGGACTGTACTTGGGGTCAGGCTTCGGGGTTCAGGGTAGGGGAGTGTACTTGGCGTCAGGGGTCAGGGTTCAGGGTTGGGGGACTTTACTTGGGGTCAGGGTTCGGGGTTCAGTGTTGGGGGACTGTACTTGGGGTCAGGGTTCAGTGTTGGGGGACTGTACTTGGGGTCAGGGTTCAGTGTTGGGGAACTTTACTTGGGGTCAGGGTTCAGTGTTGGGGAACTTTACTTGGGGTCAGGGTTCAGTGTTGGGGAACTTTACTTGGGGTCAGGGTTCAGTGTTGGGGGACTGTACTCGGGATCAGAGTTCAGGGTTTAGGGTTGGGGGACTGTACTTGGGGTCAGGGTTCGGGGTTCAGGGTTGGGGGACTGTACTTGGGGTCAGGGTTCGGGGTTCAGGGTTGGGGGACTGTACTTGGGGTCAGGGTTCAGTGTTGGGGGACTGTACTCGGGGTCAGAGTTCAGGGTTGGGGACTGTACTTGGGGTCAGGGTTCGGGGTTCAGGGTTGGGGGACTGTTCTTGGGGTCAGCGTTCAGGGTTGGGGGACTGTACTTGGGGTCAGGGTTCAGGGTTGAGGGACTGTACTTGGGGTCAGGGTTCAGTGTTCAGTTTTGGGGGTCTGTACTTGGGGTCAGGGGTCAGGGTTGGGGGTCTGTACTTGGGGTCAGAGTTCAGGGTTGGGGGACTGTACTTGGGGTCAGGGGTCAGGGTTGGGGGACTGTACTTGGGGTCAGGATTCGGCGTTCAGGGTTGGTGGACTGTACTTGGGGTCAGAGTTCAGGGTTCAGGGTTGGGGAACTGTACTTGGGGTCAGAGTTCAAGGTTGGGGGACTGTACTTGTAGTCAGGTTTCGGGGTTCAGGGTTGGGGGACTGTACTCGGGGTCAGGGTTCAGGGTTGGTGGACTGTACGTGGGGTCAGGGTTCAGGGTTCATTGTTGGGGGGCTGTACTTGGGGTCAGGGTTCAGTGTTGCGGGACTGCATTTGCAGTCAGGGTTCGGGGTTCAGGGTTGGGGGACTGTACTTGGGGTCAGGGTTCAGGGTTGGGAGACTGTACTTGGGGTCAGGGGTCAGGGTTCAGGGTTGGGGGACTGTACTTGGGGTCAGAGTTCAGGGTTCAGGGTTCAGGGTTAGAACATAAGAACATAAGAAATAGGAGCAGGAGTAGGCCATCTAGCCCTTCGAGCCTGCCCCGCCATTCAATAAGATCATGGCTGATTTGTCGTGGCTCAGTTCCACATTCCCGCCCTCTCCCCATAACCCTTAATCCCCTCTCTTATCAAAAACCCATCAACCCGTGTCTTAAAAATATTTAGCGAGGCAGCCTCCACCACTTCAACGGGCAGAGAATTCCAGAGATTCACCACCCTTTGAGTGAAGAAGTTCCTCCTCAACTCTGTTCTAAACCGCCCCCCCTTTATCTTGAGGCTGTGCCCCCTAGTCCTACTCTCCTTTCTGAGCGGGAAGAGCCTCTCCACCTCCATCCTATCCATCCCATTCATCATCTTATACGTCTCAATGAGATCTCCCCTCATTCTTCTAAACTCTAACGAGTACAAGCCTAGTTTATTCAGCCTCTCCTCATAGCTCAACCCCCTCAACTCCGGTATCAGCCTAGTAAACCTCCTCTGCACTCCCTCCAAGGCCAAAATATCCTTGCGTAAGTGCGGCGCCCAAAACTGCACACAGTACTCCAGCTGCGGCCTCACCAATGCCCTATACAGCCGCAGCAAGACCTCCCTACTTTTATATTCAATCCCCCTCGCTATGAAGGCCAGCATCCCATTCGCCTTCCTGACCACCTGCTGCACCTGCAGGCTGGGTTTTTGCGACTCATGCACAAGGACCCCGAGGTCCCTCTGCACCGCCGCCTGCTGCAGTTTTTCGCCCTGTAAGTAATAGTCCTTCCTACCATTATTCCTACCAAAGTGGACCACCTCGCACTTGCCAACATTAAATTCCATTTGCCATTTCCTGGCCCATTCGCCCAGCCTATCTAGATCCTTCTGCAGACTCTCCACACCCTCCGCACAATTTGCCGTTCCCCCAATCTGGTGTCATCAGCAAACTTCGACACCCTACACTCGGTTCCCTCCTCCAAATCATCTATATAAATGGTAAATAGCTGAGGCCCCAGCACCGACCCCTGGGGCACTCCACTAGTCACCATCCGCCAATCCGAATAGCACCCATTGACCCCCACTCTCTGCCTCCTATTTGACAGCCAATCCTCTATCCATGCTAACACCCTACCCCCAACTCCATGCCCCCTGACCTTCTGCAATAACCTCGTGAGGTACCTTGTCAAACACCTTCTGAAAATCAAGAAACACCACATTCACCGGCTCTCCTCTATCCACCGCTCTAGACACATCCTCATAGAACTCCAGTAAATTCGTCAGACACGACTTCCCCTTAACGAAACTGTGCTGCGTCTGCTCTATCAAGCAATTCCCCTCAAGATGCCTCGCTATTTTCTCCTTGATCACGGATTCTAACATTTTACCTACAACAGACGTTAAACTAACCGGCCTATAATTCCCCGCCTTTTGCCTGGCACCCTTCTTAAACAACGGCGTAACATTAGCCGTTTTCCAATCTTCTGGCACTCCCCCGGAATCCAGCGATGTTTGGAAAATAACCACCAAGGCATCCACTATCACCTCCGCCATTTCTTTCAGAACCCTCGGATGCATTCCATCCGGTCCTGGGGACTTGTCCACAATCAGCCCCTCCAGTCTGTCGAGCACCGCCTCTCTAGTAACAGTAATGTCATTGAGACCCTCCAGTCCTACTGCATTTCCATCTCTAACACCCAGCAAATTATTCACGTCCTCCTCCGTGAAGACTGAAACAAAAAAGTTATTCAAGACCTCAGCCATTTCCCCATCCCCCACCACTAAGTCCCCCTTCTCATCCTCTGAGGGTCCAACGTTCACCCTAGCCAGCCTCTTCCTTTTTATATATTTATAAAAACTCTTGCTTTCCTTTTTTATATTAAGCGCTAGCCCAGCTTCATAGTTTCTCCTACCCTTCTTTGTCAACTTCTTTGTCAATCTTTGTTGACATTTAAATCTCTCCCAATCCTCTTCTCGCCCACTACTCTTAGCTACTCTAAATTCCTCCGCTTTTAATTTAACACTTTCCTTCACCTCCTTCGTTATCCACGGCCGATTATTTCTCCTCCTACGGTCCGTTTTGACCATCGGAATAAATTTCTGCTGAGCACCAAGAAAGATCTCCTTAAAGATCCTCCACTGTTCCTCAGCAGACCTACCTTCCAACGCGCTCCCCCAGTCCACATTCGCCAATTCTTCTCTCATCCTACTGTACTCCCCTCTGTTCAAACAAATGACGCGTGTCCGGGAACCCACTTTCTCCTCCTCCATCTGCACCAGAAACTCCACCATACAATGATCACTCTCCCCAAGAGGATCCTTCACCGCAAGGTCCCTAATTCTACCCACCTCATTACATAGCACCAGATCCAAGATAGCTCGCTCCCTCGTCGGCTCCAACACACACTGTTCAAGGAAATTATCCCGGCAGCATTCCAAGAACTCCTCCTCGAGCCCACCTCGTCCAACATGGGTCGGCCAATCAAAATGTAGATTAAAATCCCCCATAATTATCGCCGTCCCATTCCTGCACGCCGCACTTATTTGCGCGTTAACAGCCTGCCCCATCTCCAGATCATTATTCGGGGGCCTATAGATGACACCCACCAGCGTCTTCCTCCCTTTGCTGTTCCTAATCTCCACCCACAACGATTCCACCCTCTGCTCCTTGGCTCCAATATCCTCCCTTGCTACCACCCTGATGCTATCCTTACTCAGCAGAGCTACGCCCCCCCCTTTTCCCTCCTGCCTATCCTTCCTAAACACTTGATACCCCTGGACATTCAGCTCCCAGTCCCTGTCACCCTGTAGCCACGTCTCTGTAATGGCCACCAGATCGTATCCATTTGTGTCGATCTGCGCCATCAGCTCATCCACTTTATTCCGAATGCTTCGTGCATTCAGATAAAGTGCCTTCATCCCAGCCTTCACCTGGACCCTATTTGCCGTAACGCCACCAACCATACTCACGCCCCCTACTCCCTCTATTATTGGGACATCCTCGGCCTCTTCCCTTACATGTGCACTCTCCTTAACTTTGGACCTCGTAACATCACCGACCCTCGCACCCTCCCCCCCCCCCCCCCCCCCAATTAGTTTAAAGCCCTGTCTACAGTCCTCTTTACTCGATTCACCAGCACTCTGGTCCCAGCATGGTTCAGACCAACCCCATCCCACCCGAACAGGTCCCACCTACCCCAATACTGGTGCCAATGCCCCATAAATTCAAACCCATTCCTCCCACACCAATCCCTGAGCCACCCATTCACTTCCTTAATCCCGTCAACCCTACACCCGTCTGCACACTGTTCAGGCAGTAGCCCAGAGACGACCACCTTGTCGGTTCTACTTTTTAATTCCATTCCCAGCTTTTCATACTCCCTCCCCAGATCCTCAGTTTGCATTTTGCCTACGTCGCCGGCACCCACATGTACCACAACGACCGGATTCTCACCCTCCCACTCCAGGTTCCTCTGCAGCCCAGCTGTGACATCCCAGTCCCAAGCACCAGGCAGACAACACACCCTTCTGTGCACTTTGTCATTGTGACAAAGGACAGTGTCAATACCCTTCACCCCACTATCCCCAATCACTACTACGTTCCTTTTCCCCCTCTCTTTGCCTATGTCCTGCTGCAGCACTGTACTGTGTGCAGTTTGCTCACCGACCTCACCTCCCTCGTACTCGTCCAGACTGGAAGCAAGAACCTCAAACCTGTTATGCAGCTTGAGAGGCTGAGGCCTCCGCTCCCCACCCTCCTTCCTCCTCTCCCCACCCTCCTTCCTCCTCTCCCCACCCCCCTTCCTCCTCCCAGCAGCCCCCTCTTGTTCCTGACTCTTAGATTTAGCCAGTCTAGGGGGGGTGGATGTCATTTGCACCCCATTGACAATGGCACCCTCTCTCCCCCTGATGAGCCTCAGTGTCTGTAGCTCAGAGGCCAGCTCATTTACCCTGAGCTGGAGCTCCTCCAGCAACCTGCACTTACTGCAGACATGGTCACTGGGATGGACCCTGGGGTCCACCAGCTCCCACATCATACAGAAACCACACATCACATGCCCCTCCATTATTCACTGGAGTAGTTTTGAAAAAAATTTTTTTTTGTTTTTCAAACGAACTCACCTGGCCTTTTTTTCCTTCCAGCCCTTTTTGATATTAAGCCCTAATTGCTCACTCTGCTTCCCTCTCACTCCGCTGCCCGCTCAGACGCTGCCCGCTGTCTACGCCAGGCCTCCTTTTAAACCTGGCGCTGATTTAAAGCTGGTGGCCCACAACTGCCTGCTAACCACTCCCTCAGAATTCTTAAAGCAGTAAATACAATAAATAAATGATTTAAACAGTTCGACAAAGAACAAAGTGCTTTAAACTTATTTTAAACAGGTAAAATCTTAGCTCTCTCTCTCCCCCTCCCCCCCACCCTCCCCCTCCACACCCCCTCTCCCCACCCTCCCCCTCCACACCCCTTCCCCCCAACCTCACCATCCCCCTCCCCCTCCCCCCCAGCCCTCCACCCGCAGACTGAGCACTGTCCGGCTCTGTCTCTATTTATATCCTCAGCCCCTCCCTGAAGGGCGACTTCAGCCTCGAGCTGCTCCGGCTCCTTGGCGCCTCTTTTTGAACCCCTCGTGCTCCCTCTCCCTGAGCGGGCATGTGCCGGCACGCAGGCGCACTCTCCTCACACCGCCACCGCCCAGCCGTCAAAGGCAGGTGGAGCGCGAGTCACATGTCTCCTTTCCGGGAGGCCCGAGGCTAGAAATGGAGGAGCGGGGCGGGGCAGGAGAGCGGGGGCGGGGCTGCGGGTGATGGGGCTGGCGGAGGGCGGGGGCGGGGCTGACGGAGGGTGGGGGCGGGGCTGGCGGAGGGTGGGGGCGGGGCTGCGGGAGGGTGGGGGCGGGGCTGCGGCAGGGTTGGGGCGGGGCTGCGGCTGCTGGGGGCGGGGCTGCGGCAGGGTGGGGGCGGGGCTGCGGCAGGGTGGGGGCGGGGCTGCAGGAGGGTGAGGGCGGGGCTGCGGCAGGGTTGGGGCAGGGCTGCGGGTGCTGGAGGCGGGGCTCCGGCAGGGCGGGGGCAGGGGCTGCGGGAGGGTGGGGGCGGGGCTGCGGGTGCTGGGGGCGGGGCTCCGGCAGGGTTGGGGCGGGGCTGCGGGAGGGTGAGGGCGGGGCTCCGGCAGGGTGGGGGCGGGGCTGGGGGGGCGGGGCTCCGGGGGCGGGGGGCGGGGCTCCGGCAGGGCGGGGGCGAGGGCTGCGGGTGTGGGGGCGGGGCTCCGGCAGGGTGGGGGCGGGGCTGCGGCAGGGTTGGGGCGGGCCTGCGGGAGGGTGAGGGCGGGGCTGGGGCGGCTGGGGGCGGGGCTCCGGCAGGGTGGGGGCGGGGCTGCGGGTGCTGGGGGCGGGGCTCCGGCAGGGTGGGGGCGGGGCTCTGAGCTGGCTGTGTGGATGGACACAATGGGAGATGATGGTGAACCTTCATCTCAAACACTGGGACATTGAGACTCAAAACACAGCTGGCTGCAGGGGGAGGGGGTCTGAAGTGTATTTGTTTCAATGTGAGCAGTATAACCTGTGAGACAGATCAGATTAGAGCTTGGATTAGTGTTTGGAACGAGAATGTTGTTGCTGTTACACAGACTTGGTTGGAAGTTGGACAGGATCGGCAGCGAAACATCCCAGGATTGAGATGCTTCCAGCAGGATAGAGGAGGATGTGAAAGGGGCGAGGGAGTTACATTGCTGCTTAAGGAGAATATCCCAGCTCGACTGAGGGAGGACAACTCGGAGGGTTCGGGGCAGCGAGGCGATACGGGCAGAGCTCAGGAACAGGAAGGGGGCAGTCACAATGTTGGGGTTTTATTACAGGTCTCCCAACAAGCAGCGGGAGATAGAGGAGCAGAAATGCAGATTGTGGAAAGATGCAAAAAACAACAGGGTTGTTGTGACGGTCATTTTAACTTTCCCGATATTGACTGGGACTCACTCACTGCTTGGGTCTTGGATGGGGCAGAATTTGTAAGGAGTGTCCAGGAGGGTTTCTTAAATAGTATTTAAATAGCCCAACTCAGGAAAGAGCCACATTAGACCCATACTGGGGAATGAGCCCAAGGTTTCGGTACGAGAGCATTTCGGGAACAGTGATCAGAATTCCATAAGTTTTAAAGTGCTTGTGGATAAGGACAAGAGTGGTCCTCGAGCGAAGGTGTTAAATTTGGGGAAGACTAACTACATCAACATTAGGCAGAGTGTAGATTGGGGGAAGCTGTTTGAGGGTAAATCAACATCTGACATGTGGGAGTCTTTCAAATGTCAGTTGATTGGAATTCATGATGGCATGTACCTGTGAGGATGAAGGCTAAATGTGGCATTGGGAACCCGGGATCAGAAGGCATGTTTGCCTTGTCAAAAAGAGAAAAGAAGTATTCATCAGGTCTAAAAGGCTTAGGGCAGATGAAGCCCCTGAAGAATATAAAGAACATACAAAGGAACTGAAGGAAGGAGTTTGGGGGGTGAACAAGGGTATTGAGAAGCCCTTGGCAAATAGGATTAAGGACAATCCTGAGACATTTGTAAAGAGGGTGATCATGGAAAGAGTTTATCCACTCCAGGATAGTGGAGGGCATCTATGCATGGAACCAGAGGAAATGGGTGAGATACTCAATGAATACTTTGCCTCAGTATTCACCAAAGAGAGGAACTTGATGGGTGAGGAGCTAGGGTAGGGGGTGTAGATATTCTGGGTCATGTCAATATCAAAAAGGAGGCATTGTGTGTTTTAAAAAGCAATAAAGTAGATGTGTCCCCAGGGCCTGATGGGATCTACCCAGAATACTGAGGGAGGCAAGAGCGGAAATAGCTGGAGCCTTGACAGAAATCTTTGTATCATCATTGGTTACAGGTGAAGTTCCAGAGGACGGGAGGATAACCGAGGTTGTTCCATTATTTAAGAAGGGCAGCAGGGATAATCCAGGAAATTATAGGCTGGTGAGCCTTAGGTCAGTGGTTGGGAACTTATTGGAAAAGATCCTTAGAGACAGGATTAACTCACATTTGGAAACAAATGAGCTTATTAGTGACAGACAGCATGGTTTTGTGACGGGGAGTTTGTGCCTCACTAACTTGATCAAGTTTTTCAACAAAATAACAAATAAGAACAAAGAACAAAGAAAATTAGAGCACACGAACAGACCCTTCAGTCCCCCCAAGCCTTCACCAACCATGCTGCCTGTCTTAACTAAAACCCCCTACGTTTCTGGGGACCATATCCCTCCATTCCCATCTCATTCATGTACTTGTCAAGACGCTCCTTAAAAGTCACTATCGTATCCACTGCCACTACTTCCCCCGGCAACGAGTTCCAGGCACCCATCACAATCGGTGTAAAAAATCTGCCTCGTACATCTCTTTTAAACCTTGACCCTCGCACATTAAACCTATGCCCCTTAGTAATTGACTCTTCCACACTGGGAAAAAGCTTCTGACTATCCACTCTATCCATTGTCTCTCATAATCTTGCAGACTTCTATCATGTCTCCCCTCAACCTCTGTCGCTCCAGTGAGAACAAACCAAGTTTCTCCAACCTCTCCTCAAGCTAATGCCCTCCATAACAGGCAACATCCTGGTAAATCTTTTCTATACCCTCTCCAAAGCCTCCACATTCTTTTGATAGTGTGGCGACCAGAATTGAACATTATATTCCAAGTGTGGCCTAACTAAGGTTCTATAAAACAGCAACATGACTTGCCATTTTTTAAAATTCAGTACTGCTGATGAAGGCAAGCATGCCGTATGCCTTCTTGAATATCTTCTCCACCTGCATTCAGTGACCTGTGTACCTATACACCCAGATCCCTTTGCCTGTCAATGCTCTTAAGGGTTCTACCATTTACTGTATACTTCCTATCTGTATTAGACATCCCAAAGTGCATTACCTCACACTTGTCCAGATTCAACTCCATCTGCCATCTCTCTACCCAAGTCTCCAGGGGATCTATATCCTGTTATATCCTTTGATGATTACTATCTGCAAATCCACCAACCCTTGTGTCGTCCGCAAACTTACTAATCAATCCAATTACATTCTCCTCCAAATCATTTATATATATTACAAACAGCAAAGGTCCCAGCACTGATCCCTGAGGAACACCACTTGTCACAGCCCTCCATTCAGAAACACACCCTTTCCATTGCTACTCTCTGTTTTCTATGACCGAGCCAGTTCTATATCCATCTTGCCTGCTCATCTCTGATCCCATGCGACTTCACCTTCTGCACCAGTCTGCCATGAGGGACCTTGTCAAAGGCCTTACTGAAGTCCATGTAGACAACATCTACTGCCCTAATCTCACCAATCATCTTCGTCACTTCCTGAAAAAAACTGGATCAAGTTTGTGAGACATGCCCTCTCCTTCACAAAACCATGTTGCTTCTCACTAATATGTCCAGTTATTTCCAAGTGGGAATAAATCCTGTCTCAAAGAACCCTCTCCAATAATTTCCCTACCACTGATGTCAGGTTTACCAGCCTGTAATTACCTGGATAGATGAGGGAAAGGCAGTAGATGTTGTATACACGGACTTCAGTAAAGCCTGTGACAAGGTATCTCATGGTAGATTGTACGAAAGGTGAAGACACAGGGGATCAGAGGAGAGCTGGCAAGATGGATACAGAACTGTCTTGGCCATAGAGGACAGAGGGTAGCAGTAGAGGGGAGCTCTGTGAATGGAAGGCCGTGACTAGCGGTGTTTATGATGTGGAGATGCCGGCGTTGGACTGGGGTAAACACAGTAAGAAATGTCACAACACCAGGTTAAAGTCCAACAGGTTTATTTGGTAGCAAACGCCACTGGCTATCGGAGCACTGCTGAGTGGGGAATTCTGATCACAAACAGGGCATGAAAAGGCACAGACTCAGTTTACAGAACAGTGATTAGAATGAGAGTCTTTACAGCGAATTGAGGTGCAGACAATGTGAGTGGAGATAGCATTAAACATAGTTAAAGAGATGTGTATTGTCTCCAGACAGGACAGTAAGTGAGATGTTGCAAGCCCAAGCATGGGGGTTACAAATAGTGTGACATCAACCCAAGATCCCGTTTGAGGCCGTCCTCATGCGTGCAGAACTTGGCTATCAGTTTCTGCTCAGCGACTCTGTTGTCGTGTGTTGTGAAGGCCGCCTTGGAGAATGTTTACCAGAAGGTCAGAGGCCTGTGACCGCTGAAGTGTTCACCAACAGGAAGAGAACAGTCCTGTCTGGTGATTGTCGAGTGGTTTTCATTCATCCATTGTTGTAACGACTGCATGGTCTCCCGAATGTACCATGCCTTGGGACATCCTTTCCTGCAGCGTATCAGGTAGACAACGTTGGCTGAGTTGCAAGAGTATGTACCGTGTACCTGGTGGATGGTGTTTCCACATGAGATGATAGCATCTGTGTCGATGATCAGGCATGTCTTGCAGAGGTTGCTGTGGCAGGGCTGTGTGGTGTCATAGTCACTGTGCTCCTGAAGGCTGGGTAGTTTGCTGCGGACAATGGTCTGTTTGAGGTTGTGCAGTTGTTTGAAGGCAAGAAGTGGGGGTGTGGGGATGGCCTTGGCGAGATGTTCATCTTCATCATACACATATTGAAAGCTCTGGAGAAGATGTCGTAGCTTCTCCACTCCAGGGAAGTACTGGGCGATGAAGGGTACTCTGTCCACCGTGTCCCGTGTTTGTCTTCTGAGGAGGTGAGTACAGTTTTTTGCTGTGGCACATCGGAACTGTCAATCGATGATTCAAGCATCATATCCTGTTCTTATGAGGGCATCTTTCAGCATCTGGAGGTGTCTGTTGCGATTCTCCTCATCTGAACAGATCCTGTGTATACGAGGGCTTGTCCGTAGGGAATGTCTTCTTTAATGTGTTTAGGGTGGAAGCTGGGGAAGTGGAGCATCGTGAGGTTATCCATGGGCTTGCGGTATGGTGAGGTGCTGAGGTGACTGTCCTTAATGGAGATGCGTGTGTCCAAGAATGCAACTGACTCCAGAGAGTCTTGTCTGTAGTGTTCCTCATTGTTCCGTTGTTGGTACACTTATTCATTCTGTTCAGTATGATGATGGCCCCTCTTAGTGGTGTTCTACAGAGATCAGTAACAAAGAACAAAGTTCTTGGATCTTTGTTCTTCATAGTATGTATACATGATTTGGAGGAAAATGTAACTGGTCTGACACAAAAATTGGGAGAGTTGTGGATAGTGAAGAGAAATGTCAGAGGATACAACAAGATGGAGACCAGTTGGAGACTTGGGTGGAGAAATGGCAGATGGAGTTTAATGTAGACAACTGTGAGATAATACATTCTGGAAGGTCCAATGTGTGTCGGAATTTATACAGTAAATGGTAGAATCCTTAGGAGTATTGCCAGGTAGAGAGACCAGGACATACATGTCTACTAATCACTGAAAGTGCTAAGGCAGGTGGATAAGGTAGTCAAGAAGGCATACAGCATGCTTGTCTTCATTGGTCAGGGCATTGAGTATAAACATTTATGAGTCATGCTGCTGTTGTACAGAACCTTAGTTAGGTCTCATTTAGAATATTGTGTCCAATTCTTGTCACTGGATTCTGGATGTGAATGCTTTGGAGACGGTACAGAAGAGGTTTACTAGGACGATACCTGCTCTGGAGTATATTAGCTATCAGGACGTTGGATAAACTTGGCTTGTTCTCACTGGAATGACAGACGTTGAAGGGTGACCTGATAGATGTCTACAAGATTATGAGGGGCACGGACAGAGTGGCTAATCAGATGCTCTTTCATCGGGTAGAAAAGTGAAGAACTAGGGGACATAGGTGTAAGGTGTCTGGGGAAAAGATTAGAGGAGATGTGTGAGACAAGTTTTTTTTACACGAAGGGTGATTGTAGAAGGAGTTTCCTCTCAAGGCTATAGATTTGCTCAGACTTAAGCTAATACAAAGACTCACAATGCAGTGTACTGATTTTGGAGACGTGACTTCATTTAACCAAACGATCGAAAGGGAGAATGATATGAGGAAGCCCTGAACTCAAGAATGCGGACAGCTGGATATCAGTCTGAAGACCAATGCTCCTGTGAAGGCAATTATACATTCCCAAAATTATATTGCCCATCTTTCTGGTGGGCATTATCCAGTAAACATTACTGTAAATCAGTCAGTAATCATCCTGTCATTAACTCCAGCCAATAATAATGTGCAATAATAATACACATCATGACCCCATGGGATTTCATTTGTTATTAAATTACAGACGTCACCTCCCTTCTGTTGCCCAGCAATATGGGACGCTGGACAGTGAAATGGGAGAATGATTCCCACTGATTTGAACCCACATGACTCTCGTCCGGCCCCGAGAAATTCTTCAAGTCTGTTCATCACCTGCGTTATCTCTCGGAGTTGTATGACTCTATTCATAAAGCTAAGATTGGAACCATCTCGTCCCCGACCACTGCTGGTATATCACTGCTTTCTGTGAATCTATTGTTCCTTCCCTCTGTATTTTGTCACTGACTGAAGTTTCACAAAATTTAAGCAAAAGCAAAACACATCTATCTAAATTCAAAATACATGTTTTAAATGAGAAAGATTTGTTAATTATGCAGAGCTGTCTTCTATGGTAACAGCCCTGGCTGGCTTATGTTCCCATGGTCCAAGATCATTCATTCTGAAGTTACTGTAGTGTTAGTGTTCCTATCTATGGTTTTGTGTTTATTAGCCTAATTCATCCCCCTACATCAGTGGTGAATGTCTGGAACAGGCTGTCAGGGAGGTGGTGGGAGCAGGTACAATAGCAGCATTGAAGGGGCAACTCAATGAATACATGAATAGAATGGGAATGGGAGGATACGGACTCGGTAAGGACATATGGTTTCAGTTTAGGCAGGCATCATGATCAGCACAGGCTTGGAGGGCCAAATGGCCTGATCCTGTGCTGTACTGTTCTTTGTTCACAAAATCATAAGGATCACAGCTGTATTCAAACCTAAAGATAATCCACAATTTAAAAGGTAAAACATGAACTGAACTGGGAGGATTGACCTTCTGTGAGATATTTGTAAAATAAGGACATTATTGAATTGGAATAAGTCAGTTTGTAAGTTTTGTTTTCACTGATGGTCCCCGATGATGTTAATCGATTGTTTATCAGCTCCCAGTGTGGTGTGAAACATATTTCAATGAAATTAATTCAGGAATGTTCTCTTCATAAACCCCAGCAAATGTCTTTATTTATTTCAACCCTGGTTAACGGTTCAAGTTACACATGGGAATAATTTTAATAATACAGAATAGTACAAATCAAAGTTTATTTCAGTGCATTGAACTTGTGTCAAATAAATTAAAACAAATACAATTTTCAGATTCAACCCCTGCTTAAAATCTTGCCTTGAACTTTCAAAACAGCAGCAAGAGAATTTTATTGATCATCTTACGATCAAACAGTGAAAAGTTCATGTGGGGAGGAGGTGATTGAACAAACTAGCTGGAGTACTGAGTCCACAGCACACAACAGTTTCCAACAATCACAGCAACAATAAAAGTCATTAAAATTATAAATTATTTACCAATCTCTTCACATTTCCTGATGCAAATTTTGAAAGTTGCTGAATCTTTGAAAACTTCCCCCCAATGTTGGCAGGTTTGAAAATAAGTGTGAACTTCCAACTGACAGTTATAACCAATGGCCTCTCCATAATCAGTATATTTATGTGGGCTGTCTCCTGTGTGAATCTGCTGGTGAATACGAAGGTGCCTTGCCCCTGTGAAACCCCTCCTGCTCTGAGCACATCTGTAGGGTCTCTCTCCTCTGTCGATCCACTGGTGATGATGGAGGCTGTTTGAGTTTGTAAAATTCCTCCCTCATTAACGACATGTACAGGGTCTGTCTCCTGTGTGGATCCGCTGGTGATGATGGAGGCTGTTTGAGTTTGTAAAATTCCTCCCTTGTTAAGGACATGTACAGAGTCTCTCTCCTCTGTGGATCCGCTGGTGATGATGGAGGTGTCCTGAGTTTGTAAAATTCCTCCCTCATTAAGGACATGTACAGGGTCTGTCTCCTGTGTGGATCCGTTGGTGATGATGGAGGTGTCCTGAGTTTGTGAAACCTTTTCACCATCAGAACATTTATAAGGTTTTTACTTGAAAACCATCTCACTGCCCAACTATCTTCATCTCCCAAAAACTCTCTCTGAACTCAGCAGACATTGATATTTTCAGGCTGGGGGGCCTGAGTTGTGTAAAATGAGTTGTTTGGAGATTTGCACAGAAAGGTGGATCCAGGCTGTTTCTTTGCTGTGTTTGAATGTTGTCCCAGACACCCAGACTGAGAGACTGTCTGGGCCATGGTGCAGAAACTCCTGAGGCATCATGTTGGAGCTGAGGGTGACAGAGCAAAGAGGGAGACACTGTGAGTCAGAGGGAGGAATGAGGAAATCAGTGCAATCGGCTGGAGAGACAGGGATGGGTTCAGGATGATCATTCAGCCTCGGGACCATTGGCTGGGTCCAAGCTGCTCAAACCCGAATAATATTGTATCAGTCTTCCCTTACCTCATCCAATTGGAATTAGATTCATCTTTCACATCAATATATTCAAAATCCTGACAATATTGCATCAGGAAGGAATAGAGAGGTCTTGGGGTTCATATCCACAGACCTCTGAAAGTTGCCACTCAAGTGGATAGAGCCGTGAAGAAGGTTTATAGTGTGTTAGTGTTTATTAACAGAGGGTTTGAGTTTAAGAGCCGTGGGGTTATGCTGCAACTATACCGGACCTTGGTGAGACCACATTTGGAATATTGTGTTCAGTTCTGGTCACCTCACTAGAAGAAGGATGTGGCAGCTTTGGAGAAAGTGCAGAGGAGACTTACCAGGATGCTGCCTGGTTTGGAGGATACATTTTATGAGGAAAGGTTGAGGAAACTGGGGCTTTTCTCTTTGGGGCGGAGGAGGATGAGAGGTGACTTAATAGAGGTTTATAAGATGATGAGGGGGATCGATAGAGTGAACGTGCAGAGACTATTTCCCCAGGTGGATGTAGCTGTTACTAGGGGGCATAACTATAAGGTTCATGGTGGGAGATACAGGAGGGATGTCCGAGGTAGATTCTTTACTCAGAGAGTGGTTGGGGTGTGGAATGCACTGCCTGCTGTGATAGTGGAGTCGGACACTTTAGGAACTTTCAAGCGGTTATTGGATGGGCACATGGAGCACTCCAGAATGATAGGGAGTGGGATAGCTTGATCTTGGGTTTGGACATAGCTCGGAACAACACTGAGGGCTGAAGGGCCTGTACTGTGCCGTACTGTTCTATGTTCCAATACATCCGATTCCACAGAGAATAAAGCATTAATGTTGACCATAACAGGATGAAATTAGCCGAGATAACAAACAATAAAACAATGGATTTCCTTCGACTCTCCATCTCTGGCACAACATGTCCCAAACTCATAAGAACATAAGAACATAAGAAATAGGAGCAGGAGTGGGCCATCCAGCCCTTCGAGCCTGCCCCGCCATTCAATAAGATCATGGCTGATCTGTCGCTGCTCAGTTCCACTTTCCCGCCCTCTCCCCATAACCCTTAATCCCCTCTCCTATCAAAAACCCATCAACCCGTGTCTTAAAAATATTTAGCGAGGCAGCCTCCACCACTTCAACGGGCAGAGAATTCCAGAGATTCACCACCCTTTGAGTGAAGAAGTTCCTCCTCAACTCCATTCCTGCACGCCGCACTTATTTGCGCGTTAACAGCCCGCCCCATCTCCAGATCATTATTCGGGGGCCTATATACGACACCCACCAGCGTCTTCCTCCCTTTGCTGTTCCTAATCTCCACCCACAACGATTCCACCCTCTGCTCCTTGGCTCCAATATCATCCCTTGCTACCACCGTGATGCTATCCTTAATCAGCAGAGCTACGCCCCCCCCTTTTCCCTCCTGCCTATCCTTCCTAAACACTTGATACCCCTGGACATTCAGCTCCCAGTCCCTGTCACCCTGCAGCCACGTCTCTGTAATGGCCACCAGATCGTATCCATTTGTGTCAATCTGCGCCATCAGCTCCTCCACTTTATTCCTAATGCTTCGTGCATTCAGATAAAGTGCTTTCATCCCAGCCTTCACCTGGACCCTATTTGCCGCAACGCCACCAACCATACTCACACCCCCTACTCCCTCTATTATTGGGACATCCTCGGCCTCTTCCCTTACATGTACACTCTCCTTAACTTTAGACCTCGTAAGGTCACCTACCCTCACACCCTCCCCCCCCATAATTAGTTTAAAGCCCTGTTTACAGTCCTCTTTACTCAATTCGCCAGCACTCTGGTCCCAGCACGGTTCAGACCAACCCCATCCCTCCCGAACAGGTCCCACCTACCCCAATACTGGTGCCAATGCCCCATAAATTCAAACCCATTCCTCCCACACCAATCCCTGAGCCACCCATTCACTTCCTTAATCCTGTCAACCCTACGCCCGTCTGCACACGGTTCAGGCAGTAGCCCAGAGATGACCACCTTGTCGGTTCTACTTTTTAATTCCATTCCAAGCTTTTCATACTCCCTCCCCAGATCCTCAGTCTGCATTTTGCTTATGTCGCCGGCACCCACATGTACCACAACGACCGGATTCTCACCCTCCCACTCCAGGTTCCTCTGCAGCCCAGCTGCGACATCCCGTACCCGAGCACCAGGCAGACAACACACCCTTCTGTGCACTCATCTGATTCTGTTCAGTGAGAATTCCACTGTGATGTTCTCCCCCCAAACACATCGCACACTGTTCACACTGAAATTCCTAGAATGGGGAACTGGGACACCCTGTCTCCAAACATATCCATTGGAGGCCGTTGGAGGGATTGTCTACGGAGGCTCTGTGGGTGGAAGTTCGGAACAGGAAAGGATTGATAACTTTGCTGGATGTTTTCTATAGGCCGCCCAATACTAACAAGGATGTTGAGCAGAAAGGGAAACAGATCCTGGAGAGATGTAATAATAACAGAGTTGTCGTGATGGGAGACTTTAATTTCCCAAACATCGACTGGAATACCCTAGAGTAAGGGATTTAGATGGGGAGGAGTTTGTTAGGTGTGTTCAGGAGGGTTTCCTGACACAGTATGTGGATAATCCTACGAGAGGAGAGGCTGTACTCAATCTGGTATTGGGTAATGAACCTGGACAGGTGTCAGATCTCTCAGTGGGAGAACATCTTGGGGATAGTGATCATTGTTTTTGTAACTGGTCGGCGCAACATCGTGGGCCGAAGGGCCTGTTCTGCGCTGTAATGTTCTATGTTCTATGTTCTATAACTCTATCTCCTTGACACTAGCATTGGAAAGAGATAGGATCAGGCAAGCTAGGAAAGTGTTTATCTGGAGTAAGGGGAAATATGAAGCCAAGAGGAAGGAAATTAGACGAGTAAATTGGAAGGAGGTGTTCTCAGGAAAAAGTACCGAAGTAAGTGGCAGATTTTCAAGGGATGTTTGTCTGGAGCTCTGCACAACAACGTTCCAATCAGACAGGGAGGTTTTGGTAGGTTACAGAAACTGTGGCACACGAAAGTTGTAATGAACCTAGTCAAAAAGAAAAGGAAAGCATACAAAAGCTAGGAGATGTTAGGGATCTAGAGGTGTATAACACTTGTGGGAAGGAACTTAAAGAAGGAAATGAGGAGAGCCAGAAGGGATCATGAGAAGGCCTTGGCAGGTAAGATTAAGGAGAACCCTAAGGCATTCTACAAATATGTGAAGAGTAAAAGGATGAGATATGAAGGAATAGGACCTATAAAATGTGAAGGTGGGAAAGTTTGTAGAACCGGTAGAAATAGCAGAGGTGCTCAATGAATACTTTACCTCGCTATTCAAGGTGGAAAAAGATCTGGGTGGTTGTACTGTGGCGGACTCAAAAGATTGAGTATGTGGACATTAAGAAAAAGAATGTGTTGGAAGTTTTGAATAGCATCAAGATAGATACATCACCGGGACCGGATGGGGTGTACCCCAGGTTACTGTGGGAGGCGAGGGAAAAGATTGCAGAGCCTCTGGCGACGATCTTTGTGTCATCGATGGAGACGGGAGAGGTTCTGGAGGATTGGAGGATTGCGGATGTGGTTCCTATATTCAAGAAAGGGAATAGGGATAGCCCAGGAAATTACCGACCGGTGAGTCTAACCTCAGTGGTTGGTAAGTTGATGGAGAGGATTCTGAGGGACAGGATTTATGAACATTTGGAGAAGTTTAATATGATCAGAAATAGCACGGCTTTGTCAAGGGCAGGTCGTGCCTTACGAGCCTGGTGAGTTCTTTGAAAATGTGACTAAACACATTGACAAAGGAAGAAGGATAGATGTGGTTTATATGGCCTTCAGCAAGGCGTTCGATAAGGTCCCCCATTGCAAGACTTCTTGAGAAGGTGAGAGGGCATGGGATCCGAGGGGCCTTTGGCCTTGTGGATCCAGAACTGGCTTGCCTGCAGAAGGCAGAGAGTGGTTGTGGATGGGTCTTTTTCTGTATGGAGGTCAGTCACCAGTGGAGTGCCCCAGGGATCTGTTCTAGGACCCTTGCTGTTTGTTATTTTCATAAATGACCTGGATGAGGAAGTGGAGGGATGGGTTAGTAAGTTCACCGACGATACGAAGGTTGGTGGTGTTGTAGATCGTTGGAGGGATGTCAGAAGTTGCAGCGGGACATAGATAGGATGCAAGACTGGGCGGAGAAGTGGCAGATGGACTACCCGGATAAATGTGTAGTCGTCCATTTTGGAAGGTCAAATGGGATGAAGGAGTACAATATCAAGGGTGAGACTCTTAGCAGTGTAGAGGATCAGAAGGACCTTGGGGTCTGGGTCCATAGGACTCTTAAATCGGCCTCACAGGTGGAGGATGTGGTTACGAAGGCGTATGGTGTACTGGCCTTCATTAATCGAGGGATTGATTTTAGGAGTCGGGGGGTAATGCTGCAGCTTTATAGGACCCTGGTCAGACCTCACTTCAAGTACTGTGCTCTTCTGGTCGCCTCATTACAGGAGGAATGTGGAAGCCATTGAAAGGGCGCAGAGGAGATTTACAGGGATGTTGCCTGGATTGGGAGGCATGCCTTATGAAGATAGGTTGAGGGAGTTCAAAGAACAAAGAACAAAGAACAACACAGCACGGGAAACAGGCCCTTCGGCCCAACGAGCCCGCGCCGCCGTCCTACTATCTCAGTGTCCTATTCATGATTTTAGTCTACGCCTAACGTGCGAGGATCAGGGAGGTCCAATTTAGGGACAATTTTAGTACCCAATCAATCAGCCTAAAAGCACATCTTTGGGGGATGTGGGAGGAAACCGGAGCACCCGGAGGAAACCCACGCAACCACGGGGAGAACGTGCAAACTCCCACAGACACAGGCCCAAATCCATGTGTCCGCACAGCAACAGAGATAGTCTCTGAGCTGTCATGTTGCCCTCGAGATGGTCCAGTTTAAGCACACTAACGACATGAAGCAATAGGCAACTCCCGAAGCAACATCCAAGAGCAGCCCACTACAACCTGCCGCCTGCATGCCCCTTGCTGGACTTAAATGCCTGTGGAGACAAAAAAATTCATTATTAAACAGGCAAAGACTAACATTCCTGAGGCAAAACGTATTCCCAAGCCTACAATGTTCAGTAAGGCCTACTATATCCCCCTATATGTAGCCCGCTCATATGGCTGTCTAAGTGACTCTTAAACAACCCTAGCGTGCCTGCTTCCACCACCTTACTCGGCAGTGCATTCCACACCCCCACTACCCTTTGCGTGAAAAACTGCCCTCTAATATTTGTCTTATACCTAGCCCCCCTCACCCTAAGCCCGTGACCCCTCGTTCTATCCATTTCTTGTAGCGGAAAAAGCTTACCACCATTTACTCTATCTATCCCCTTCATAATCTTATAAACCTCTATTAGATCCCCCCTCAGCCGACGTCTCTCAAGGGAAAACAGCCCAAGTTCATCCAATCTTTCCTCGTAAGACAGCCCTTCCATACCAGGCAACATCCTGGTAAATCTCCTCTGCACTCTCTCCAGGATCTCTACATCCTTCCGGTAGTATGGCGACCAGAACTGGACGCAGTACTCCAAGTGAGGCCTAACCAACGTTCTATACAACTGCAACATCAGACTCCTACTCTTATATTCTATACCTCTTCCTATGAAGGCTAACATACCATACGCTTTCCTCATCACATTCTGCACCTGTACCGACACCTTCAGGGACTTATGCACTTGCACCCCCAGGTCTCTCTGCATATCTATACTCCGGATAGTTCTACCTTTTATCGTATAACTCCCCTCCACATTATTCCGGCCAAAGTGCATCACCTCGCATTTCTCCGGATTAAATTCCATTTGCCATCTATCTGCCCAATCTACCAGCCTGTCTATGTCCTGTTGCATTGCCAGGCACTGCTCCTCAGTACCCGCCAATCCAACCATCTTGGTGTCATCAGCAAATTTGCTGATCACCCCACCTACCCCCTCTTCCAAGTCATTAATATATACCACAAATAGAAGAGGTCCAAGTACCGAGCCCTGCGGCACACCACTGGTGACAGGCCTCCAATTGGAAAAGGAGCCTTCCACTACTACTCGCTGTCTCCTCCTCCCAAGCCAGTTCTCCACCCATCTACATACCTGGCCTTGTATCCCATGAGCCTTCACCTTTTCTATCAGCCTACCATTTCAGTCTTTTCTCCTTGGACAGACGAAGGATGAGAGGTGACCTGATAGAGGTTTATAAGATGTTGAGAGGTACAGATCGGGTGGATTCTCAGAGGCTATTTCCCAGGGCTGAAATGGTCACTATGAGAGGACACAGGTTTAAGGTGCTGGGGAGCAGGTACAGAGGAGATGTCAGGGGCAAGTTTTTCACTCAGAGGGTGGTGAGTGAGTGGAATCGGCTGCTGTCGGTGGTGGTGGAGGCAAATTTGTTAGGGTCTTTTAAGAGTCTTCTGGATGAGTACATGGGATTTAATAGGATTGAGGGTTATAGGTAAACATAGTAGGTAGAGATATGATCGGTGCAACTTGTGGGCCGAAGGGCCTGTTTGTGTTGTAATTTTTCTATGTTCTCGATGTTCTAAACCAGCCGGCCCATTGTGCTCGAGACTCAGTGCAGTGGGATGGGAGAATCACCACCCCGCTCCCTCGGTTTGAGGATTGTCTCAAAGGGATTGCTTGTATCATTGCCTCAAACAGAGCTCAGCTCCCCGGGTTCCCCTCTCCCACTGAGACATTACCTTCAAATCCAGAGTCTGAATCACAAACTCCATTCACTGCCAGAAATTCACATCATTCCAAAATAACTCGCTTAACTAGGCTGCCATTTCCCCTGGTTTATACAATCCCCCATCTCCCTGCTCTTACCCAGCTATATATATAGAATAACACAATCCCAAAGCTGCACAAGATGCTATTTGGCCCATGAAGTCTAGACTGACTCTCTGATAGTGTATCTTATTCAAGTCCTCTCCTCTGCCCTATTCCCGTTGCCCCACTCATTAACCATGGCTTCTCCATCTAATCTACACATCAGTGGGCACAAAGAGAGAATTTAGCATGGTGGAAAGAATGGATAGATGGATGGATTGATGGATGGATGGACGGATTGGAAAGAATGGATGGATGGATAGATTGGAAAGAATGGATGGATGGATAGATTGGAAAGAATGGATGGATGGATAGATTGGAAAGAATGGATGGACGGATAGATTGGAAAGAATGGATGAACGGATAGATTGGAAAGAATGGATGGATGGATAGATTGGAAAGAATGGATGGATGGACAGATTGGAAAGAATGGATGGATGGACAGATTGGAAAGAATGGATGGATGGACAGATTGGAAAGAATGGATGGATGGATAGATTGGAAAGAATGGATGGATGGATATATTGGAAAGAATGGATGGATGGATAGATTGGAAAGAATGGATGGATGGATAGATTGGAAAGAATGGATGGACGGATATATTGGAAAGAATGGATGGACGGATAGATTGGAAAGAATGGATGGACGGATAGATTGGAAAGAATGGATGGACGGATAGATTGGAAAGAATGGATGGATGGACAGATTGGAAAGAATGGATGGATGGACAGATTGGAAAGAATGGATGGATGGATAGATTGGAAAGAATGGATGGATGGACAGATTGGAAAGAATGGATGGATGGACAGATTGGAAAGAATGGATGGATGGATAGATTGGAAAGAATGGATGGATGGATATATTGGAAAGAATGGATGGATGGATATATTGGAAAGAATGGATGGACGGATAGATTGGAAAGAATGGATGGACGGATATATTGGAAAGAATGGATGGATGGATAGATTGGAAAGAATGGATGGATGGATAGATTGGAAAGAATGGATGGATGGATATATTGGAAAGAATGGATGGACGGATAGATTGGAAAGAATGGATGGATGGATAGATTGGAAAGAATGGATGGATGGATAGATTGGAAAGAATGGATGGATGGATATATTGGAAAGAATGGATGGACGGATAGTTTGGAAAGAATGGATGGACGGATAGATTGGAAAGAATGGATGGACGGATAGATTGGAAAGAATGGATGGATGGACAGATTGGAAAGAATGGATGGATGGACAGATTGGAAAGAATGGATGGATGGATAGATTGGAAAGAATGGATGGATGGACAGATGGACGGATTGGAAAGAATGGATGGATGGATGGACAGATTGGATGGATTGGACGAATGGGTTGACAGAGGTTCAGAAATACAGATGTTATTCCACACAATTTCTACCCTCTGAATGAAATTCCTCCTCTGATCTGTTGTAAATTCATGAATCTGATCAAGGTATATACATTTTTGAAAGTAAATGTAGACCAAATGTTTCCTCTTGTTGGGCAGTCTCGAACTAGAGATCACAGGTATAGGCTGAGAGGCGATAGATTTAAAACTGAGATAGGGAGGAACTACTTCTCACAGAGGGTGGGGAATTTTTGTAACTCGCTGCCCCATAGCGCGGTGGATCTGAATCATTGAATGTTTCAAGGAGATAGATACATTTCTAATTTAAAAAAAAGGGGATCTTGGGAACAGGCGGGGAGGTGGATTTGAGACCAGGGAGAGATCAGCCATGATCTGATTGAATGGTGGAACAGGGTCAAAGGGCTGAATTTGCTGACTTTTACTCCTAATTCCTATGTTCCTCAGTCTGCTAGCATTTTATACTCTATCACAACAAGGTCATGTGTGTTTGCTCTGATATTTCTTCTTTCACTGCCTGAGCTGTTCCTGTGACCATCTTTGAGTTTGCCGCATTTCTCTTCAGAACTGGATTATATTCTCATTCCCAAATTTACAATAACGGAGTGCAGAAGAGGCCCTTCAGCCCATCGAGTCTGCACTGACACATTAGAAACTCCTGAACTCCCACCTAATCTCACTTTCCAGCACTTGGCCCATAGCCCTGAATGTGATGATGAGCCAAGTGCTCATCCAGGTACTTTTTAAAGGATGTGAGAGGCATCCCGCCCCCTCCACCCTCCCAGGCAGCACATTCCAGACCATCACCACCCTCTGGGTAAAAACAGAAGATTTTGCTCACTTCCCCCCTAAACCTCCTGCCCTCACCTTGATCCTATGTCCCCTCGTGACTGACACTCCAGCTAAGGGGAGCAGCTGTTCCTTACCCACCTGCCCGTATCTCTCATAATCTTGTACACCTCAATCAGGTCACCCCTCAGTTTTCTCAGCTCCAATAAAAACAATCCAAGCTGATCCTCTCTTCATAATTTAAATGTTCCATCCCAGGCAGCGTCCTGGTGAATCTCCTCTGCACCTGCTTCTGTTCGATCACACCTTTCCTATAATGTGGCGATCGGAACGGCACACAGTACTCCAACTGTGCCCTCCCCAAAGATCTATACAACTCCATCATGATTTCCCTGCTTATGGAATCTATGCCTCGATTGATAAAGTCGTGTCCCATCTGCCTTTTTCTCACCCTACTGACATGGCCTTCCGCCTTCTGAGATTTGTAGACAAAGACGCCAAGGTCCCGTTGTTCCACAGAACTTCCTCATGTCCTACCATTTATTGAATACTTCCTCGGTAGTATTGTAGGTGGCACAGCGGTTAGCACTGCTGCCTCACAGTGCAAGGGACCCGGGTTCAATTCTGATCTGGGTGACTGTGCACATTCTCCCCGTGTCTGTGTGGGATTTCTTCAGGTGCTCCTGTTTCCTCCCACAGTCGAAAGATGTGTAGGTTAGATAGATTGGCCATGCTAAATTGAACTGTGTCCAAAGATGTGTAGGTTAGGTGTATTGGCCAGGGTGAATAATCCCTCAGTGTCCAATGATGTGCAGATTGGGTGGATTGTCCATGGTAAATGTGTGTAGATTCAGGGTATGATGGGGGGTGCGGTCTGTGTATGTTACTCTGTCAGAGAGTTGATGTAGCCTCGATGGTCCAAATGGCCTCTGCAGGGATTGGATGACTCTCTGGCCTTAAAGGGAGCAAGTGAAGTAGAGAGGAGAATAGCAGACTGTACTGAGCAGCCAACTTTAGGAAGGATGTGAAGGCAGTAGAAGGTTCCAGAACTGAAGAAGTTCAGTGACTGTGAACCATTGCAGGACACAAGGATGCTGTCTCCCAATGGCTGAGGGGAAATCTGATAGTTGTAATCATGATGAAGAAGTGTTTGGACACTGTGGAGTGAATTTCACAATTCCGCCCACAAGAAAGGCCCATTGTCCTCGGATGGGATTTTCCGGTTTTGGGGACAGTGCGGCTGAAAAATCCTGCCCTGTGGATATGGAGAAATTGTTCCCGCATTTGGAAGATCTGAATGGCAGAGGACATGGGTTTGAGCTCTCATGCAATAAAAAAAAGCCCACATGAAGGTTAAACATCATCCTGCAGTGTGTGGGCATGAGCTGGAATGTACTGTCTAAGGTGAGTGACAGAGGAAAAATCAATTGTGGCTTTCCAATGTGACCTTGAAGATAAAATTTGCTGAGCTGTGATGGAAATTAGGTTTAATTAGGGCAACACGGTGACACAGTTAGTAGCACTGCTGCCTCACAGTGTCAGGGAGCTGGGTTCAATTTGGGAGTCTGTGTGGAGTTTGCACATTCTCCCTGTGTCTACATGGGTTTCCTCCGGGTGCTCCGGTTTCCTCCCACATTCAAAAGATGTGAGGGTTAGGTGATTGGCCATGATAAATTCCCCCTCGGCATCCAAAGAAGTGCAAGTTAGATGGATTGGCCACGAGTGCCCATTAGTGTCCAAGGTGAGTTGGTCATAATAAATTACCCGTTACTGTCAAGGATGTACAGATTATATGGATTAACCATACTAACTGTCCAGGGATAGACGGGTACGGGGATGAGTGTCCTTTTGGACAGTCGGTGCAAGCTCGATGGGCTGAATGGCCTCTATCTCTGCACTGTAGAGATTGTGTGGCATTGCCAGCCTAGCAGAGAACTGGATCTGTGGTTCAGGCTATAGCAGGAAGTCAGGGGAGTCTCCCAGTGTCCACACCATTTTGCTATTGATGGGGGAAACACGATGGAATGCCAGGGAAAGTTAGCACAGCCTCTGCAAAAGCTTCTCTGAAATTCTACCTCACAGCACCAGGGACTCGGTTCGATTCCTGGCTTGGGTCACTGACTGTTTGGAATCTGCACACTCTCCCCATGACTGCATGGGTTTCCTCTGGCTGTTCTAGTTTCCTCCCACAGTCTGAAAGGCGTGCTGGTTAGGAGCATTGGTGATGCTAAAATTTCCCTGTGTCCCTGAACAGGCACCGGGCTGTGGTGACTTGGGGATTTTCACAGCAAATTCACTGCAGTGTTAAGGTAAACCTACTTCTGACACTAATAAATAAACTTTAAAACTTTAAAACATATCCCCCGAGGGGCAGGATTGTATGACCTTGCTCGATCCGAGACTGGAAAATCCTGTCCAAGGTCCATGGACAGTTTCATGGTCCACCCCTCATCTGCTCCAAATCCGTGGTGAGCGTGGTGGGTGAATTCTGGCACGGATCTTTTACACTGCATCATACAAACAACATGAAACAATGCAGCCTCCTCCCATTTTACAGCTGTGTTCAACAACACAATTCATTTCTAATTTGTTTCTTTTTCCCCTTTCTGAATTGTAGGGATTCTTTGAATGAATCATTCTAGTAGATTGCCCACCTCTTAACAGTTTGAACTGACTTTAAACACAACAAGCCATAAATCTGCTTTGTTCCACGACAAAGACGTGTTGTGGTAACAGTTTGTTCAGTGGCTGGAATTAAAGCAACCCCCCATGGACCCTCAGTGAATCACCAGAGGGTTTGCAGTTTGATATATCTGGGAGCTTCCATCTGACTCTGCCTGTGGATTTAGTGCTTCCTCATGGGAAGTGGGTTGACGATCGAAACAAGATGCTGGAGTATCACAGAGCAGGGTTTTCCTTGCAAGACCCAAGCTCTGGGTGGTCATTCATGACGCTGATGAGGACAAAATTTGCTTTCACCGATGTACAGAAAATATACTATCCTATACTAGCTGCTTTCGGTGTTCCTTGTAAGTGACACTTCTTCCCTGTTATTTCTTTAACTCGTGTTTCAATGTATCAGAGCTGGATGCAATTCGTGAACCAGCTAACTCTCAGTATCATACTGCAATGTATCTGTTCAATTACACGGTTATTATGATTGTTTCTCAGATTGCCGTCAGTTAAATCACGTTTGTCTAGTGATAACTTGGATAACGTTTTTTGTGTTGTAACAAGATTATGAGGGACATGGCAGAGTGGATAAGGAGCAGCAGTTCCCCTGAGTTGAAGAGTCAGTCACCAGGTGACATTGGTTCAAAGTGACGGACAGGAAGTTTCGAGGGGGAATGTGAGGAAACTATGCACAGAGGGTGACCCAAGCTGGGAATCGAACCCGGGTCCCTAGCGCTGGTGAAGCAGCAGTGCGAACCACTGTGCTACAATGCCGCCCCAATGTATGTAATGTAAGCCTACTTGTGACAATAATAAGTACACTTAAAAGCTTAGTTGCCTCACATCCATTAAAAAGTCCCTGGATGAGTATTTGGTACATCACAACATTCAAGACTATGGACCAAGTACTGGGAAATGGGATTGGGTAGGTCAGGTGTTTCTTGTGTGTTGGTACAGACTCAATGGGCTGAAGGGCCACCTCTGCATTGTACGATTCTATGATTTATGTGGGGCTGTGATACCATTGGTTACATTTACGAGTGTACAATGTTGTTCTGTTGTTCCTCCCACCTCGGGGTTACCATTGGTCAGAGATTGGACTGGACTTGCCACATAGACACAGTGGCTACAAGATCAGGTCAGAAGCTAAGAATAATGCGATGAGTAACTCACCTCTGGACTCCCCAAATCTTATCTACCATCTTCAAGGCACAAGTCAGGAGTGTGATGGAATGCTCCCCATTTGCCTGAATGGGTGCAGCTCCAACAACACACAAGCAGCTTGACACCATCCAGGGCAAAGCAGCCCTGCTCGATTGGCATCACATCTACAAATATTCAATCCCTTCACCACCGATACTCAGCAGTGTGTACTATCTACAAGATACACTGCAGTGTGTATATCTACAAGATTCTTAGATATCACCTACCAAACCCACACCAGCTTCCATCTAGAAGGACAAGGGCAACAGATACATGGAAACATCACCACCTGCAAGTTCCTCTCCAAGCCACCCAACATCCTGACTTTGAAATATATTGGCCGTTCCTTCACAGCCGCTGGGTCAAAAACCTGGAATTCCGTCCCTAATGGTTTTGTGGGTCAACCCTCAGCACATGGACTGCAGCGATTCAAGCACGAAGCTCACTGCCACTTCTCGAGGGCAACTAGGGCTAGGCAGTAAATGCTGGCCAGCCACTGATGCCCATGTCCCACGAATGAATTTAAAAATCCATTCTTTGACAGGTTTATTTCAGAGTCGTTTATTCACTGGTGTGAACTCCCCTCTGGCAATTTCACCTCATCCTTTCCTAGAGCAGAATCATAGAGTCTACAGCACAGAAACAGGCCCTCCAGCCCAAACTGGACCAAAAAGACCATCCAAGCCTAACCCACTTGCTTGTATTTGGCCCTTATCCGTCTAAACCTTTTCTATCCACGTATCTGCCCAAAAACCTTTTAAATATTCTCAATATCCCTGCCTCAATCAATTACTCTGGCAGTTCATTCCACAAATCTACTACCCCTTGTAAAAAAAAAGTTACTCCTCAGATTCCCATTAATTCTTTCCCATCGTAACTTAACCCTATACCCTCGAGTTAGCAATTCAACCTATCCATGCCTCTCGTGTCCTGATACATCTCGGTAAGATCACCCCTCAGCCTCCTATAGTCCAGAGAAAAAAGTCCCAGCCTGTCAAATATCTCCCTATAACTCAGCCCTTTGAGTCCTGGCAACTTCTTTGTAAATCTCTTATAGAACATAGAACCCTACAGCACAAACAAGCCCTACGGCCCACGAGTTACGCTGATCATATCCATACCTACCAGGCCATAGAACGACCTGTAAATCCCAATCCCACTAAATCCCATTGTCTCATCCAGAAGTCTATTAAAAGACCCCAGCGTGTTTACCTCTACCACCACCGACAGAACATAAGAAATAGGAGCAGGAGTAGGCCATCTAGCCCTTCGAGCCTGCCCCGCCATTCAATAAGATCATGGCTGATCTGTCGTGGCTCAGTTCCACTTTCCCGCTTTCTCCCCATAACCCTTAATCCCCTCTCTTATCAAAAACCCATCAACCCGCGTCTTAAAAATATTTAGCGAGGCAGCCTCCACCACTTCAACGGGCAGAGAATTCCAGAGATTCACCACCCTTTGAGTGAAGAAGTTCCTCCTCAACTCCGTTCTAAACCGCCCCCCCTTTATCCTGAGGCTGTGCCCCCTAGTCCTACTGTCCTTTCTGAGTGGGAAGACTCTCTCCACCTCTATCCTATCCATCCCATTCATCATCTTATACGTCTCAATGAGATCTCCCCTCATTCTTCTAAACTCCAACGAGTACGAGCCTAGTCTATTCAGCCTCTCCTCATAGTTCAACCCCCTCAACTCCAGTATCAGCCTAGTAAACCTCCTCTGCACTCCCTCCAAGGCCAAAATATCCTTGCGTAAGTGCGGCGCCCAAAACTGCACACAGTACTCCAGCTGCGGCTTCACCAGTGCCCTATACAGCTGCAGCAAGACCTCCCTACTTTTATATTCAATCCCCCTCGCTATGAAGCCCAGCATCCCATTCGCCTTCCTGACCACCTGCTGCACCTGCAAGCTGGGTTTTTGCGACTCATGCACAAGGACCCCAAGGTCCCTCTGCACCGTCGCATGCTGCAGTTTTTCGCCATGTAAGTAATAGTCCTTCCTACCATTATTCCTACCAAAGTGGACCACCTCACACTTGCCAACATTAAATTCCATTTGCCAGTTCCTGGCCCATTCGCCCAGCCTATCTAGATCCTTCTGCAGACTCTCCACACCCTCCGCACAATTTGCCGTTCCACCAATCTTGGTGTCATCAGCAAATTTCGACACCCTGCACTCGGTTCCCTCCTCCAGATCATCTATATAAATGGTAAATAGCTGAGGCCCCAGCACCGACCCCTGGGGCACCCCACTAGTCACCAACCGCCAATCCGAATAGCACCCATTGACCCCCACTCTCTGCCTCCTATTTGACAACCAATCCTCTATCCACGCTCACACCCTACCCCCAACTCCATGTCCCCTGACCTTCTGCAATAACCTCTTATGAGGTACCTTGTCAAACGCCTTCTGAAAATCAAGAAACACCACATTCACCGGCTCTCCTCTATCCACCGCCCTAGACACATCCTCATAGAACTCCAGTAAATTTGTCAGACACGACTTCCCCTTAACGAAACCGTGCTGCGTCTGCTCTATCAAACAAATCTCTTCAAGATGCCTCGCTATTTTCTCCTTGATCACGGATTCTAACATTTTACCTACAACAGACGTTAAACTAACCGGCCTATAATTCCCTGCCTTTTGCCTGGCACCCTTCTTAAACAACGGCGTAACATTAGCCGTTTTCCAATCTTCCGGCACTTCCCCGGAATCCAGCGACGTCTGGAAAATAACCACCAAGGCATCCGCTATCACCTCCGCCATTTCTTTCAGATCCCTCGGATGCATTCCATCCGGTCCTGGGGACTTGTCCACAATCAGTCCCTCCAGTCTGTCGAGCACCGCCTCTCTAGTAACAATAATGTCATTAAGACCCTCCAGTCCTACCACCTTTCCATCGCTAACACCCGGCAAATTATTCACGTCCTCCTCCGTGAAGACTGAAACAAAAAAGTTATTCAATACCTCAGCCATATCCCCATCCCCTACCACTAAGTCCCCCTTCTCATCCTCTAAGGGTCCAACGTTCACCCTAGCCAGCCTCTTCCTTTTTATATATTTACAAAAACTCTTGCTATCCTTTTTTATATTAAGCGCTAGCCCAGCTTCATAGTTTCTCCTACCCTTCTTTATCAACTTCTTTGTCAATCTTTGTTGACATTTAAACCTCTCCCAATCCTCTTCTCGCCCACTACTCTTAGCTACTCTAAACGCCTCCGCTTTTAATTTAACACTTTCCTTTACCTCCTTCGTTATCCACGGCTGATTATTTCTCCTCCTACGGTCCTTTTTGACCATCGGAATAAATTTCTGCTGAGCACCAAGAAAGATCTCCTTAAAGATCCTCCACTGCTCCTCAGCAGACCTACCTTCCAACGCGCTCCCCCAGTCCACATTCGCCAATTCCTCTCTCATCCTACCGTACTCCCCTCTGTTCAAACAAAGTACGCGTGTCCGGGAACCACTTTCTCCTCCTCCATCTGCACCAGAAACTCCACCATACAATGATCACTCTCCCCAAGAGGATCCTTCACCGCAAGGTCCCTAATTCTACCCGCCTCATTACATAGCACCAGATCCAAGATAGCTCGCTCCCTCGTCGGCTCCAACACACACTGTTCAAGGAAATTATCCCGGCAGCATTCCAAGAACTCTTCCTCGAGCCCACCGCGTCCAACATGGGTCGACCAATCAATATGCAGATTGAAATCCCCCATAATTACGGCCATCCCATTCCTGCACACCGCACTTATTTGCACGTTAACAGCCCGCCCCACCTCCAGATCATTATTCGGGGGCCTATAGACGACACCCACCAGCGTCTTCCTCCCTTTGCTGTTCCTAATCTCCACCCACAACGATTCCACGTTCTGCTCCTTGGCTCCGATATCATCCCTTGCTACCACCCTGATGCTATCCTTAATCAGCAGAGCTACGCCCCCCGCTTTTCCCTCCTGCCTATCCTTCCTAAACACTTGATACCCCTGGACATTCAGCTCCCAGTCCCTGTCACCCTGCAGCCTCGTCTCTGTAATGGCCACCAGATCGTATCCATTTGTGTCGATCTGCGTCACCAACTCATCCACTTTATTCCGAATGCTTCATGCATTCAGATAAAGTGCCTTCATCCCAGCCTTCACCTGGACCCTATTTGCCGTAACGCCACCAACTATACTCACGCCCCCTACTCCCTCAGCAGCCGATTCCACTCACTCACCACCCTCTTGGTGAAAACTTACCCCTGACATCTCTGTACTTGCTTCCCAACACCTTAAATCTGTGTCCTCTCGTAGCGACCATTTCAGCCCTGGGAAATAGCCTCTGAGAATCCACCCTATCTATTCCTCTCAACATTTTATAAACTTCTATCAGGTCGCCTCTCAACCTTCGTCTCTCCAGGGAGAAGAGTCCCAGCTCCCTCAACCTATCTTCATAAGGCATGCCTCCCAATCCAGGCAACATCCTTGTAAATCTCCTCTGCACCCTCTCAATAGCTTCCACATCCTTCCTGTAGTGAGGCGACCAGAACTGCACACAGTACTCCAAGTGGGGTCTGACAAGGGTCTTATAAAGTTGCAGCATTACCTCCCGACTCCTAAACTCAATCCCTCGATTAATGAAGGCCAGTACACCATACGCCTTCTTGACCACCTCCTCCACCTGCGAGGCCGATTTAAGAGTCCTGTGGACCCGGACCCCAAGATCCTTCTGCTCCTCAACACAGCTAAGACTCCTACCCTTGATATTGTACTTCTTCATCCCATTGGTCCTGCCAAAATGGACCACTACACATTTATCGGCGTTGAAGTCCATCTGCCACTTCTCTGTCCAGTCTTGCATCCTATCTATGTCCCGCTACAACTTCTAACATCCCTCCAGACTATCCGCAACACCACCAACCTTCGTATCGTCGGCGAACTTACTTACCCATCCCTCCACTTCCTCATCCAGGTCATTTATGAAAATGACAAACAGCAAGGGTCCTAGAACAGATCCCTGGGGCACTCCACTGGCGACCACTCTCTGCCTTCTGCATCCACAGGCCAAAGGCCCTTGGATCCCATGCCCTCTCACCTTCTCAAGAAGTATTGCATGGGGGACCTTATCAAACGCCTTGCTGAAGTCCATGTAAACCACATCCACCGCTCTTCCTTCGTCAATGTGTTCAGTCACATTTTCAAAGAACTCAACGAGGCTCGTAAGGCACGACCTGCCCTTGACAAAGCCATGCTGACTATTTCTGATCATACTAAACTTCTCTAAATGCTCATAAATCCTGTCCCTCAAAATCCTCTCCATCAACTTACCAACCACTGAGGTTAGACTCTTCTGCCCTCTGTCCAGTTTAATAACATATTTCCGACAGCAAGGTGATCCAAACTGAACAGAAAACCCCAGGTGCAGGCTCACCAACACCCCGTACAACTGCAACATAACTTCCCAACTTCTATACATTCCACCCAGGTCCTCCCATCCGCCCTATCCCTGTAACCTCGGGCATTTACATGGCCAATCCTCCCAAATGTACATCTGTGCGATGAAGCCGGAACAGCCAGAGGAAACCCAAGCAGACACGGGGAGAACGTGCAAACCCCACACTGACGGTCACCCTATGCCAGAATTGAACCCGGGTGCCTGGCGCTGTGAGGCAGCAGTGCTAACCACTGTGCTAGAAGGCAGCCATCTTTGGACACTACGGGGCAATTTAGCACGGCCAATCCACCTAGCCCACATATCTTTGGACACTCAGATGCAAATTAGCACGGTCAATCCACCAAATCTGCACATCATTGAATACTAAGGGGAAATTTAGCATGATCAAGCTGCCTAACCTGCGCATATCTGGACACTAAGTGGCAATTTAGCATGGCAAATCCACCTAACCTGCACATCTTTGGACACAAAGGGCAACTTAGAATGGCCAATCCACCTAACCCATGTACAGGTGGACACATAAGAGGCAATTGAGCATTGTCAATACTTGTAACTTGCACATCTTTGGAACACTAAGGGGCAACTTAGCATGGCCAATCCACATGACCTTCACATCCTTAGACACTAAGGGCCAATTAGCATGGCAAATACACAAGACCTTCAATCTCTGGAAACTAAGGGGCAATTTAGCATGGCATTATCTCCTAACCCTCACATCTTTTGACACTAAAGGGAATTTAGCAAATGCAATCCACCTCACTTACACATCTTTATAAACAAATAGGCAATTTAACATGGCAAGTTCACCGAAACTGCACATCTTTGCACATTAAGTGCCAATTCAGCACGGCCAATCCAACTATCCTGCCCATCTTTGGACAGTAAGGGCAATTTGTCATGGCCAATCCACCTAACCTGCACATCTTGGACAATCAGGGGCAATTAAGTATGGTCAATTGACCTAACCTACACATGAGAGGATCATAGAATCCCTACAGTGCAGAATGAGGCCATTCCGCCCATTGAGTCTACACTGACCATGATCCCACCCAGGTCCTATTCCCGTAACCCCACATATTTATCCTGATAGTCTCCTGACACTAGTGTCAGTTTAGTATAGTCATTCCACCTAACCTGCATATCTTTGGACTATTGGAGGAAACTGGAGCACTCGGAGGAAACCCATGCAGACACGGGGAGAACGTACAAACTTCACTTTAGGCCGGAATTGAACTCGGGTCCCTGGCACTGTGAGGCAGCAGTGCTAACCACTGTGCCACCGCGCCACCATCTTTGATTACATCGGGCAATTTAGCATGGCCAATCTGACTAACCCGCACATCTTTGGAGACAAGGTGGCAATTTACCATGCCCAATCCACCTAACCTGCACATCTTTGGACATGTAGGAGCAATTTATCACAGCCAATTCACCTAACTTCCACATCTTTGGATATGAAGGGCAATTTAGCATGGCTAACGCACTTCACCTCCACATCTTAGAGCACTAAGGGGCCACCGCGCGTAGGCAATACATCTAACCTTCACAACTTTGAACAATAAAGGGACAATTCCGAATGACCAATCAGCCTGAGCTGGAAATCTTTGGACACTATGGGGCAATTTAGCACGGCCAGTCCACCGAACCTGCAAAACGTGAACAGTCCCTACCGTGCAGGATGAGGCCATTCTGCCCATCAAGTCTGCACTGACCACAATCCCACCCAGGCCCTATTCCCGTAACCCCATGTATTTTACCCTTTTAATCCCCTGACACTAGGGTCAGTTTAGCATGGCCAATCCACCTAACTGCACACCTTTGGACTATTGGAGGAAACCCAGTCAGACAGAGGGAGAGTGTTGAAACTCCACACAGACAGTTATGTGAGGCTGGAGTTGAGCCCGGGTCCCTAGCGCTGTGAGGTAGCAGTGCCAATCACGGTGCTAGTCGAGAGCTCCAATGTTTTAGGTGTCCAGATCACCAAAACATGTCCTGGTTCCACGCCTCCCACTCTCCCCTCCCCAATGCTGAAACTACGGTTAAGAAAACCCACCAATGCATCTACTTTCTCAGAAGACTAAGGAAATTTAGCATGTCATCTACGACTCTCTCCAACTTTTACAGATGCACCATAGGAAGCATTCTTTCTGGTTGTATCGTAGCTTGGTATGGGCTCCTGCTCTGCCCAGGACCGCAAGGAACTACAAAAGATTGTGAATGTAGCCCAATCCATCACGCAAACAAGCTTCCCATCCATTGATTCTGTCTACACTTCCCGCTGCCTCATCAAAGCAACCAGCATAATTAAGGATCCCACACATCACCTTCTCCCTTCAGGAAAAAGATACAAAAGTCTGAGGTCACCTACCAACCGACTCAAGAACAGTTTCTTCCCTACTGCTGTCAGATATTTGAATGAACCTACCCTGCATTATGTGAATATTTCTCTGTCCCTAGCTATGGCTGAAACAATACATTCTGCACTCTCTCGTTTCCTTCTCTATGAAGAGTATATTTTGTCTGTCTAATGCACAAGAAATAATACTTTCATGTATGTTAGTACATGTGACAACAATAAATTAAATCAATCTAAAAGCATGCCACCATCTTTGGATATTATGCGGCAATTTAGCATAGCCTATCCACCTAATCTGCAAATCATTGGACACTAAGAGGCAATTTAGTAAGATGAATTCACCCAACATACACATGGTGAAGACTGAGGGGCAATTTAACGTGACCAATCCACTGAACCCACATGTATTTGGACAGTAAGAGGCAATTTAGCACGACAAAGCTCCCTAACCTGCACATTTTTGGACACTATAGTGCAACTTAACGTGGCCAATCCACCTAACGTACACATCTTCAGACACTAATGGGCAATCCAGCATTTCCAATTCATCTACCTGCACATTTTTGGACTCTGAGGGACAATTTAAAATAGCCAATCCACCTAACTAACATCTTTGAATATCTTTGGGCAATAAATGGCTATTTATTTATTTATTTATTTATAATTTATAATTTATTTATAATTATATTTATTTATAATTATAATTATAATGTAAAATAAGGTTCACCATGGTATGCTTCTGCAGAAAATGCAGATGTATGGGATTGGGGGTGATCTAGGTAATTGGATCAGGAATTGGCTAGCAGATAGGAGACAGAGGGTGGTGGTTGATGGTGAATATTCGTCATGGAGTTCGGTTACGAGTGGTGTGCCTCAGGGATCTGTTTTGGGGCCACTGCTGTTTGTAATTTTTATTAATGATCTGGATGAGGGTATAGCTGGGTGGATTAGTAAGTTTGCTGATGACACCAAAGTCGGAGGTGTGGTAGATTGTGAGGAAGGGTGTCATAGTTTGCAGGGAGACTTGGACAGGTTGCAGAGCTGGGCCGACAGGTGGCGGATGGAGTTTAATGCGGAGAAGTGTGAGGTAATCCATTTCGGTAGGAATAACAGATGTGTTCAGTATAGGGCTAACGGGAGGACTTTGAATAGTGTGGATGAACAGAGGGATCTAGGTGTATGTGTACATTGATCCCTGAAAGTTGGGAATCAAGTAGATAAGGTTGTTAAGATAGCATACGGTGTCTTGGCGTTTATTGGTAGGGGGATTGAATTTAGGAGTCGCAGCGTCATGTTGCAACTGTACACAACTCTGGTGCGGCCGCACTTGGAGTACTGTGTGCAGTTCTGGTCCCCACATTACAGGAAGGACGTGGAGGCTTTGGAGAGGGTGCAGAGGAGGTTTACCAGGATGTTGCCTGGTATGGAGGGGAGGTCCTATGAGGAGAGACTGAGGGATTTGGGGTTGTTTTCGCTGGAAAGAAGGCGGCTAAGAGGGGATCTTATTGAAACATATAAGATGATTAGAGGTTTAGATAGGGTGGATAGTGATAGCCTTTTCCCTCGGATGGAGAAAGCTAGCACGAGGGGGCATGGCTTTAAATTAAGGGGGGGTAGTTATAGGACGGATGTCAGGGGTAGGTTCTTTACCCAGAGGGTGGTGAGGGATTGGAATGCCCTGCCTGCTGCGGTTGTAAATGCGCCTAGTTTGGGGGCGTTTAAGAGATCCGTGGATAGGTTTATGGACGAAAAGGGATTGGTTTAGATTAGTGGGTCAGTGTTTTTTTTTAAAAAAACTGGTCGGTGCAACATCGTGGGCCGAAGGGCCTGTTCTGCGCTGTAATGTTCTATGTTCTATGTTCTATTTGGCATGGCCAATCCACCTACAGGGGCACGTTTGCATGGACAATCCACCCAACCTATACATGTTTGGATACAAGGGGCATTTTGTCCGGCCAGGGCATCTAACCTACACATCTTTAGACTCAAAGGGGCAATTTAGCTTGAACAATTCACCTAACTTACACATCTTTGGAAACTAAGGGGTTATTTAGCAGGCCAAACCTCCTAACCTGCACATATTTCAACAGTAAGGGGCAATGTAGCATGCCTCATCCACCTAACCTACATATCTTTGGACATGAAGGGCAATTTAGCATAGTCAATCCACTGAAACTGCACATCTATAGACACAAAAGGGATAATTTATCATGGCCAAAACACTGAACCGGCACACAGTTGAACACTAAGGGGCAATTTAGCATAACCAAGCCCCCTAACCTGCGCACATTTGGACACTAAGGGACAATTTATCCAGGCCAATCCACCTAACCTGCACATCTTTGGACACTAAGGGGCAATTTAGCATGGCCAATCCGCCTAACCGACATATCTGTGGACACTAAGCTACAACTTAGCATGGTCAACCCAACTAATGTGTACATCACTGAACACTAAGGGACAATTAAGCATGCCAATCAACCTAACCCGCACATCTTTAGATACGAAGGGACAATTTAGCAAGGCAAATGCACCTAACCCGCACATCTCTGGACACTAAGAAACAATTTAGAATGGCTATCTTACCTGACCCTAACACCTTTTGACACATAAGGGCAGTTTAGCATGGACAATCTACCTCCCTGCACATCTTTGGTCACTAAGGGGCTAGTTAGCAAGGCCAATGTACGTAACCTATACATCTTTGAACACTAAGGGACAATTTAGCATGGCCAATTCATCTAACCTGTGCATATTTGGACACTAATGGGCAATTTAGTATTGCCAACTCACCTAACCCACACATCTTGAATGAGGGAGGAAGCCAGTGCACCAGAGGAATCCCTCGTAGACAAGGGGGAGAAGGTGCAAACTCCACACGGATACTCACTCAGATCCCTGGCAATCTGAAGCTGCCATTATGCCGCCCATTACCTGTGCTGCCTTACAGTGCCATGGACCCAGGTTCAATTCACAGCTCGGGACCCTGTCTGTGCAGAGTTTGCACACTCTCCCCATGTCTGCGTGGGTTTCCTCTGGATTTTCTATTTTCCTCCCACACCCAAGGATGCACAGCTCAGGTTGATTGGCCTTGGTAAATTGTCTGTTAGTTTCAGGGGGAGCTCACAGGTTAAACACATGGGGTTAAGGAGATAGTGGTTGGGTGGGACTGTCGTGGGTGCAGGCTCGATGGGCCGAATGGCTTCCTCTGCACTCTCGGGATTCTATGATTCGATGATTTAATCTAAGATATCATTCAGACCAGACTCTATTATGAATTATTATTTTGCAAATTTAATTATAAATTATCAATACAATCAGATTTCATCAATTATTTTGTTCATTCATGGGACAGGGGTGTCACTGGTTGGCCAGAATTTACTCCCCATCCCTTGGAAAGTCAACCACATCTCTCAGTGTGGCTCTGGAGTCACATATAGGCCAGACCAGGTAACATTTCCTTTTCTAAAGAACTAGATGGGTTTTTCCGACAGTTGACAATGGTTTCATGACCATCAGTGGATTGTTAATTCTAGATTTTTTACCTTGAATTCCCTAACGGACATCAGTGAAGCAATATTGATAAGATTAAAAACAAAATATTGCAAATGCTGGAATCTGAAACTGCTGGAAAATCAGGGTGACCTGATAGAGATTTACAAGATTATGAGTGGCATGGACAGAGTGGATAGCCAGATGCTCTTTCATGGGTGGAAAAGTCAAGTACAAAAGGTCACAGGTTTAAGGTGAGTGGGGAAAAGTTTCAAGGAGATGAGTGAGGTGAGTTTTTTTTTACATACACGGTGGTGAATGACTGGTATACACTGCCTGGGGAGGTGGTGGGAGCAGGTACAATAATGGCATTTAAGGGGCAACTAGAATTTACTCTTACTGAACTCAAATTCCTCTATTGGCCGTGGCGGGATTCGAACCTCGGTCCACAGTACATTCGCTGAGATTCTGCATTGATAGTTTAGCACTGATATCACTAGGCCATCACCTCCGAAAATGAATGCATTTTGTCTTAATCTGCCCCAACCTCTTTACTCCCTTACAGTTAACACGGTGACAATTCTGATCCTGTCTCGGGGGAAGTGTGGTTTGTCCAAATGTGCCACCAGATACCTGGTAGCCATGGCAACAGCTGATCTCCTGGTCATCATTGTCGATCTGATATGGAGGCACATTCCCGCTGTTTACCGTCTGGAATTCAATTTCCTGAGCAATGTGCCGGTGTGCAATATCCACGCCGCAGTACTTTACGCTGTTACTGACTGTTCTGTGTGGTTCACAGTTAGCTTCACATTCGATCGCTATGTCGCCATTTGCTGTCAGAAGCTGAAAGCCAAATACTGCTCGGAGAAAATAGCGCTTGTGGTTTTATCGACAATAGCTGTGTTCTTTTCTCTAAAAAATATTTTTTGGTGTTTTATGTATACAAGTAAATACCGGCTCATTAACCAGTCCTGGTTCTGTGCTGTATCACAGAGTGTTCAAGAGTCAAACGTGTGGGGTGCTGTTGAATTTTTTCATTACATTTTAACACCATGCATCCCATTTGTCTTGGTCTTGTTGTTCAATGCTTTAACCGTCAGGTACATTTTTGTAACTAACCGAGCCCGCAGAAAACTCCGGCGTAATGTCACCGGTGAAAGTCCCAGTGATCCTGAGATGGAGAATCGCAGGAAGTCCATGATTGCTTTATATATTATCTCAGGGAACTTCATCCTGCTCTGGGTGGTCTACATGGTGTATTGCATTTATTGGCGAATGCGTTACCTGGGCTATGAGGCAGTGTATCTGCCCGTGTTCATCCGGGAGTTGGGCTTCATGCTTCAGCTTTTGAGCTGCTGCACCAACACCTGCACGTATGCAGTCTCACAACGCAAATTTAGAGAAGAGATAAGATATCTGTTAACTTATTCCTTTGTACTAATCGAAAATAATGAAAAATAAAATAACTCCCCTCTCATTTCAATTAAACCTGTACCATTATTTCTCTATTTTCCACTAGGTTCAGTGGTGGGTTTATATGTACTGCTGACAGTCAGGGTTATAAATCACAACCAAGTCACAGAATATAATCCCTACAGTGCAGAAGGAGGCTTCTTGGACACACCACAATTTCTGCTTGATAGGACAATGATCGTGAACAGGTTAACTGTGAGGAAAGAGAAACAAGCAGTAACATCATGTATTGGGCTGAGGGCAAATTCATGACTTTTCTCATGATTGAATCATGCAATCCCTACAGTGCAGCAGGACGCCATTCAGCCCATTTCATCCAAACCAACAGCAATCCCATCCAGTCCCTATCTCTGTAACCCCACATATTTACATTTCCAATTCCCTTGATGCGAAGGGGCAATGAGGAAGGAAACTAATTGGATGTGGAAGAGTAAACTTTAAGGCATGTGATTCATTGGAAGTTAGGAGAGGTTATGTAACAACCTCACCTGAGGGTGAAGGCGGATGGTCAGCTGGGTGTGGGAGTGTTTGTTACTGGAGGGGAATTTATATGGATGATCGATCACCTTTTCACAACTTTCTGCTGATTTGCATAATGGGTATTTCGGAACATCTCTCAAAACAAAGAACTAACGATCAAAGAAAATTAGAGCACAGGAACAGTCCGTTCCACCCTCCAAACCTGCACTGACAATGCTGCCCGATTGAAATAAAGCCCCCTTCCCCTCCAGGAATCATATCCCTCTATTCCCATCCTAGTCTTTTATTTGTCACACCGCCCCCTTAAAAGTCATGATCATATCTGCTTATTTTGTGTTGCCCAAGGAGAAGTATGATAGGAAGTAGGTGGTTAAACCCCAGGAGACTGCTGGCCCAGTTGAGAAGTCCAGGGTGGGTTTGATGTATCTCTCCTCCTGCCACCCTGGAAATATCTCCTTTCATTTTCACTAACAATTTTCTGTTGAAGTCCCTGAATCGGAGAGCACCTCAAAACAGCTCATCCCAGATACTGTGTTCCAAACTGGAAGTGTTGAGTTGAGAGGAGTCAGTCAAAGTGAGGAGTTCAATGTGGAGCTGAGATGGGGAATTCAGAAGTCAGATGGAGAGTGAAGAGGTGAAGGGAGGAGAGCGTGTGCAAGGTGGGGGGATGGTGGGTGCAGGTGGGGGTGCAGGGGGGGCTGTATGGGTGTGAGAGTGGGGGAGTGCGGGGGGGCTGTGTGGGTGTGAGAGTGGGGGAGTGCGGGGGGGCTGTGTGGGTGTGAGAGTGGGGGAGTGCGGGGGGGCTGTATGGGTGTGAGAGTGGGGAAGTGCAGGGGGTCTGTATGGGTGTGAGAGTGGGGGAGTGCGGGGGGGGCTGTGTGGGTGTGAGAGTGGGGGAGTGCGGGGGGGCTGTGTGGGTGTGAGAGTGGGGAAGTGCGGGGGGGGGCTGTGTGGGTGTGAGAGTGGGGAAGTGCGGGGGGGGGGCTGTGTGGGTGTGAGAGGGGGGGAGTGCGGGGGGGCGCTGTGTGGGTGTGAGAGTGGGGGAGTGCGGGGGGGGGGTGTGTGGGTGTGAGAGTGGGGGGGTGCGGGGGGGGGGTGTGGGTGTGAGAGTGGGGGAGTGCGGGTGGGGTGTGTGGGTGTGAGAGTGGGGGAGTGCGGGGGGGGGTGTGTGGGTGTGAGAGTGGGGGAGTGCGGGGCGTGGGGTGTGGGTGTGAGAGTGGGGGAGTGCGGGGGGGGCTGTGTGGGTGTGAGAGTGGGGGAGTGCGGGGGGGGTGTGTGTGTGTCAGAGTGGGGGAGTGCGGGGGGGTGTGTGGGTGTGAGAGTGGGGAAGTGCGGGGGGGGGGTGTGTGGGTGTGAGAGTGGGGGAGTGCGGGGGGGGGGGTGTGGGTGTGAGAGTGGGGGAGTGCGGGGGGGGGGTGTGGGTGTGAGAGTGGGGGAGTGCGGGGGGGGGTGTGGGTGTGAGAGTGGGGGAGTGCGGGGGGGGGGTGTGGGTGTGAGAGTGGGGGAGTGCGGGGGGGGGGGTGTGGGTGTGAGAGTGGGGGAGTGCGGGGGGGGTGTGTGGGTGTGAGAGTGGGGGAGTGCGGGGGGGGTGTGGGTGTGAGAGTGGGGGAGTGCGGGGGGGGGTGTGGGTGTGAGAGTGGGGGAGTGCGGGGGGGGGTGTGTGGGTGTGAGAGTGGGGGAGTGCGGGGGGGGTGTGGGTGTGAGAGTGGGGGAGTGCGGGGGGGGGTGTGTGGGTGTGAGAGTGGGGGAGTGCGGGGGGGGGTGTGTGGGTGTGAGAGTGGGGGAGTGCGGGGGGGGGTGTGTGGGTGTGAGAGTGGGGGAGTGCGGGGGGGGGGTGTGGGTGTGAGAGTGGGGGAGTGCGGGGGGGGGTGTGTGGGTGTGAGAGTGGGGGAGTGCGGGGGGGGTGTGGGTGTGAGAGTGGGGGAGTGCGGGGGGGGGGGTGTGTGGGTGTGAGAGTGGGGGAGTGCGGGGGGGGGTGTGTGGGTGTGAGAGTGGGGGAGTGCGGGGGGGGGTGTGGGTGTGAGAGTGGGGGAGTGCGGGGGGGGGTGTGTGAGTGTGAGAGTGGGGGAGTGCGGGGGGGGGGGTGTGTGGGTGTGAGAGTGGGGGAGTGCGGGGGGGTCTGTGTGGGTGTGAGAGTGGGGGAGTGCGGGGGGGGGGGTGTGTGGGTGTGAGAGTGGGGAAGTGCGGGGGGGGGGGTGTGGGTGTGAGAGTGGGGGAGTGCGGGGGGGTCTGTGTGGGTGTGAGAGTGGGGGAGTGCGGGGGGGGGTGTGTGGGTGTGAGAGTGGGGGAGTGCGGGGGGGGCTGTGTGGGTGTGAGAGTGGGGGAGTGCGGGGGGGGGTGTGTGGGTGTGAGAGTGGGGGAGTGCGGGGGGGGGCTGTGTGGGTGTGAGAGTGGGGGAGTGCGGGGGGGGCTGTGTGGGTGTGAGAGTGGGGGAGTGCGGGGGGGTGTGTAGGGTGGGTGTAGCAGTAAATGTGAGGTGGGTCGGGTGGAGGTGAGTTCGGGATTTTCTGGTTAGAGGATAATTTTGAGGCGGAAAAGAAAGATTGTTCGGGTGGGGGGGGGGAGGGTTGTGTTGCTTGGGGACTGTCGCGGGGAGAGGGGGTGTGTTAAGGTAAGAGAAAGAGTGATGGGGGGGAGGGGATTGCTGAGATGAGAGGGAGATGTTTTGTGATGAGAGGGAATGTTTGGGTCTGAGTGGGGGGGAGACGGCGGGAGGGGGGAGGAGGCTGACGGGAGGGGGGGAGGAGGCTGACCGGAGGGGGGGAGGGGAGTCTGACGGGGGGGGGGGGGGGACAATCGACATCAGGGACAGTTTTGAGTTGAGATTGAGGGTGTGGAGGTGAAAAGAACTTTTTGAGGTGAGAGGAAGTGAGTTGAGCTGAGGAGAGGAGTGTGTGTGTGTGGGGGGGGGGGGGGGCGGGGGGGGGGCATTGGGGTGAGGGTGGAACCTCCAGGTGAGTGGGGGATGTGCGAGGGTTAGTGGCGAGTGTGCGGGGGTGAGTGGGGAATGTCCGGGTGAGAGGGGAATGTCCGGGTGAGTGGGGAATGTCCGGGTGAGTGGGGAATGTCCGGGTGAGTGGGGAATGTCCGGGTGAGTGGGGAATGTCCGGGTGAGTGGGGAATGTCCGGGTGGGGAATGTCCGGGTGAGTGGGGAATGTCCGGGTGAGTGGGGAATGTCCGGGTGAGAGGGGAATGTCCGGGTGAGTGGGGAATGTCCGGGTGAGTGGGGAATGTCCGGGTGAGTGGGGAATGTCCGGGTGAGTGGGGAATGTCCGGGTGAGTGGGGAATGTCCGGGTGAGAGGGGAATGTCCGGGTGAGAGGGGAATGTCCGGGTGAGTGGGGAATGTCCGGGTGAGTGGGGAATGTCCGGGTGAGTGGGGAATGTCCGGGTGGGGAATGTCCGGGTGAGAGGGGAATGTCCGGGTGAGTGGGGAATGTCCGGGTGAGTGGGGAATGTCCGGGTGGGGAATGTCCGGGTGAGAGGGGAATGTCCGGGTGAGTGGGGAATGTCCGGGTGAGTGGGGAATGTCCGGGTGAGTGGGGAATGTCCGGGTGAGTGGGGAATGTCCGGGTGAGTGGGGAATGTCCGGGTGAGTGGGGAATGTCCGGGTGAGAGGGGAATGTCCGGGTGAGAGGGGAATGTCCGGGTGAGAGGGGAATGTCCGGGTGGGGAATGTCCGGGTGAGAGGGGAATGTCCGGGTGAGAGGGGAATGTCCGGGTGAGAGGGGAATGTCCGGGTGAGTGGGGAATGTCCGGGTGAGAGGGGAATGTCCGGGTGGGGAATGTCCGGGTGAGTGGGGAATGTCCGGGTGGGGAATGTCCGGGTGAGCGGGGAATGTCCGGGTGAGTGGGGAATGTCCGGGTGAGTGGGGAATGTCCGGGTGAGTGGGGAATGTCCGGGTGAGTGGGGAATGTCCGGGTGGGGAATGTCCGGGTGAGAGGGGAATGTCCGGGTGAGTGGGGAATGTCCAGGTGAGTGGGGAATGTCCGGGTGAGAGGGGAATATTGATAGTGATGTGCTCAGGTTAGCAGCGAGTGTGTTGTGATGAGTGTGGGAGTGTTGTGATGAGTGTGGGAGTGTTGTGATGAGGGTGGGAGTGTTGTGATGAGTGTGGGTGTGTTGTGTTGAGTGTGGGAGTGTTGTGATGAGTGTGGGAGTGTTGTGTTGAGTGTGGGAGTGTTGTGATGAGTGTGGGAGTGTTGTGATGAGTGTGGGAGTGTTGTGTTGAGTGTGGGAGTGTTGTGATGAGTGTGGGAGTGTTGTGTTGAGTGTGGGAGTGTTGTGATGAGTGTGGGAGTGTTGTGTTGAGTGTGGGAGTGTTGTGATGAGGGTGGGAGTGTTGTGATGAGTGTGGGAGTGTTGTGATGAGTGTGGGAGTGTTGTGATGAGTGTGGGAGTGTTGTGATGAGTGTGGGAGTGTTGTGATGAGTGTGGGAGTGTTGTGATGAGTGGGAGAGCTGGGGTGGGAGTGTTGAGGTTTTGGGGGCATTGCTGAGTTGAGGGCAGTGTTTCGGTGAGAGGGGAAGCTTTGAAATTGGAGTGGGCCAGTGCAGGGGAGAGTGAGTGAGGTTTATGGTGAGAGGGGTTCTTGTTGAGGACAAAGTGGGTGAGTGTTGAGGTGATACGTGGTGAGTATTGATGTGAGGGGTGAGTAGACAGAGTGGGTTAAGGAGAGAGGGAAATATTGAGGTGAGAGAGGGAAGTATTCAGGTCAGAGGGGGAGTATTGTGGTGAGGGGGCGAGGCGTTGAGGAGAAAGGGGCGGGTGGATATGAGACAAAAGTGTTCTAATGTGAGTTGGGGAGAGCTTTGTTGAGTTGTTAATGGTGGGACAGGAGGAACTCTGAGTTAAGATGAGATTGCTGAGGTGACAGAGAATTTGAAGGTGGGAGGGGCAGCGGTGAGGGGGGAGGGGCAGCGGTGAGGCGGGAGGGGCAGCGGTGAGGGGGGAGGGGCAGCGGTGAGGTGGGAGGGGCAGCGGTGAGGGGGGAGGGGCAGCGGTGAGGGGGGAGGGGCAGCGGTGAGGGGGGAGGGGCAGCGGTGAGGGGGGAGGGGCAGCGGTGAGGGGGGAGGGGCAGCGGTGAGGGGGGAGGGGCAGCGGTGAGGTGGGAGGGGCAGCATTAAGCAGTAGTGAGAGTTATGACTTGAATTGAAACTGTTGAAGTGAGATGGGGAGAGTGTAAGTTCGAGCGAGTTCCCTGTTGAGGGCAGGGAATGTGCTGAGGTTGGAGGGAGAATGTTGATGTGAGGGGGGGAGGATTATGAGGAGAGGGATATATTGATGTGAGGGGGGGAGGATTATGAGGAGGGGGATATATTGATGTGAGGGGGGGAGGATTATGAGGAGGGGGATATATTGAGTGGAGTGAGAATGATGAAGTGAGGGTGGAAAATGTTGAGGAGTGGGTTGGTGTGAGATGTGAGGAGATAGTTGAGCTGAGAGGTAAGATTGTTGAGGTGTGAAGGAGTGTGGATCAGACACAGATAGTGTTGAGGCGATTGAGGGAGTATTGAGGCGAGGCAGAGATTGTTGAGCTTCGAGGGGGAGTGCAGATTTGAGAATGAAACTGTTGACCTGATGAGGGAATGTTAAAATGAGCAGAAATTGTTGATGTGAGAGAGAGATATGGATGAGGTGAAAGGGGTGTGTGGAAGTGAGAGAGTGATGGGATGAGGGGGGTTGTTGAGGTGAGGGGATAAAGCTGAGGTGAGATGGTGGGAGCTGAGGCGAGGCAGAGTGCTGAGATGAGAAGAGGGTGCTAACATGAGAAGGGAGAATGTTGAGGTGGGACAGGGTGGGATTTGGCTCCCGCGCTCGCCCCAAAATCAGACAATCCCGCCAGAAGAAATGGGATATTTGTTGGTCTGAGCCCCTCCGTTCCAACTCCCATGCCGTGTGGGACAGGAGGTTTAACTCCCGAGGGGAAAGTGTGAAGCTGGGTGGGGAGTGTAGAGATGAGATGGTGGTGTTGTGGGATGTGGGGCAATGTGGAGGTGAGAAGGGAGGTTTGATGTGAGGGAGGAATATGTTAAGGTGGGATGGGGAGAGTGGTGTTGAATGGGGGAGTGTTGAGCTGACAGGGGGTTTCTTGGTGACAGGGGTGATGTTGACCTCTGTGGGGAGAAGGTAGATGTGCAAGCTGAGTGTTGAGGTGAGAATTGAGCTGTTGCGATGAGAGGGAATGTGTTGAGGATTGGGGAAGTGTATTGAGGTGGTGGAGAGTGCCGAGTTGAGGGGAAGTGTTTTTGAGGAGTGAGTGTGTTGAGGTGAGAAGGGGAGTTTGGACTTGAGAGGGGCATTGTTCCATTGAGGCAGTGTTAAGATGAGGGTCCTGTTGAGCTGAGAGGAGGAATGTTTATGCGAGGGGGCTGTGTTGATGTGTGAGAGGGAATATTAAGGAGAGTGGGGAGTGTTTAGATAGGAGTGGTCGCTGAGATCAGGAAGGGTGGGTTTTGAGATAAGTGAGATGTGGATCACAGGTGGTGAATTTGGATGTGAGAGGGAGAATTTCGATGTGTTGAGGAGAAAGGGTGCCATGACAATGTGATGGAGGTTGTGTAGAGAAGGGGAGTATTGAGGTGAGCTGGAGTGTGTTGAGATGAGAGTGTGCATTGAAATGATAGGTTAGTGTTGATGTGAGAGGGAGAGTGTTGCAGTAATGGGAAGTGCTGAGTTGAGAGTGTGAGAGTACCTTTAAGAAATCTTTTACATCATGCTGCTTACATGTAGGTGGAGATAAGCTGTGGCAGTCAGGTGATCATTGCTTTTGTTTTGGTCTTTTAGTTTAGTTTTGGGAAGCAGTTTTCCAGGAAGGTAAGAAGCAGTCACTCTCTCTCCCTCTCCCCGTCCTTCTCTTATTAAAAAGCTTTGTTTTGCCAAACAGATTCGACGATAGATTCTTCTGAGTTTCTTCTAAGGAATTTTGAGCATTCAACACAGGTGGACACCTGTAGTAAGTAGACATTAACCTCTGCTGTATTGAGGTGATTTGGAGGGTTTTGTGGATTAGATGTTGGCTTTGGTTGGACCACACTGGAGATATTTCCTTCAAAGTTGGACATTATTGTGGTAGTTGTGTTTCTTGTTTGTAATTGTTAAAAGTCCTTGCTAATTGTCTTACTACACATGTCAACAATATTCTTAATTAAACATTGTTTTGAATAAAAGTTCCTTGTGAGTCAGTTGACTCACACCTGAAGTGAAACCTCTCATGTTCCTTGCAGCCAAATTTGAGGTAAAACGTTACAGGTCATTCGAGCTTCATGGAACACCTGGAATTATTCAACCTGACTTATAACAACTGGGGGCTCCAAGACTGAATGCTGTATTTCTTGATTGATTTGGGATGGGTGAACTCAAAGACAGTGAGTGTTGCACAAATCCATGATTTCTTTTCAGCTGTTGTATTCAAGTTTAAATAGGGAGTGTGGTTTGGATTAATGGCTCTTCCAGAGGCTCAGAAATTGCTGTGAGTGGAGGAAGTCACGCAAGTTACCTTACAGAAATTGACAAAAGCAAAGCTTTTGGAATTGGGAAACAGATTGCAGTTGACATTGACTGACAGAGTACAGAAAGGAGAGATAATTGTGGCGATAGCACAGCATTTGAAATTGTCAGAAGCACAATCAGAATTGTTGGGAATGGTGAGAATTCAGTTACAAATAAACTGCCTGAAACATGAAAAATAATTAAAACTCTTTGAATTACAGGCAAGAGAAAAAGGGGGCAAGGGGAAAGGCAAAAAGAAAAAATAGAAGGACTTTGAACATTGGAAACTGGCCTTCAAAACGTAAACGTTGGAAACAATTGGCGGAGTAAGGGGCAAAGTACAGTCTGAGGGTAGTAATGAGGATAGTGAGAGAATGAGGGACTGAAAATAAATCAGGAGATCGAAAAGATATATGAAAAAGGCAACATTACAATGATCATGGGGGGAACTTCAATATGCAAGTTGACTGGGAAAATCCCAAGAAAAGGATTTGTGGAATAACAAAGAATTTTTTTTTGGAGCAGTTTGTGACAGAACTTACGATGGAACAGACAATTCTGGATTTGGTGATATGTAATGAGGCAGACATGATTAGGGAACTTAAGGTGAAGGAACCCTTAAGGAGCAGTGGCCATAAATTATAGAGTTTACCCTGCAGTTTGAGAGGGAGAAGCTGGAGTCAGATGTAACGATATTTGAATTAAATAAAGGTAACTACAAGGAAATGAGGGAGGAGCTGGCCAGTGTTGACTGGAAAGGGAGCCTAGCAGGGAAAACAGTGGAACAACAATGACAAGAATTCTCGAGAGGCACAACAGAGATTCAGGAGGCACAACAGGGATTCATCCCAAAGAGGAGGAAACATGCCGCAGGGAGAGCGAGGCATCCATGGCTGATGAGCAAAGTCAAGGGCAGCATAAACACAAAAGAAAAAGCATCCAAAGTAATGAGGATTAGTGGGAAGGCAGAAGATTGGGAAGCCTTTAAAAGCGAGCAGAGGACAATTAAAAAAGCAATTGGGGGGGTAGGCGGAGAAGATGAAATATGAGTGCAAACTGGCTAGTAAAGTAAAAGAAGATTGGAAAAGTTTATTTCAATATAATCTCCCTATTTCTTCTATCTTCTTCCTATTTCTTCAGAGGCAAACTAGCCATTGGACCACTGGAAAACGAGGCTGGAGAAGGAATAACAGGAAACAAATGGCAGAGGAACAGAATAATTACTTTGCATCAGTCTTCATGGTTGAAGACATCAATGGGATGCCAGAGCTCTAGGTGAATCAGGAGGAACAGGTGAAGGTAGTGGTTAGCCGTAAGGGGAAAGTTCTGGGGAAACTGCAAGGCCTGAAAGTGGATAAATCACCTGGATCAGATGGACCCAGGGTTCTAAAAGAGATAGCTGAAGAAATTGTGGAGGTATTGGTGGTGATCTTTCAGGAATTACTGAAGGCAGGGATGGTACCAGTGGAGCAGAAAGTAGCTAATGTAACACCGCTGTGTAAGAAGGGAGGGAGGCGGCAGATGGGAAATTATAGTCCAGTTAGCTTGACTTTAGTCATTGGCAAAACTTTAGAATTCATTATGAAAGATGAGATTGCAGAAGTGAATGATAAAACAGGACTGAGTCAGCACAGCTTTGTCAAGGGGAGCTCATGTCTGACAAATCTGTTAGAGTTCTTTGAGGAGGTAACAAGGAGGTCAGATAAGGAGTATCAGTGGTCCTGGTTTATTTTGATTTCCAGAAGGCCATTGACAAGGCATTGCATAGGAGACTGTTAACTAAGTTAAATGCCAATGGTGTTGAAGGTAAGATCTGGCATGGGTAGAGGAATAGCTGGCAGGGGGTGGCCCTCTCGACTGGCAGAAGGCCAAGAGTGGGGATGAAGAGATCTTTTTTCAGGATGGCAGCCAGTGGTTAGTGGTGTGCCTCAGGGGTGGGAACATTTCACAATATACATTAATGATTAGGAAGAATGAAATGAAGGCATTGCTGCTAAGTTCGAGATGATACAAAGATATGTAGAGGGACAGGGAGTATTGAGGAAGTCGGTGCGGGGGGGTGGTGCTGCAGAAGGACTTGGACAGGTTAGAGAGTGGGCAAAGAGGTGGCAGGTGGAATACAATGAGGAAAAGTGTGAGGTTATGCACTTTGGAAGGAGGAATAGAGGCATGGACTATTTTCTAAATGGGGAAATACATAGAAAATCAGATGCACAAAGGAATTTGGGAGCCTTTGTTCAAGATTCTCTAAAGGTTAACCTGAAGGTTCAATCGGCAGCTAGGAAGGCAAGTGGAATGGTGGCATTCATGTCGAGAGAGACCGCACCGGGATCAGACGCGCTCCAGGATCAGACACCTGTCTGAATTTATTGCACCCCTCCTCCTCTAGGTCTGAGTAACTGTCGAGGGCTGACGGCCTTGGAAGCCTTTTTTGGAGTTTGAATGCTGGGTCTGGTTCCTGCTGCTCAGCCTCGGAAGTGAGTGAGGTTCAGCAGATCGGAGCTCACCTCCTCCATCATGAGCATTGTGGTCTGAGTAACTTTAATCGGGTAACAATGTGGTCAAGAGGCTGAACCCGCTGTGTCCATTTCAGACTCCGGGGTTCTCACTAGTGGAGGTGGAGAGTAGAAGCCGGAGTGCCTGGAATTCTTTCCAAAGTTCCTGGTGTGATGGGAATTGATTTTTCCTGCATGGCTTTAGGGTTCAAGACTTGTCGAAGATTGAAGTATTGCCATAGGGTGGTATCTCCCAAGCAGACTTGATAGGAAACTGGCCCTATTCCTGACTCGAACGTGCCTCGTAACCTCCCGGACCCACTGCTATGATTCTTTACTAATAACCTATCAACTGCCTTGAAGAGCCTCTCCTGGTTGGTGGGAATGGCACTGAGTGTCAACTTCCACCCTCAGAAGATAAGAACATAAGAAATAGGAGCAGGAGTAGGCCAACTAACCCTTCGAGCCTGCCCCACCATTCAATAAGATCATGGCTGATCTGTTGTGTCTCAGTTCCACTTTCCCGCCCTCTCCCCATAACCCTTAATCCCCTCGCTTATCAAAAACCCATCAACCCGCGTCTTAAAAATATTTAGCGAGGCAGCCTCCACCACTTCAACAGGCAGAGAATTCCAGAGATTCACCACCCTTTGAGTGAAGAAGTTCCTCCTCAACTCCGTTCTAAACCGCCCCCCCCTTTATCTTGAGGCTGTGCCCCCTAGTCCTACTATCCTTTCTGAGCGGGAAGAGTCTCTCCACCTCTATCCTATCCATCCCATTCATCATCTTATAAGTCCCAATGAGATCTCCTCTCATTCTTCTAAACTCTAACGAGTACAAGCCTAGTTTATTCAGCCTCTCCTCATAGCTCAACCCCCTCAACTCTGGTACCAGCCTAGTAAACCTCCTCTGCACTCCCTCCAAGGCCAAAATATCCTTGCGTAAGTACGGCACCCAAAACTGCACACAGTACTCCAGCTGCGGCCTCACCAGTGCCCTATACGGCTGCAGCAAGACCTCCCTACTTTTATATTCAATCCCCCTCGCTATGAAGGCCAGCATCCCATTTGCCTTCCTGACCACCTGCTGCACCTGCAGGCTGGGTTTTTGCGACTCATGCACAAGGACCCCCAGGTCCCTCTGCACCGTCGCCTGCTGCAGTTTTTCTCCACGCAAGTAATAATCCTTCCTACCATTATTCCTACCAAAGTGGACCACCTCGCACTTGCCAACATTAAATTCCATTTGCCAGTTCCTGGCCCATTCGCCCAGCCTATCTAGATCCTTCTGCAGACTCTCCACACCCTCCGCACAATTTGCCTTTCCACCAATCTTGGTGTCATCAGCAAATTTCGACACCCTACACTCGGTTCCCTCCTCCAGATCATCTATATAAATGGTAAATAGCTGAGGCCCCAGCACCGACCCCTGGGGCACTCCACTAGTCACCATCCGCCAATCCGAATAGCACCCGTTGACCCCCACTCTCTGCCTCCTATTTGACAACCAATCCTCTATCCACGCTAACACCCTACCCCCAACTCCATGTCCCTCGACCTTCTGCAATAACCTCTTGTGAGGTACCTTGTCAAACGCCTTCTGAAAATCAAGAAACACCACATTCACCGGCTCTCCTCTATCCACCGCTCTAGACCACATCCTCATAGAACTCCAGTAAATTTGTCAGGCACGACTTCCCCTTAACGAAACCGTGCTGCGTCTGCTCTATCAAACAAATCTCTTCAAGATGCCTCGCTATTTTCTCCTTGATCACGGATTCAAACATTTTACCTACAACAGACGTTAAACTAACCAGCCTATAATTCCCCGCCTTTCGCCTGCCACCCTTCTTAAACAACGGCGTAACATTAGCCGTTTTCCAATCTTCTGGCACTTCCCCGAATCCAGCGACGTTTGAAAATAACCACCAAGGCATCCACTATCACTTCCGCCATTTCTTTCAGAAACCCTCGGATGCATTCCATCCGGTCCTGGGGACTTGTCCACAATCAGCCCCTCCAGTCTGTCGAGCACCGCCTCTCTAGTAACAGTAATGTCATCGAGACCCTCCAGTCTACCATCTTTCCATCGCTAACACCCGGCAAATTATTCACGTTCTCCTCCGTGAAGACCGAAACAAAAAAGTTGTTGAAGACCTCAGCCATATCCCCATCCCCTACCACTAAGTCCCCCTTCTCATCCTCTAAGGGACCAACGTTCACCCTAGCCAGCCTCTTCCTTTTTATATATTTATAAAAACTCTTGCTATCCTCTTTTATATTAAGCGCTAGCCCAGCTTCATAGTTTGTCCTACCCTTCTTTATCAACTTCGTTGTCAATCTTTGTTGACATTTAAATCTCTCCCAATCCTCTTCTCGCCCACTACTCTTAGCTACTCTAAATTCCTCCGCTTTTAATTTAACACTTTCCTTCACCTCCTTCGTTATCCACGGCTTATTACCTCTCCTCCTACAGTCCTTTTCGACCATCGGAATAAATTTCTGCTGAGCACCAAGAAAGATCTCCTTAAAGATCCTCCACTGCTCCTCAGCAGACCTACCTTCCAACGCACTCCCCCAGTCCACATTCGCCAATTCCTCTCTCATCCTACCGTACTCACCTCTATTCAAACAAAGGACGCGTGTCCGGGAACCCACTTTCTCCTCCTCCATCTGCACCAGAAAGTCCACCATACAATGATCACTCTCCCCAAGAGGATCCTTCACCGCAAGGTCCCTAATTCTACCCACCTCATTACATAGCACCAGATCCAAGATAGCTCGCTCCCTCGTCGGCTCCAACACACACTGTTCAAGGAAATTATCCCGGCAGCATTCCAAGAACTCCTCCTCGAGCCCACCTCGTCCAACATAGGTCGACCAATCAATATGCAGATTGAAATCTCCCATAACTACTGCCGTCCCATTCCTGCACGCCGCACTTATTTGCGTGTTAACAGCCCGCCCCACCTCCAGATCATTATTCGGGGGCCTATAGACGACACCCACCAGCGTCTTCCTCCCTTTGCTGTTCCTAATCTCCACCCACAACAATTCCACGTTCTGCTCCTTGGCTCCAATATCATCCCTTGCTACCACCCTGATGCTATCCTTACTCAGCAGAGCTACGCCCCCCGCTTTTCCCTCCTGCCTATCCTTCCTAAACACTTGATACCCCTGGACATTCATCTCCCAGTCCCTGTCACCTTGCAGCCACGTCTCTGTAATGGCCACCAGATCATATCCATTTGTGTCGATCTGCGTCACCAACTCATCCACTTTATTCCTAATGCTTCGTGCATTCAGATAAAGTGCCTTCATCCCAGCCTTCACCTGGACCCTATTTGCCGTAACGCCACCAACCATACTCACACCCCCTACTCCCTCTATTATTGGGGCATCCTCGGCCTCTTCCCTTACCTGTACCCTCTCCTTAACTTTAGACCTCGTACCATCACCTACCCTCGCACCCTCCCCCCCCCCCCCCCCCCCAATTAGTTTAAAGCCCTGTCTACAGTCCTCTTTACTCGATTCGCCAGCACTCTGGTCCCAGCACGGTTCAGACCAACCCCATCCCGCCCGAACAGGTCCCACCTACCCCAATACTGGTGCCAATGCCCCATAAATTCAAACCCATTCCTCCCACACCAATCCCTGAGCCACCCATTCACTTCCTTAATCCCGTCAACCCTACGCCCGTCTGCACTCGGTTCAGGCAGTAGCCCAGAGATAACCACCTTGTCGGTTCTACTTTTTAATTCCATTCCCAGCTTTTCATACTCCCTCCCCAGATCCTCAGTTCGCATTTTGCTTACGTCGCCGGCACCCACATGTACCACAACGACCGGATTCTCACCCTCCCACTCCAGGTTCCTCTGCAGCCCAGCTGCAACATCCCGGACCCGAGCACCAGGCAGACAACACACCCTTCTGTGCACTTTGTCATTGTGACAAAGGACAGTGTCAATACCCTTCACCCCACTATCCCCAATCACTACTGCGTTCCTTCCCACCTTCTCTTTGCCTATGTCCTGCTGCATCACTGTACTGTGTGCAGTTTGCTCACCAACCTCACCTGCCTCGTCCTCTTCCAGACTGGAAGCAAGAACCTCAAACCTGTTATGCAGCTTGAGAGGCTGAGGCCTCCTCTCCCCACCCTCCTTCCTCCTCTCCCCACCCTCCTTCCTCCTCTCCTCACCCCCCTTCCTCCTCTCTGCAGCCCCCTCTTGTTCCTGACCCTTAGATTTAGCCAGTCTAGGGGGGGTGGATGTCACTTGCGCCCCATTGACAATGGCACCCTCTCTCCCCCTGATGAGCCTCAGTGTCTGTAGCTCAGAGGCCAGCTCATTTACCCTGAGCTGGAGCTCCTCCAGCAACCTGCACTTACTGCAGACACTGGGAAGGACCCTGGGGTCCACCAGTTCCCACATCATACAGAAACCACACATCACATGCCCCTCCATTATTCACTGTAGTAGTATTGAAAATTTCCACACGCACTTACCTGGCCCTTTTTCACTCCAGCCCTTTTGATATTAAGCCCTAATTGCTCACTCTGCTTCCCCCTCACTCCGCTGCCCGCTCAGACACTGCCCGCTGTCTACACCAGGCCTCCTTTTAAACCTGGCGCTGATTTAAAGCTTGCTGGGCCACAACTCCTTCTAACCACTCCCTCAAAATTCTTAAAGCAGTAAATACAATAAATGATTTAAACAGTTCTACAAAGAACAAAGTGCTTTAAACTTATTTAAACAGGTTTTTAACTGGTAAAATCTTATCTCTCTCTCTGCTCCTTCACTCGTCTGCTCCAGCAAACAATGGAAGGCTTCACCGTGTGACCACCTGATAATTAAAGCCTGCTCCCCCACAACTCCCTTCTAACCACTCCCTCAGAATTCTTAATTTCAGATCAGAGTTCATTTTGGGTGGAGTGATCTTCCCATGAGCAACTCTGCTGGGGCTATTCCAGTTGTTGAAGAGGAGAGGGGTGAGGGTGGGGGGTGTCATCCTGTACTCGAAGATGAATCTGGATGATTTGGTGTCCAAGGAGGCTGTGGGCTGGTTTTTTGAACCTGATTTTACTCTTTGGGCCTCTCTTTCTGCCAGGCCGTAAGATGATGGATAATATGGCACTGTCCTAACGTGTTAAATTCTGTTCAATTTCATATAATGCACAAATTCCTGACTGATGAAGGGTGGTCCATTTTCAGAAGCCAACACCCGTAGGATCCCGGGTGTGAAGAAAGAGGCGTGAAGTTTCTCCACTCATGTCCTTGTGTTTAATTAACTCACCCTGTATATGGCCATTCATTTTGTATCAGCATCTACCATTACCAGCAGCATTGACTCCATCAGCAGACAGTCAGTGTTCATTGCCGACCACGTCTACAGCCGTCCTGGTCATTCCCAAGAGTAAAAGGTAGTGACTGGTGATAGTTCTGCCCTTGTTGATATTACCAACACTGACCCAGGAGCAAATATCTGTATCCATACCTGGCCACCAGACATGGGAACTGGGAAGATCTTCAGTTTGTCACTCGTGGGTGGCCATGGTAAAGTTCAGCCAGGATGGGATGGTGAAGCTGGCTCAGGATGACACTCCTGAACCCCAGAGGAGTGTGTCCTCTTCCCCAGTCAGCTGCTCTCTGCCACTCCAATATGGGTGTAATTCAGGCTGTAACGGCCTTTTGGATTCCCACATCTCCACTCGCTGCTTCCATTCACTCAGGAATGGGTAATTTTGCCTCCACAGCTGAATATTATTGGCTGCCACTGGGAGAGTTTTGAAAAGTTGATGATTACTGTCTCTTCCCTTGGGGATACGACAAGTGTCTGTTAATCATAGCCAACTCAAGGCATCTGCCTTCGCGACTCAGCCTCCTGTTGCCCATGTTCAGAGGGCAATTAAGTGTCAACCACATTGCCATGTCCCTGGAGTCACATTTAGTCCTGACCATATAAGGATGACAGATTTCCTTCCCTGGAATATTCGGGAACCAGATGTGTTTTTTTGGAAAATTGACAATGTTTTTCTGGTCACCAGCAGATTCTGAATTCCAGATATATTTATTCCAATTCACCATCTCCCAATGACAGGATTGGACCCAGGTGCCCAGAGCATTAGCTGAGTTTCTGTATTAATAATCTAGTGATAAAACCACTAGTCCATCACACCCATACACTGCATGTACACACCCGGAGTTCTGGTAAACTGGACACACCATATTATACACATCTTCAGAGCTCCCAGATTGGACAGCATTAACTGTCTCAATCAGGGAGCTCAAATTCTCGTAAGTCAACCTGATGGTTATCATTAAAGTAATTATGTCTCTCTGTCTCTTTCTGTCTTTCTTTACATCTTTCTCTCTCTTTGTCTCTCTTTCTCTGTGGCCTTTGCCACTCTCTATGTTTCTGTCTCACTGCCTCTGCCTCAGTTTCCCTCTCTCTACCCTCTTCCTCGGTCTCTCCTGCCACCTCTCAGCCTCTCACTGCTTCTCCTGCTTCGTCTCAATCTCCCTTTCCCTCTCCATCTCTGTCCCCATTTACTTGTCTGTCTGTCCTTTTCTCTCTCTCTCTACTTCGCTCTGTCTTTTGCTCTTGCTGTGTCCATTGTACTCTTTCCCATTCACTCACATTCTCTGACTCTGTTATCTCTGTTTCTCTCTATCTCTGGCTATTTCCCTCTCCCTCACTTTTTGTCTCCAGTTTCCTCTTCGTCTCCCTCTCCTTCTTTTACTACATCCTTCAATCTGTCTTTCTTGTCTCTCTTTCTCATTCTGTGTATATCTCCCTCTGTTTTCCCCACTCTCTGTTCTTGTCCCTGTCGCTCTGTGAGAGTCTCTCTCTGTCTCTCTCTCTCTCTGACTATCTATTTCTTTCCCTGTACCTTTCAAACTCTGTTGCTCTCCATGCCTTTGTGTAATTACCTCTCTCTCTCAATCTATTTCTCTTTAACACTCTCACTATTGCTAGCACTTGATTCGATCTCTCCCTCCATCTGTCACTCTTTCTGTCTCTGTGAGGTTGTTTGGCGATTTACAGTTTGAATGTCCAATAGGAAGAGTGAGTCATCTTGTGGTTGTAGTCTCCTCTCAGGGGAAATGAGTTGAAGAATTGCAGTAAGGGGATATTTCAGTAGATTTTTTAGCTGTTGCCTGAACTGAGTTTGTGTCACAGCATAAATGGCAGTATTTGTGCAGCAACTCAGGTGTTGCTGCATGAAGCCTAATTCCAGAAGAAAATAATCTAACCATACTGACTGGAAGCCCAACAATATATCCGACTCCATATTGAATAAACTATTAATATTAACCATAAGATGATGAAATTGGCTGAGACAACAAACAATAAAATGATGGATTTCCTTTGACTCTCCATCTCTAGCTCTCTGGTATTCTTCCCACTGCTGTGAGCCCGGAGTCTCCTCCGGGTTCTGCTGCCTACTAAAATGTGTCTGACAGTGAAAGCAATGAGCGCCAGAATCAGGACGAAGGGGACAGTCGGGGTTAGAACGTAGTGGATGAACTCGATTGTTCCCCAAAATGGAGATTTCACAACATCCAATGTGAAATTACAAAACCAGGGATCGTTCATCGGCCGATATTCATTTAGTAACATAAAATACCAGAAACTGTTCTTTAAACAGCTCAGCGCTGTCACTGTTTCCAGAACCACAGTCGCTGATTTCTCACTGCAATATTTACTTTTCAGTTTGGGGCAGCAAATGGCCACAAATCGATCAAAGGTGAAAGTGACGGTGAACCAGACAGAACAGTCAGTAGCTGCATAAAGCAGAACGGCGTGGATGTTACACACAGGGAGCAACAGCATGAAATAAAACTCTTTCCAAAAAACAACAGGAAGGTGTCTCAATATCAGGTCGAGGATAATGACCAGCAGATCCCCCACTGACATGGCCACCAGGTAACGAGTGACACATTTGGACAGACCACAGTTTCTCCTCGTCAGGGTCAGAATTGTGATTATGTTCACTGTCAGGAAGGGAAATAAAGAATAAAATTAGACACGATTCAGGGAAAGAAGTTACCATTTAGACTGAGGATGGGTTGAAATTAAAAAAAAAGTAAAATGACACATAAAATGACTTAAATCTTTTTTTTAAACTGGTATGTCTTTTGCAGTGTGAGAAAGAGGACCATCCGGAGGAAACCCACACAGACATGGGGAGAAGCTTCAAACTCCACACAGAGAGCGACCCAAGCCTGGAATTGAACCCAGGTCCCAGATGCTGTGAGTCAGCAGCGTTAACCACTGTGTCACCACGCTGCTCTATGGCAGCGACACAATGGTATACATTTGGGAGAAAGCTTTCCGGGGAGTCCACAACATTGACCCTCACTCAGCTACAAGTAAATAGCCCCTTTTCCTTGTGGGGGATTTGGAGGGTAAGAAGGCTGAGGGGGTAAACCCTGTAAAAAGTCTGACAACACCAGGTTTAAGTCCAACCGATTTATTTGATAGTAAACTCAAGTGTTGTCAGACTTTTTACTGTGTTTACCCCAGTTCAACGCCGGCATATCCACATCAGGAGTAAACCCTGACAGAAAAGATATCGTTGTCTCTCAGACAACTTGCTGACAACCCCTGCAGCACAGCTGGTACCAAACAGTGCTAGACAATATTAATAGTTAGCAGAAGGAGATCCTGATGCTCAGAATCTCTATTATATTTACCCAGGACTGAATATAGGAGGAGACCACAGCATTGTGGCCATCGTTAGCACAGTAATTTCACATTCGATTGGCAAAGAACACAAGATAGCCAAGTTCCACATGCATGAGGACGGCTTCAACCAGGATCTCGGGTTCACGTCACACTATCTGTAATCCCCATGACTTGCCTGGGCTTGAAAAATCTCACTAACTGTCCTGGCTGGAGACAATACACATCTCTTTAACCTGTGCTTAACCCTCTCTCCACTCACATTATCAAGTCTTAAAGGTACAGACAACCTGTAAAGACTCACATTCCAATCATTATCTTGTAAATTGAGTTTGTGTCCTTCTATGCCCCGTTTGTGAACACAAGTCCTCACTCACCTGAAGGAGGAGCTCGAGGCTCCAAAAACTAATACTGCCGAATAAACCTGTTAGAAATTACCTAGTGTGGTGAGACTTCTTACTGTGCTTATCCCAGTACAACACCGGCATCCCCACATCACAGGACACAAGTATCAGGGTTAGTTTCAACAGTGGGAGAAAGCTTCACGGTTCAGTGAATAGCGAGAGTCCATGCTACCCAGTAAGTTTGCTGCTGTCCCACTCTGGCCCACTGGAACACTGAAGCTCACTGAGTCCTCTCTCGGCAGGAAGATTGCTAATCTCTGCACCAAGCAAGGAAAACTCAAACCAAGGCTGGTATAAAGGAAAAGCCAAGCAGCCTGCCCAAACGACTACCATCCAGTAACACTGATATCCAATGTTACAAAGTGCATCAAAATGATAGTCATGACATGAATCAATTCCGGCCTCTCAGATTGCCAGGATCTAATACAGTTCAACTACCACCACAACAGGTCCACAAACACCATCTCCCTGGCCCTACAGTGAACCCTGGAACACAGCCTCATGTTTATTGACTCAGCTCAGCCTTTAACATTATTATTCATACAGAACTCATGTTCAAAATCCATGGCCCGGGGTTCAGCTGCTCCCTCTGCAATTGCACCCTGAACTTCCTAACCCACAGATAGCAATAAATAAAGACAGTCAACAACACCTCCTCCACTAACATTCTCTGCAGAGGTTCTCCACAAGGCTGTATCCTCAGTCCCTTACTATACTCCTGATGCGCCAAATTCCCCTCCAATTCAATTTCCAAAATTATTGATGACAGCACATAGTGGGTCAGTGCCCTGGAGACATCCAAGGTCACGCCCAGGACACCATCATCACCATATCCATGGTAGGGAAATGATTGGAAAACAATCTGAGGGACAGAGTTAATCTCCACTCCGAGAGGTAAGGATTTATGAGCTTTGTCAGGGGGAGATCATGTCTAACAGTTTGCTTGAATATATTGAGGAGGTGACTGGATGAGTAGATGAGGGAAGTGCAATTGATGTAGTCTACATGGACTTTAGAAAAGCTTTGAACAAATTCCTCATGGGAGAAAGAACAAGAAAGTGACAGCCAATGGAATCCAGGGCAATTTGGTAAATTGTATTCAAACTTGGCTAATTGGCAGGAGGATAGGTTGATGGTCAAGGTTGCTTTTGTGACTGCAAGCCTGTTTCCACTGGTGTTCCACAGGAATCGATGCTGGGTCCCTTGCTATTTGTTCTGCAAATTGATGGTCTGGACATAAAGGTGTGAGTTATAGAAAACCACAGAAAATTACAGCTCAGAAACAGGTCTTTTGGCCCTTCTTGTCTGGGCCAAACCATTTTTTGCCTAGTCCCACTGACCTGCTCTTGGACCATATCCCTCCACACCCCTCTCATCCATGTACCTGTCCAAGGTTTTCTTAAATATGCATATGGTATGCTTGCCTTTATAGGAAGGGGTATAGAGTATAAGGACTAGAGGGCACAGCCTCATGATAAGGGGGTGGGGCAATTTAGAACGGAGTTGAGGAGGAACTTCTTCACTCAAAGGGTGGGGAATTTTGGGAATTCTCTGCCAGTTGAAGTGGTGGAGGCTACCTCACTAAATATATTTAAGACACGGGTAGGTAGGTTTTTGGTAGACAAGAGAATTAAGGGTTATGGGGAGAAAGCGGGAATGTGGAACTGAGCCACGACAGATCAGCCATGATCTTATTGAATGGTGGGGCAGGCTCGAAGGGCTTGATGGCCTACTCCTGCTCCTATTTCTTATGTTCTTATGTTCTTAGTATAAAAGCTGTAATCTGATGTGCAGTTGTATAGAACGTTGGTTAGACCACATTTAGAGAACTGCTTCCAGTTCTGGTCGCCGCACTACTGAAGGACGTGGAGGCCTCAGAGAGAGCGCAGAGGAGGTTTACCAAGATGTTGCCTGGTATGAAGGGTCTTAGCTATGAGGAGAGATTGGGTAAACTGGGGTTGTTCTCTCTGGAAAGACGGAGAATGAGGGGAGACCTAATAGAGGTGGATAAGATTATGAAGGGTACAGATAGGATGAACAGTGGGAAGCTTTTTCCCAGGTTGGAGGTGACGATCATGAGGGGTCAAGGGCTCAAGGTGAGAGGGGCGAAGTATAAATCAGATGTTAGAGGGATGTTTTTACAGAGGGTTGTGGGGGCCTGGAATGCACTGCCAAGTAGGGTGGTGGAGGCAGACACGCTAGGGTTGTTTAAGACTTACCTGGATGGGCACATGAGCAGACTGGAGATGGAGGGAAACAAAAGAATGTTCCAGTTGAAGATCAAGAGCCTCAGGATGTTCCTGGGAATTAATAGATTCCTATCAGCCGTCCAACAAATTTTAAGGTTTATCTGTCTCTTACGTTGGAGCTATTGGGGATCTTCCATCACTGTCTGTATAGCCTGTTGTATGTCTATTTATGTTTATTGATGTCTCCTTTTACATCCACAGGCAATTCGGTCCGCCTTGTTGGCCAACAAGGTGTATACACGCGGTGGGTCGTGCGGGGGCTGCTCTTGGATGTTGCTTCGAGCGTTGCCTAGTGCTTCATGTCTGTTAGTGTACGCTTAATCTGGACCAATTGACGGGTCACACGACAGCTCAGTGACTATCACTGTCCATTGTGCAGTTACAGGGACACGGGTGGGATCTCCGGCTTGGGTCGGTGTCTGTGGGAGTTTGCACATTCTCCCCATGCTTGCATGGGTTTTCTCCGGGTGCTCTGGTTTCCTCCCACACCCCAAAAATGTGCTTTTTAGGCTGATTGGTGTCAATAAATTGTCCCTGAATTGAATCTCCCTTAATCTGGCGCACACATAATGCCCTAAATTTGCACCCCCTTTATTGTGGGGTTCCGCTAGAGGTAGACAAAAATGTCGACGATCGATGAAAGACTTGAATAAGGCACTCACTGAGTGCTAAAAGGGGCGGCGCGGGCTTGTAGGGACAAAGGGCCTGTTTCCTGTGCTGTTCTTTGTTCTAAACGTTAAAAGTGATCCCACATTTACCACTTTATCCGGCAGCTCATTCCACATTCCCACCACTCTCTGTGTGAAGAAGCCCCCCTAATATTAACCCTTAACCCATGCCCTCAGGTTTTTTTTTCTCCCCTAGCCTCAGTGGAGAAAGCCTGCTTGCATTCACTCTATCGATACCCAACTAAATCAGTATGATCAATACGTTCACAGACGTTACAAAAATTGGCGATGTGGTAAATATTGAGGAGGAAAGTTTTAGATTACAGGAATCATAGAATCTTACAGTGCAGAAGGAGGCCAATCGACCCATCGAGTTGGCACCAACGTCAATCCCACTCAGGTGATATTCCCATAATCCCATGCATTTACCCGAGTGAGTCTCCCTGACACTAAGGGCTATTTCACCCGGATAATCCACCTAACCCCATCACCTGCAGCTCTCACAGCACTGGCTGGGGTACTGACCACATGCCACATATGTGGTTGCAAATATGCAATTGCAGCCAGCAGTGAGCTACCTGGTCTGGGAGAGACATCCTTCTGCTGCCGCAGCTCTCTTCAACACAGCGTGTCTCTATGACTCCCACAATATTGTACTCTCAAATTTCAATCTGCACTACAAGCTCATTGACTTTATTTCATAAACTTCGTGCATTCAAATACAACGCCCTCAGTCCGACTTTAACCACCCTCTTCTCACTGTCCTTACGTTATCTGCTGTGCACTCTATGGGTCCTTACAATATCCTGGCGTTGTGCTAAAGACAAGCTCGGGGGTCTGGTGGTCTCTGTTGAAGTGCCAAAAAAATGAAGCATTTAGGAAAATTGATAGTGTGAGACCATCGGGTGGACAAAGTCATGGAGGGATTAGATCAGGCGAGTGTGAAAATGAGGGCTTTACCAGATCAGCTGGTGATAGAAGTCAGTGAGCACAAGGATGGTGGGAAACGGGACTTGGTGAAAGTTGGGATATGGACAGCAGATTTTGAGATGAGCTTTTACTCTGCAGCTCTGTAACTCAGAGACTGCTCAACAGAAAACGGGAATAGCTGAGTGGGAAATTGTGACGGCTGGAGTGAGGTAAAGGATGATTCCGGTGGTGACAGTAGACAGGATTCATGATGTAGTGGATAGAACAGGAACAAGCCCTTGGGCCCTACAAACCCAGGCAATCCTGATTTCCCTGGTTTACCAGGCTGATTCCAGGGATGGCAGGACAGATGTATGAGGAGAGATTGATTAAGTTAAGAATATTTTTGCTAGAGTTCAGTCGCATGAGTAGGGATTTCATAGAGACTTTTAGAATTCTACCGGGACTGGACAGGGTAGATGCAAGGAGGATATTCCCGATGGTGGGAGAATCCAGAACCAGGGGTCACAGGCTGAGGATTTAGGGTAGACCATTTAGGACAAAGATAAGGAGGCAGTTCTTCACCCAAAGAGTGGTGATCCTGTGGAATTCATTGCTGCCGGAAATAGGTGATGCCAAAACATTGAATGTATTGAAGAAGCAGGTAGATATGGCGAATGGGATCAAAGATTATGGGGAGAAAGCAGGATTAGGCTATTGAGTTGGACGATCAGCCATGATGATAGTAAATGGCAGAGCAGATTCGAAGGGCTGATTGGCCTCCTCCAACTCTTATATATTTCTATGTTTCTATAATGCCCAAATTAAACGAAAAAAACAGCTGCTGCCCTCACTCTGACCGTATCTCTCTAATCCACCACATACTCTGGCAGCACGTTCCAGACACCCACCAAACTCTGTGTGAAAAACTTCCCCCACACATCTCCCTTCAACTTTATCCCTTTCATCTTGAACCTCTGCCGCCTCGTAATTGACAATTCCACTCTGAGAAAAAAGTCTCTGACTCTCCTCCCTGCCTTTTCCTCTGATGAATCTGCAGATATCTATCAGGTCTCCCCTCAGCCACTGTCTTTCCAATGAGAACGATTCTAGTTTATCCTGTCTCTCTTCTTAAACAACACCCTCGAGACCACGCCACATATTTTTAAATTCATTCGTTGGACATGGGCGTTGCTGGGTGGGCAGCATTTTAAATTGCCCATCTGAGTTACCCTTGAGAAGGTGATTGTGAGCCAGCTTCTTGAATTGCTGCAGTCCATGTGCTGTGGGTTGGCCCAGAATGCCATTTAGGTGGGATTTTCAGTATTTTAATACGGCGACTGTGAAGGAACCGATGATATATTCCAAACCAGGGGATTGAGTGGCTTGGAGGGGAGCTCCATGTATCTGCTGCTCTTGTCCTTCTAGGTGGAAGTGGTCTTGGGTTTGGAAGGTGCTGTCTAAAGATCTTGGATGAATTGCCGCAGTGCATCTTGTAGATAGTACACACTGCTGCTACTGAGCATCGGTGATGGAGGGAGTGGATGTTTGTGGATGTGGTGCCAGTCATTGGGACTGCTTTGATCTGGATGGTGTCAAGCTTCTTAAGTGTTGTTGGAGCTGCACCCATCCAGGTGGGGAGAATTCCATCACACTCCTGACTTGTGCCTTGTAGATGGTGGACAGGCTTTGTGGAGTCAGGTGGTGACATACTCGCTGCAATATTCCTCGTCCCGACAGACTTTTGTCACCACTGTTTATCTGGTGAGACTAGTTGAGGGTCTGGTTAATGGTAGCATGTCTGGTGAAACTTCTTTGCACTCCCTCTAAAGCTTCCTCATCATTCAGGTAGTGTGGTGAACAGCATTGCGCACAATACCCAAAGACTGCTCTAACCGATGTTTTATATGGCTGCATATGATATGGTGTGAGTAATCAGCTCAAGGTGAAACGGTGTAATTAGTGCGGCCCAGGAATGGAGTAAATGGACAGAGAGCAGAGATTAAGTGTGGAACTGAGGTCAATGGACTCCATGCTCCCAAAACTGAAATGAAACAAATTTTGAGATGAGCTTTTACTCTGCAGCTTTGTAACTCGGACATTGTTCAGCAAAAAACTGGAATAGTTGAATCAGAAATTGTGACAGCTGGAGTGAGGCAGAGGATGATTCTGGTGGTGACAGTAGACAGGATTCATGATGTAGTGGATAGAACAGGAACAGGCCCTTGGGCCCTACAAACCCATGACAATCCTGATTTACCAGGTTTACCAGGCTGATTCCAGGGATGGCAGGATAGATGTATGAGGAGAGATTGATTAAGTTAGGATTATTTTCACTGGCGTTCAGACACGAGTAGGGATTTCATAGAAACTTTTAAAATTCTAACAGGACTGGATAAGGTAGATGCAATGAAATATAGCTGACAAATAGAATAAGTGAAAACAGAGTCTTACCAGGGACACCAACAACAGCCAGGATTGGAAAGTAAACCCCTGGAATAACCCAGAGCACAAATTGGATGTGACTCGTTAACTGCAGCGAACCAAACCAATCTTCAGACATGTAGAACAGACCCTGATCAAAACTCCTGTCCAGCGTTGGAAGATTCCAATCCATTGCTCCCAGATTCTGATCTCCCCTCTCCCTCTCTCTCCACAGCAGCTGAGCTCTGTTCACGTCAGAATTATTGCTCCAACAGACTCAATGGACAACACGATGAATGAATCTATTAATAGAAGAGGGAAAACCCTTTCCGCACACTAATCAGATCCATGGAGACTCACATCAATTACAGTCACTGAACAAACAGTTTCACTTAACCCCGTCAATCCAACACTTTTCACATCACAGTGGAATAGAACATGTACCCAGCCTGGATAATGGTGGAGGTTCACTGAGAGCAGGACGAGTGGAAATTGTGGAGACGCTGGCCATAAACTTTCAATCTTCCCATTTCTTTCATTTTATGGGATGGGGGTATCGCTGGTTAGTCCCAGCATTCCTAGCTGCCCTTAAGAAGGCGGTGATGAGCTTCCTTTTTAAACCACTGCATTTTGTCCAGTGGGTACCACCACAGCACTGTTGGGGAGGGCATCCCAGGATTTGGACACAGTGACAGTGAAGGAACAGCTGATATATTTCCAAGTCAGGATGATGAAAGATTTGCCAACTGTAGCAGTGTGGCCCCTTTTAGGGAGAAATTCCTACGGACCATGTGGTTGGGCCTGACCTGATGGAGCGTTAAAACGGGATGAGGAGTCACTCGCGTGTGAGGGTGCAGATTCCAAGCCAGGGGAAGACTCGATGTTGGACTCAGGGGGGTGTAATGTGCAGTTGCAGAGTTACGCTGATTGACCAGGTGATAAATATAGTTATTTGTTTAATGGCAATAAAGCATTGAGAAAGAGTGGCAGGATCAGAGAGAGGCAGTATGGATGTATGAAGGGAAAATCATGCTTGCGAAATCTGTTCAAATTCTTTGACGATGTAATGAGTAAAGTTAGCAAGGGGGAGCCGTCAATGTGGCATATTTGAACTTTCTGAAAGGGTCTAACAAAGTCCTGCACAAGAGATTACCGTGCAAGATTAAAGCATGTGGAATTGGGGGAAGGATATTAAGATGGATAGAATACTGGTTGGCAGACAGGAAACAAAGAGTAGGAATTATTGGCTTCTTTTAAAATTAGCAGCCTGTAATGAGTAGAGTGTCACAGGAATCAGTGCTGGGACCCCAGCTATTCACAATATCTGAATGATTTGAATGATGGAACAAAATGTAACATCGCAAAGTTTGCAGATGATACCAATTTGGGTGGGAGGGTGAGCTTTGACGAGAATACAGATATCCTTCAGAATGATTCTGACAGGTTGTGTGAGTCAGCAAATTAATGGAAGCTGCAGTATAATTTGGATAAATGTCAGGTTCTTCACTTTAGAAGCAAAAACAGGAAGGCAGATTACTACCTGAATGGCTGTAAATCGGGAGAGGAAAGTGTGCAGCTTGTCTTGGGTGTCCTTGTGCACCAGTCACTGAAGGTAAATGTGCAGGTGCAGCAGGCAATAAAGAAGGCAAATGGTACATTGGTCTTCATTGTGAGAGATTTCGAGTACAGGAACAGGGATGTGTTGTTACACTTATACAGGGTTTTGGTGAGGCTGCACCTGGAGTATTGTGCGCAGTTTTGGTCTCCTTCTCTGAGGAAGGATGTTCTTGCTCTCGAGGGAGTGCAGCGAAGGTTTACCAGGCTGATCCCGGGAATGGAGGGACTGATGTATGAACAGAGATTGATTAGGTTAGGATTATTTTTGCTAGATTTCAGACAAATGAAGGGGGGATCTCATAGAGACTTATAAAATTCTATCAAGACTAGACAGAGTCGATGCACAGGGGATGTTCCCGATGGTGGGGGAGTCCAGAATCAGGGCTCACAGTCTGAGGATTCAGGGTAGACCATTTAGGACAGAGGTGAGGAGACATTTCTTCACCCAGAGTGTGGAGAGCCTGTGGAATTCATTACCACAGGAAGTAGTTGGTGCCAAAAGATTGAAAGTATTCAAAAGGTGATGAGATTTCACACTTGGGGTGAATGGGATCAAAGACTATGGGGGGAAAAGCAGGATTAGGTAACTGACTTGGACAATCAGCCATGATTGTAATGAATGGCGGAATAGGCCAAAAACCCTCCTCCTGTTCCTGTGTTCTCTGTTTCTGTGTGCCAATATAAGCATTTTTTCTTAAGTCTTATCAAGCTTCCCTCGATTTATTACACCGGCAATGAAGAGACCGGAGCATCAAAAATAAGAAGCAAGGTAAAAGTGTATGTTTCCTCTGGAAATGAGAACAATTCAACTCTGAAGTAGAAACTGGGGCCAATGTATTGAAAGTTGACATTACTTCTTTCAGAATCCTGACAGTGTAGAAGGAGGTTATTCAGGTCTGCAGCAACAGCAATCCCAAACAGACTCTATCCCCATTACCAAAATTATTTATCATGCTGGTTCTACTGTCATTCGGGTGCAATTTAGAAAATTACACCTAATCTGCACATATATGGAAACAAAGGGGTAATTTATCATGGCTGATCAACCTAACGTGCACATCTGTGGAATGTGGGAAGAAACTCGAGCAACCAGGAGAAACCCATGCAGAGATGGGAAGAATGTGCAAACTCTACACTGAAAATCGTCAAATCCCTACAGAAGAGACGGAAGCCATTTGGCCCATCATGTCTACATTGACTCTCTGATAGGATCTAGGTGAGATGCTGTATCCTGTATTTACCCGACTAATACCCCTGGCCTATAAGTCTTGGCAATTTCGAATGGCCAATCCACCTGACCTACATATCTTGAGGCATTAAGGGGTAATTTAGGAAGGCCAATCCATATAACCTGCACATCTTTGGAGAGTGGAAGAAAGCCAGAACACCCAGAGGAAACCCACACAGACACGGGGAGAACATCAGGTGCCACAGACAGTCACCCAAGGCCAGAATCAAACTCAGGTCCCTGGCGCTGTGAGGCAGCAGTGCTAATCACTGTGCCACCATGCTGCCCCTTTATAATGAATAACAACTGCATAGTTTAGGGACCACAGGCTTGCAAGAAGAACATAGTTTCTCTTTCATAATTAAAAGGCAGTTTCTGGCTGGTTTAGAAAGAAGCATAACGTCTCTCTCTCTAAGAGGTGCCTGAATATATCAGGGCAGGCAACCTAACTGCAGACAATTTCGCCTCTGTTTTGCTATCTGTTTTTGAAGTGATAGTTAAGTCTGAATGAGTAATATTGCTTGAATTCAAACTCACAGGGAGTGGCAGCAGTTAAGAATTGCATCTTGCCATGCTTATGTATTGTTCAACTGTTAAATATTAAGCTAATCCATTTGCTTTAGTTAAACTCTGTCAGTAAATAACGTTTGTTTGTTTTGAGAACAGCTTCCTAGTGTGTCAGTCGAATCTTACCTGGAGTGAAACATTCTCTCCTCACCTTAATGCAAAAGCTAATGTCAAAATGCAACTTAAAATAGCAAATTTTTGGTGTCTAGTATGACTTCATAATGTACTGTTATAATCCAGGTCAGAAACTCCAGAGTGTTTTATGAAGTCTAACTGGATGAGAAGATTTGCAATTTGAATTTGGCTGGATAAGCATGAGATGTTTCAATTCAGGGATGATTCAAATGACCCACTAGGGAGCTTTTATCAAACAAAACATATTTAAGGATACGGCTAAAATATAACAATAACTTTACCAAGTACAAACATGATATTGTATGACCATTAACAACAATATGAAATGTTCCAACCAAACATATCTCCTTCAAATGTACCTTTGCCGCAAATTTAGCACAGGGAACAAGAATGCTGACCTGATGCTGGAACTGAGTGGTTTGTTCAGAGAAGTGAAACTCTGACTTCCAATCTTGTAACTTCCATGAAACCTCGGGGTAGAGATAATGCCACTGCTGGCCTCGAGCTTCTCCCAGCTTCAAGAGACAGACACACACTAGTTACCAGATGGCAACGAGCAGAAGCAGAACTCTGACACGAGGAAGGCAAGAAAACATGTTTCCAGTTAACCAGCAGAATTTACAACACCAGGGAGTGAGAGAAAGAAAATCCGCTTTCAGCTTAAAGCAACAACACTTTCTAAACTAAAAACAACAGTTAACAACCCAAAACTGAAAGCAAGAACTCGTGTCGCTGACCATCATCCTTACTCAAATAATTCAGGGTCATAAAAAGTCCCGGACACTGCCTGAGGCCCAGTGTAAAATACAGGAAACCCCAGTTAAAACATTAATAAAAAATATCTCTTGACAGACATCTCAGGGCCTGCTATAACTGCAGAGAACATGATTATAAATACTTTTCTTAAAGGCACACAATATCGTGGGGTCTGAATGCATATGAACTAGTGTCTGATGCCTACAGGCAGAAGTTTAGAAATTTAAAGAAGGAACCCCGTCTTAGAGAGTTTAAAGGTTTAAAGTTTATTTATTAGCATCATAAATAGGATCACATTACCACTGCAATGAAGTTACTGTGAGAATTCCCTGATCCCCACACACAGGCGCCAGTTTTGGGGACACTGAGGGAGAATTTAGCACGGCCAATGCACCTAACCAGCACATCTTTCAGACTGTGGGAGGAAGCCGGAGCACCCAGAGAAAACCCACACAGACACGGGGAGAACATGCAGACTCCACACAGACAGTGACCCAAGCTGTGAATTGATCCCAGGTCTATGGTGTTGTAAGGCAGTAGTGCTAACCATTGTGCAAGCCCTAGCTGGCATAAGGGTGGGGTAAGAAATCTACCTTCAGTGACACAATGAATATTTTGCTACTATGCCGCCCTGAGAGAATCGAACAAAACAACTTTGACAGATGGAGAAGAACATTGAAAATAAACCAGATGTTTGGTGCTCCTCGGGAAACGATTATTGCGGAAGAAATCAAAAGTTCACTTCCCAAAGTAGTGAGGACTCATGTGGAAGCACGGACAGTTAAAACTGCAGGGTTAGCAGCAGGGCTGGCAGATGATGTTAAATTGGTTGAAAAATCAAGTATTTTTTTGTCATCAATTTCAATTTGTGACAGATATAATCTGGAGAAAAGAGAAATCCACAGGTGGTGAAAGAAAAAGGGAACACGTGGGAGAGAGAAATGCTAGTGTACCTCAGACTAAAATGGAACAATATGAGGTTGGAAGAGAAATAAGAAATTTTCATTGCAATAAGTTCAGACACACATGCTCACAGTGTTAATGGCTTGAGAAAACCACTGTGAAGGCAAACATGGTAAAACAAGATAAGGCATTGGGGTTTGTGAAAGTGGCAAAGTGAACTATAGTGGAAACTAATGCAAAATAATGTCCAGCCTGTAGGTTGATAAGCAAATATCAGGACTCATTATATATTTGACTGATGTAGGTAAGGTTTTCTCCAGGAGCAGTAGGCAAGGGAGTTAACATAGGAACATAGGAATTATGAGTGAAAGTATGTAATTCAACCCCCCAAAGCCCACTTCACCATTCTATATGATCATGGTTGATCTCCATCTCACCCAAACTCCCCTTCCCTGACTTTCCCCCACAGCCCGTTAACCCGCTTTTGATCACATATTTATCTATCTCATTCTTGATTCCATTGATTGACTGTACATCCACTGCACTCTGGGGCAGTGAGCTGGATAAATTAACAGCCCTCTGTGAGAGGTAGTTGTTCCTTATCGCTGACTCGAACCACCCTCCTCGTTCTCCACGACTGTGATTTATTGTCCTAGACTGATCAGAAGGGGGAACATGTCATTGACATTTACTTTTTTCAATCCCATTGAGTATTTCATACACCTCAATCAAATTCCCCTCCATTCTTGTGAACTCCACCATGTACCACTCAAGCTATTCAATCACCCCTCATATGACAGCCCCTTCAAACCTGGAAACAAGGTTTTAAATACATTGGAACAAGTGAATCATTAATGGTGAGAGTTAAGAAGTTGTGTGGTTTGGAAGGAATATTGCCAGAAAAGATCAGAAGAGGTGGTTGTGGATTCAGGCACATTAGCAACATTTAAGAAACATCTGGATGAATACAAGAATGGGGAGGGAATAGAGGGATGTGGTCTGAGTAAAGGCAGAAGGTTTTTTTGAGTTTAGGAAGGGCATCATGATTGGCAGGGTTTTGGAGAGACAAAAGGCCTGTTCTGGCCCTGTACTTTTCTTTGGTTTTTGTTCTTTTGTGCAAAGTTACAGTTTGCAACATGAGGAGAAATCAAACAGTAAAGATGAGGAGATGCAGTTATCCGAGTTTTTCACTCTGTGTTCAATAAAGACCAAGAACAGATGGAGGACAAAGTGAATATTCTTCACTCAGGAAAGGTGTCAGGATAACAACCAAAAGATATAGGGTAAAAGCAGTTGTATCAGAGAGCATGTACTGAAGAAGAATCTGAGTGTATACTGGAGGATTATCACATTAAAAATGATGTCTTAATGAAGGAAGTGGATATGTTTATGTATTCAGGTTGATGAAAAGTGGGCAGAAATTCATCAAGTTCTATTGCAGGTCGATTATAGAAAGCAGGTGTTACTGATAGCATATGGGATACCCATAGGGTGTCATTTAGAATTCAGGAAAAGACAAACATATTTTTTGTTGTCCTGCCTGCATAGAGACCTTTTATATGGACCTTTCCCATACCTTTTCCATTCCCTGCAAGGTAATATGAAATCCTCAAGTGGTAAACAAACCAACACCCTTAATATCCATTCTGGCATTTGAGGAACCTTTTACAAGCATCCTAATTGACTGTGTAGGCCCCCTCCCTATGTACATCCAGAGACGCACAAAGTGTTAGAGTCGTGGCATCAAACTTTGAAGACTGAGTTTGAATGCTGGATTATCCAGAGGATTGGGATAATGGAATTCCATTTCTCCTTTATCAATTTGGGATGACCTAACTAATCAAAGAAATTTAGTCCATTTGAATTAATGTTTGGTGATGAGGTATGAGAACCATTTAGATTGGTCAATTTAGATTGGAAATTGGTGAATGAGTGTTCTGAGACTACATTTCAGGACTTTGTGTCAAATTTCAGTGAGAGATTAACTCAGGTTACATGCCAAGCCCTGCTCCCCCACACCCCACAGCCTGATTTTGTCTCCCCCCCCCATCCATTCATGGGTCATCCCGAACCACCATCCCCATTCCGCCCCATTGCAATCTCCAGTCTCCCCCCGGAAGTGACCGTTTCACTCACCTTGCTGCATGCAGATCCACTCCGCAGGCCCAACCAGCACCTTCCCCCCCACTCCCCGCATCTCCCCCACCACCGGCTCACACCACCCTCCTCCCCCCACCCCCCACCCCCCACCGGCTCACACCACCCTCCTCCCCCCACCCCCCCGCCACTCCGATTGTTGGCCTTCCTCCAGCCCCAACCAATCCCTTTGCAGAGTGGCAGTGGGGGGCTCCCACCCACACTGATTGCCCAACACCCCGCTTCCTAGGCCCTGTCCCCTAGGCCCCTCTCGCAATATGTTCCGGCCCCTTGACACTGCCCGTGCCTGATGGACAGTGCCAATGCGCCCCTCGGGCATGGGCACTCTCCCTGCTGGGCAGTGCCAAGGGCCACAGGCTGGCATTGCCACAGTGCCTATGGCCAGGAGACACAACCACCCTGCTACCTGACCCCTTGTGTGGGTAACAATTACCCCCCTCCCTTCTTGTCAGCGGGGTCAGGCCACTAGCTCCCCCGGAGTGAGGAGTTCCTGTAATCCCGCTGGAATGGAGCACCCTGACGGGGTGGGTGATGTTAGCGGGCCCAGAGAATTCAGTCCCGGAAACACTAGTATTATTTAAACAGTATATAAAATACTATTTAACGCTAGCCCTGCTTCCCAGCTCATTTCCGATGCCAAGGAAACGAGGGAGAAATAAGTGCAGTGAGAATGCTCACGGAGATCCTACAATCGGCTGACGTACAAATCTCCCCGCTGGCTGTGCTAAAAGATTTGTACAGCCCACATTTCAGAAGCTGTTGTGGGGAGAAGTTCGGAATATCAACAGGTCAGCCACATCACTGGGGGTGTGTAGAACCCCAAAAGGTCAGCAGGAATTACAGCAGCAAATATTTAGATAGTTCACAGAGGTGTGTAAGAATAATACGAGGGGATTCCAACTTTCCCAACATAAATTGGGATAGTCATAGCATTAAGAATTTAGAGGGGAAAGATTTCTTGAAATGTATCCGAGGGTTTTTTGTATCAATCTGGAGAAAGCCCAACAAGGGACAGAGCAGTGCTGGATCTGCTTCTGGGGAATGAAGCCAGGCAAGTGTTCAATGTGGGGGAGCACTTCACTGATAGCGATCACAACACAGTACAGTTCAAATGTGGACAGGACAACAGATGGTCTACAGCCATCTTTGGATTGGGGGAGAGCAGAATTAAAATGAGAGAGGATCTGGCCAAAGCGAACTGGGAACAATTCCTTTTGAGAAAGTCTACAGCAGAGCAGTTGGGGAGGTTGGGGTGGGGGGTGGTGGGGGGGAAAGGGGGTGGGGAGCATTCAAATAGTCATTAGTCAGTTTAAATGGAAGATTGAACAAAAACTAACTGATTCGATCTTACAAATGCTTCTTCAGAAGGGTGTTGGTCCACTTCAATCCTTCTGTGCTTTTGTGGGATACTGAACAAATCATATTTTTAACAAATAAAGCTGCTCCATTGTCAGAGTTACTGCACAAAAGTGCTCTGTGGCTGTGGACTGAGCAGCACACGTAGAACATAGAACATTACAGCGCAGTACAGGCCCTTCAGCCCTCGATGTTGTGCTGACCAGTGGAACCAATCTAATGACCCTCTAACCTAAACTATTCCAATGTTATCCATATGCCTATCCACTGACCATTTGAACACCCTTAAAGTTGGCGAGTGGATAGTGATAGCCTTTTTCCTCGGATGGAGAAAGCTAGCACGAGGGGGCATGGCTTTAAATTAAGGGGGGGTAGCTACAGGACGGATGTCAGGGGTAGGTTCTTTACCCAGCGGGTGGTGAGGGATTGGAATGCCCTGCCTGCTGCTGTTGTAAATGCGTCTAGTTTGGGGGCGTTTAAGAGATCTCTGGATAGGTTTATGGACGAAAAGGGATTGGTATAGGCTAGTGGGTCATTGTTTTTGTAACTGGTCGGCGCAACATCGTGGGCCGAAGGGCCTGTTCTGCGCTGTAATGTTCTATGTTCTATGTTCTATATGAGTCCACAACTGCTGCAGGCAGGGCATTCCACGCCCTTACTACCCTCTGAGTAAAGAACCTACCTCTGACATCCATCCTATAATTACCACCCCTTAATTTAAAGCCACGTCCCCTCGTGTTAGCCATCACCATCCGAGGTAAAAGACTCTCACAGTCCACCCTATCCAATCCTCTGATCATCTTGTATGCCTCAATCAGGTCACCTCGTAACCTTCTTCTCTCCAATGAAAATAACCTCAAGTCCCTCAGCCTTTCCTCATAAAACCTTCCCACCATACCAGGCAACATCCTGGTAAACCTCCTCTGCACCCTTTCCAATGCCTCCACATCTTTCTTATAATGCGGCGACCAGAACCGTACGCAATACTCCAAGTGCGGCCGCACCAGAGTTTTGTACAGCTGCAACATGACCTCACGGCTCCGAAACTCAATCCCTCTACCAATAAAAGCTAACACACCGTACGCCTTCTTAACAACCTTATCAACCTGGGTGCCAACTTTCAGGGAGCTATGCACATGTACCCCGAGATCTCTCTGCTTGTCAACACTACTAAGAGTCCTTCCATTAGCCCTATATTCTGTACTCCTGTTACTCTTACCAAAGTGAATCACCTCACACTTTTCCGTATTAAACTCCATTTGCCACCTCTCAGCCCAGCTCTGCAGCTTATCTATGCCCCTCTGCAAACTGTAACATCCATCCTCACTGTCTACAACTCCTCCAACTTTAGTGTCATCAGCAAATTTACTAATCCATCCTTCTACACCCTCATCTAGGTCATTTATAAAAATGACAAACAGCAGTGGCCCCAAAACAGATCCTTGAGGTACACCACTAGTAATTGAACTCCCATCAACCGCGACCCTCTGTCTTCTATCAGCTAGCCAATTCCTGATCCACACAGACAGCCTCTGATTTAACCCGTGCTTTGGCTTCAGCACCAGCATTATTGCTGCCAGATCCTGATCTCCCGTTTGCATTGGAAATGGCAAAAATCGATTTCACTCTCTCAGCTGCTCTGTTACAGGAAAGGCGCAACAGACTGGGACTTGTGACTTACGCACTCGACCCCTTCCTCAAAGAATAAAGAAAAGTACAGCACAGGAACAGATCCTTTGGCTTTACTCCGAATGCAGCAGTATGAAGATGGACACTTATGGGTGAATCTAAATGTGACGGTTATATTTGGATATCTATGCATGTTTAAATGTGAGTCTGTTATACAATGGTATAACCAAAGTCATTATGCTATGATTCGCTTTACAAGAGGTTTAACAGCATGAAACATCTTAAATGAAACCTGTGTGCAATTTAAAATATGTAGAACCTTTACACCCTGAGATGGGATTGGTAGAATTCTAATTCCAATATAAATTCCTGATAAGTATGAACAGGATGTTTGCAAAGGGGTTCATTATACAGATACGCATCATCTTAAAAATCAAGTACATTAGATAGTTAAACCTACACCTTCAGCACCCCTCTTAGCACATTGTACATCTGAATCTGAATTTTACTCTGCTCCCTCATCTCCACCGATGAAATATTCCTGTCCTGTGAATGTCCTTGCACCTCAAAATGGTTTAGCAATAAATACAAACAAGATACTGTATTATAATGGTTTGTTATGAATTGGTACCAGTTGTATTCAATTTCACTAAAATTTATTTATCTGATTGCAGTCCCTCTCAACTTAGAGAATTATATTCTCATTTAATACAAAGGTTGTGAAATCAAGAAGTTACAAAGTGCAGGAATGGTTTTGTGATTCCAAAGGCCGTTAGAACAAGGACTTAATTAATGTTTTAGCAACTGCTTATCGTGCAGTATCATCCATGGTTAACACTATTGATTTGGCAAATCTAGATCTTAAACATGAACCCAGCAGGTTAAGGAAGTAATGGCTGAGGTAAATAACAATGATCAGAATGCTGCTTCATCATCACTGTTCCTACAACTTGCTTATCAATATGTGGTGACTGCATTAGGAAGGCGTGCTAAAATCATTAACCACATTATTAAAGACAAGGCAATTAATGATGGAATCCTGTGTACTGTCTATGGGAATTTGATGATAGAACAATTTGGGACACTCTAAACAGGGGAAGATTCCTCCCTGGATTACTAATGTACAATTAGATTATCTAAATTGTGGACAAAGAAATCCTAATGTGTCCTGAACGTCGGTTTTGAAGATTGACCAAGGTTTGGTTTGAGAATAATTGTGTGGAATGTTACATAAAACTTCAGGATTAATAGCAGTGACTCTAATGGATGCAGTAGGATGGAAAGTATCAGAGGTTCAGAACATTACTATCATTCTGGATGGTAATGGATCTGAGATGGTGAGATATCTGATGGTGCAGAAAGAGAAGTTTGGTGGAAATGCCAACAATCAGGAAGTATAATTGTCCAAATCCCAATATATTCAAACAAACTGGTTTCTTGTGGGTTTAAAGTTGATGAGAATTTAACCTGTGTTATGGAGACGAGGAATCTATCTGGAGATATCAGCAAAGCAGCTTGTAAAGAAGAGGGTGGATATTGTAGGCCCATTCCCATTGAACCAGGATCAGTCTGGAGGCTCTAATATCCCCCACACACTCCAGGGAAACCAGGCTGGGACAGGCTGGATGGGAATGGGGCTGAAATCCAGCAGAGAGAAGGCTGGATATTCCCTCATGGATGGGCTTTAGGTGAAGATATTGAACAATCTCACACTGCCATCAGACAGCAGTAAGTTTAGCTGCTGCTTATCAGACTGACATTGACCGGCACCAACCTGCTGAGCCCATTGCTGTGAGTTGTTCCAATCCATCCCGGGGGGGCGGGGGGGAGATTCTCTCTGTTTCATTCATAAAAACCGCCTTCCCGCCACCCGGAAATACCCGGATGGACAGCGGGAAGCGGCACTGCGCCTGCGCGCACTGGGACGTGGGCCGCGGGCGCGAAGCAGGGAGTCCACGCAGGCGCACTCGGAGCCGCGGCTGCTGTTTCCCGCTTGGCGGTGACGTTTCCGTGGGCGGGCAGTGACGTCAGTCGCGCGCAGTAACCGTTTAACGGTCACGCCACATGCGCATGAGCCGATTCTTGCGTCACGGAGTGGGCGGGTCTGTTTGTATCCTCCCTTTCCATTGGCGTATTCCGCTGTCCGTCAGGTGAAAACAGCCAATAGTGACTGGGTCGAGCAGAATAATTGACAGTCAGCCTGGCCCCGCCCACCCCGGGTGAAACTTGGTGTGAATGGCCCTCCATTGGAGACATTCCCAGGCAGCAAGGGCGGTGAGTACCGTCCCCAACATTCACACCATCCCACTCCCTCTCCCGTCCCCAACATTCACACCATCCCACTCCCTCTCCCGTCCCCAACATTCACATCATCCCACTCCCTCTCCCGTCCCCAACATTCACACCATCCCACTCCCTCTCCCGTCCCCAACATTCACATCATCCCACTCCCTCTCCCGTCCCCAACATTCACACCATCCCACTCCCTCTCCCGTCCCCAACATTCACACCATCCCACTCCCCCTCCCGTCCCCAACATTCACACCATCCCACTCCCTCTCCCGTCCCCAACATTCACACCATCCCACTCCCTCTCCCGTCCCCAACATTCACACCATCCCACTCCCTCTCCCGTCCCCAACATTCACACCATCCCACTCCCTCTCCCGTCCCCAACATTCACACCATCCCACTCCCTCTACCGTCCCCAACATTCACACCATCCCACTCTCTCTCCCGTCCCCAACATTCACACCATCCCACTCCCTCTCCCGTCCCCAACATTCACACCATCCACTCCCTCTCCCGTCCCCAACATTCACACCATCCCACTCCCTCTACCATCCCCAACATTCACACCATCCCACTCCCTCTCCCGTCCCCAACATTCACACCATCCCACTCCCTCTCCCGTCCCCAACATTCACACCATCCCACTCCCTCTCCCGTCCCCAACATTCACACCATCCCACTCCCTCTCCCGTCCCCAACATTCACACCATCCCACTCCCACTCCCATTTGGGCAGCACCACACACAGCTTCTTGTTTTTATTTCAAAAATATATTCATAAAAATCTCAAATAAACCATTGCAAATCTACATGTCTTTCAATTGCAAACAGTGCAGAATTAAAACTATTTACACTTCTATACAAACTACAGTCATTTCAAAACTTATAACTATATACACGCCTCAATAAATGACTGTGTGCCGTTACTGCTCAGATTGGCCACACGGTTACACAGGTCGAGGGTGATCTGCAGTTCCCGGGCCCTCGGTCTGCCTCCGTTAAAAGGCCTTTCCCAAACCATTTGTTTCTTCCAAAAATATACATTACTCACAAAAATCTCAAATAAACCATTGCAAATCTACATGTCTTTGTTATTTATTTCATTGGCAACTGCCCCGGGTGTTCTTGGAGCTCCTGTTCCCTGTCAATTAGGAGTGTCCCCCCTGTCAATTAGGAATGTCCCCTGTCAATTAGGAGTGTCCCCCTGTCAATTAGGAATGTCCCCTGTCAATTAGGAGTGTCCCCCTGTCAATTAGGAATGTCCCCTGTCAATTAGGAGTGTCCCCCTGTCAATTAGGAGTGTCCCCCTGTCAATTAGGAGTGCCCCCTCTCAATTAGGAGTGCCCCCTGTCAATTAGGAGTGTTCCCCTGTCAATTAGGAGTGTCCCCCGTCAATTAGGAGTGTCCCCTGTCAATTAGGAATGTCCCTCTGTCAATTAGGAGTGTCCCCCTGTCAATTAGGAGTGCCCACTGTCAATTAGGAGTGTCCCCCTGTCAATTAGGAGTGTTCCTGTCAATTAGGAGTCACCCTGTCAATTAGGGGTGCCCCCCCTGTCAATTAGGAGTGTCCCCCTGTCAATTAGGAGTGTCCCCTGTCCATTAGGAGTGTCCCCTGTCAATTAGGAGTGTCCCCCTGTCAATTAGGACTGTCCCCCTGTCAATTAGGAGTGTCCCCCCTGTCAATTAGGAGTCACCCTGTCAATTAGGAGTGACCCCCTGTCAATTAGGAGTGTGCCTCTGTCAATTAGGACTGTCCCCCTGTCAATTAGGAGTGTCCCCTGTCAATTAGGACTGTCCCCCTGTCAATTAGGACTGTCCCCCTGTCAATTAGGACTGTCCCCCTGTCAATTAGGAGTGTCCCCTGTCAATTAGGAGTGTCCCCTGTCAATTAGGAGTCACCCTGTCAATTAGGACTGTCCCCCTGTCAATTAGGAGTCACCCTGTCAATTAGGAGTGTCCCCCTGTCAATTAGGACTGTCCCCCTGTCAATTAGGAGTGTCCCCCTGTCAATTAGGAGTACCGGTGTGAGTGAAGACATTGGCAGCTGAGACCTTCTGACGAGAAGCTGGGAATTGTGTGGGAGAATCCTCCAGACACAACCACCCCCCCCCCCCCCCCCCCACGCCTCACCCCCGTACAGCAGCAATGGCTCTCTCTCTCTCTCTCTCTCTCCAAAGGCAAGCACTCAGGTGCTGCCAATCAATCTGCAGTGCAGGTTAGGTGGATAGACCATGGTAAATTGTCCCTTAGTGTCCCAAAGATGTGTAGGTTAGGTCGATAGACCATGGTAAATTGTCCCTTACTGTCCCAAAGATGTGTAGGTTAGGTCGATAGACTATGGTAAATTGTCCCTTACTGTCCCAAAGATGTGTAGGTTAGGTCGATAGACCATGGTAAATTGTCCCTTACTGTCCCAAAGATGTGTAGGTTAGGTGGATAGACAATGCTAAATTGTCCCGTAGTGTCCAAAGATGTGTAGGTTAGAATGATTATCCCTGGTAAATGCGCGGGGTTAGAGTGGGGTCTGCTAGAGAGTTGGTACAGACTTGATGGGTTGAATGGCCTCCTTTTGTCCTACTGGAGCACCCTGGAGAAAACCCATGGAGACACTGGGGAAATGTGCAAACTCCACACAGTCACCCAAGACTGGAATTGAACCTGGGTCCCTGGCGTTGTGAGGCAGCAGTGCTAACTACTGTTCCAGCCAAATCTGCCTTTTTCCTTAAGCAAGGTTTCCCTCCCACTGGTGTGAGTGACAACATTGGCAGCTGAGTCTCTGATCACAAAAATACAGAGAAGTAAAAGTGGGAGGCTAACCTGGAATGTGTTTGAATATAACCAAGAGGTGATAAAGGCATGAAAGAGTGTTTCTGTGGCAGATAAACTAAGGCAGGGACTGAGGAGGGAGATGTTACACTCTTTGTAATGACTATTTTGAAATGTCTGTTATGTCCCTTTGAATGTTTTGAAGCACTCGGAGTGCAACATGATCTGTGCAGAAAACCTGAATATTATTGCACTCAATGTATGTCCATTTTCGAATGTTTGTGATGTCTTTTTAGATATTTGAGGAATAAAGTCTATTTCTGTAAAACAATGAGAGATGTTACTGAGGTGGGAACAGGCTGTCTTACTGATGATCCAGAGATGTGGTTGGAAACTCATTTCAGGGTCATATATAACACCAAGTTTACAGCCTGATTCACACTGACAGGGAGTTAGTTGCTGTGTTTTATGAAGAGTTAGACAATGATACAGTCTGTGTGTTGTGAGTGACACATATTTTAACTTTTGATAGTGGATTGAATATATTATGGAAATGAGAGTTTACAAATCTGATGGTTTCAATGTTCCATTTGGAAAAATAATCTGTTTTTGTATATTTAATTTGGTGTATAATTGTAGGGGAATTAATTACAAAAATGTAAATAACAGAATCGATAAATGAGAGATGCAGCCTGTGAGCGTGATGTGTATCTGTGGTATTGGCAGCTGAGTTTCTGTGTGTTTGTCAGTGAGATTATACTCTTAGGGATCATTTCTATAGTGTTTTCCTAGAGAAATGTGTTTCTACAGTGTGTGGTCTCCCAATCCATGAGGAGGATTTCTAGTGCTCTCTTCTGAGCAGGAAGCTGGCACTGAGTGTTACTTTTAGTAACTGCTCAGTGTCATTGATGAGTGTTCCTTTTAGTAACTGCTCAGTGTCATTGATGAGTGTTCCTTCTCTCTCTTGTAGAGAGTTGGAGGAAGGGAACACAGTCTGAGTGGATTGTCTGTAAAATTAACAAAAGGAGAAGTTTGATTTGGAGTTGTGTGTATGGATTGTTACAGTGCGCAAAGAGTTGTGTCTGTGCTCCTTCTGAAACACGTGTCCCTTTTAATTGTGTTTTCCCACACCTTGTATGCTGTGGTCTTTCAAATATTGATCTTAATTCTTAAGGTTCCGATTTGATTTGATTTATTATTGTCACATGTATTAGTATACAGTGAAAAGTATTGTTTCTTGTCCATTATACAGGCAAAGCATACCGTTCATAGAGAAGGAAACCAGAGAGTGCAGAATGTAGTGTTACAGTTATAGCTAGGGTGTAGAGAAAGACCAACTTAGTGCGAGGTAGGTCCATTCAAAAGTCTGACAGCAGCAGGGAAGAAGCTGTTCTTGAGTCGGTTGGTACGGGACCTCAGACTTTTGTATCTTTTTCCTGACAGAAGATGGAAGAGAGAATGTCCGGGGTCATGGGGTCCTTAAATAGTATTATACAGTGAAGAATATTGTTTCCTGTGTGTTATAGAGACAAAGCATACCGTTCATAGAAAGGAAAGGAGAGGTTACAGAATGTAGTGTTACAGTCACAACTAGCATGTAAAGAAAGATCAACTTAATATGAGGTAGGTCCATTGTGTGTGACTTCAGACTTTTGTATCTTTTTCCCAACGGAACAAGGTGGAAGAGAGAATGTCCAGGGTGTATGTTGTCCTTGATTATCCCAGCTGCTTTTCTGAAGCAGTGGGAAGTGTAGACAGAGTTAATGGGTGGGAGGCTGGTTTGCAGAATGGACTGAGCTACATTCACAACTCTTTGTAATTCCTTTGGTTTTGGACAGAGCAGGAGCCCAGACCAAGTTGTGATACAACCAGAAAGGATGCTTTCTACAGTGCACCTGTAAAAGCTGGTGAGAGTCACAGCGGACATGGCAAATTTCCTTCGCCTCCTGAGAAAGTAGAGGCATTGGTGGGGCTTTCTTAACCATGGCAACGGTGTGAAGGGACTAGGACAGTGAAAATGTATTTCCTCTAATCCTGTCTAAATTTCCTGCTACTTACCTTAAATCTATGCCCCCTAGTTATTAACCTTGTTTACTAAAGGGAAAAGTTCCTTCCTGCCCACCCAATCAATGTCCCTCAGACTTTTGTACACCTTAACCTTGTCGACCATAACCATTCAACCATGGATCCCAAACACAATAGTGGCACGTTGGCACGGTGGTTAGCACTGATCACAGTTTGATCCACCCACTGTTAACCAGGATTTCCATTCTGTATACCCACTGCCACCAACAGTATGTGTCACACACAGCAGCCCCCACTGGCACAGATAGACTGAAAATGAAGGCCAGAGTTCACATTGTGAATGCCCCCAACAAAACAACTTCCACAAAATTTTATAGACAATCCACTCAGACTGTGCTCCCTTCCTCCACCTCTCTACAAGAGAGAGAAGGAATACTCATCAATGACACTGAGCAGTTACTCGGTTTCAGGGTTCAGGGACTGGGGTCGGTACTCGGGGTCAGGGTTCAGGGACTGGGGTCTGTACTCGGGGTCAGGGTTCAGGGACTGGGGTCGGTACTCGGGGTCAGGGTTCAGGGACTGGGGTCGGTACTCGGGGTCAGGGTTCAGGGACTGGGGTCTGTACTCGGGGTCAGGGTTCAGGGACTGGGGTCGGTACTCGGGGTCAGGGTTCAGGGACTGGGGTCTGTACTCGGGGTCAGGGTTCAGGGACTGGGGTCTGTACTCGGGGTCAGGGTTCAGGGACTGGGGTCTGTACTCGGGGTCAGGGTTCAGGGACTGGGGTCTGTACTCGGGGTCAGGGTTCAGGGACTGGGGTCTGTACTCGGGGTCAGGGTTCAGGGACTGGGGTCTGTACTCGGGGTCAGGGTTCAGGGACTGGGGTCTGTTCTCGGGGTCAGGGTTCAGGGACTGGGGTCTGTACTCGGGGTCAGGGTTCAGGGACTGCGGTCTGTACTCGGGGTCAGGGTTCAGGGACTAGGGTCTGTACTCGGGGTCAGGGTTCAGGGACTGGGGTCTGTTCTCGGGGTCAGGGTTCAGGGACTGGGGTCTGTACTCGGGGTCAGGGTTCAGGGACTGGGGTCTGTACTCGGGGTCAGGGTTCAGGGACTGGGGTCTGTACTCGGGGTCAGGGTTCAGGGACTGGGGTCTGTTCTCGGGGTCAGGGTTCAGGGACTGGGGTCTGTTCTCGGGGTCAGGGTTCAGGGACTGGGGTCTGTACTCGGGGTCAGGGTTCAGGGACTGGGGTCTGTACTCGGGGTCAGGGTTCAGGGACTGGGGTCTGTACTCGGGGTCAGGGTTCAGGGACTGGGGTCTGTACTCGGGGTCAGGGTTCAGGGACTGGGGTCTGTTCTCGGGGTCAGGGTTCAGGGACTGGGGTCTGTACTCGGGGTCAGGGTTCAAGGACACAGTTCATTTCCATATTTTTTTCTTGTCTGTACTGTTGGGATTCCATGAATTAATCGTTTGAATAGATTGCCCACCTCTTAACAGTTTGAACTGACTTTAAACACAACAAGCCATAAATCTGCTTTGTTCCACGACAAAGACGTGTTGTGGTAACAGTTTGTTCAGTGGCTGGAATTAAAGCAACCCCCCATGGACCCTCAGTGAATCACCAGAGGGTTTGCAGTTTGATATATCTGGGAGCTTCCATCTGACTCTGCCTGTGGATTTAGTGCTTCCTCATGGGAAGTGGGTTGAGGATCGAAGCAAAATGCTGGAGTATCACAGATCAGTGACTTCCACAGAGAACCCAAGCTCCGTGCGGAACTTCTTGACGCGGCTGAAGATACGGTTTGTTTTTACGGACATACAGAAAATATACTATCCTCTTCTGGCTGCTTTCGGTGTTCCTTGTAAGTGACACTTCTTCCCTGTTATTTCTGTAACTCGTATTTCAATATATCAGAGCTGGGTACAGTTGGTGAGCCCGGGTAACCCACACTATCATGTTGTAATGGATCTTTTCAATTGCATGGTTATTGTTATTATTTCTCAGCTTGTCATTGCTGTTAGTCCATCAGTTCAGTTTAGAAGGATGAGAGGGGATTGATTTGATTTGAATTATTATTGTCACGGTGAAAAGTATTGTTTCTTGTGTGCTATCAAGAAAAAGCAGACTGTTCATACAGAAGGAAAGGAGAGAATGCACAATGTAGTGTTACAGTCATAGCCAAGGTATGGAGACACATCAACTTAACATAATGTAGGTCTATTCAAAAGTCTGATGGTGGCAGGGAAGAAGCTATTCTTCAATCAGTTGGTACATGACCTCAGATTTCTGTATCTTTTTTTCCCGATGGAAGATGTTGGAAGAGAGAATGTCCGGGGGTGGGGTGGGGTGGGTGCGTGACGTGGAGTCCTGGGTTAAGCTGGCTGCTTTCCCAAGGCAGCAGGAAGAGTAGACAGAGTCAACTGATGAGAGGTTGATTTTCGTGATGGATTGGGCTACATTCACAACCTTTTGTAGTTTCTTGTGGTCTTGGGCAGAGCAGGAGCCCATATCAAGCTGTGATACAACTAGAAAGAATGAATGCTTTCTATGATGCATCTGTAAAAGATGGTGAGATTCGTAGCTGACATTCCAAATTTCCTTCATCTTCTAAGAAAATAAATGATTGGCAGGTTTTGTTAACTATTGTATTGTCATGGGGGATAGGACAGATTGTTGGGGATCTGAAGCTCTTGACCATTTCTACTTTGTCACCATTGATGTAATCAGGGGCAAGTCCTCCACTACCCTTCCTGAATTCGATGACTATCTCCTTCATTTTGTTGACACTGAGGGAGAGATTATTGACATCTCAGCAGTTCACGAGATTCTCGACCTCATTCCTATTCTCTGTATCATCGTTGTTTGATACTACACTGGTGTCATCAGTGACTTGAAAATGGAGTTGGCGTTGTTGGGGTGGGAGTGGATTTGGCAAAACAGTCAAAGGTGTTTAGGAGTGTGGTTGGGACTGAGGACACAGCCCTGTGGGGCACCGGTGTTGAGGATGAACATGGAGGATCAGTGTTCAGCCTGCCAAAAAACCTTCTTCACTGCTTTTCACATCATCAACATTGTTGAGTGACACTGTGTGTTCAACATTGTGTGTTTGCACATTCTATTAGAATTACATCAGATTAGAAAGATGTTTTTTATATCTAATGGACATTTTTTATATCTAATGGACTCTGTGCTACTGTGTTATGAGGAATTAGAGGGCCAGTTCACATTAAGTTTAAATTTAAGCTTATTTATTAATTTATTTATTAAATTGTGTCACAATTAGGCTTACATTAACACTGCAATGAAGTTACTGTGAAAATCCCCTAGTCACCACACTCTGACACCTGTTTGTTTAGATTGAGGGGAAATTCAGCACGGCCAATGCACCTAACCAGCGTGTTAATAATCAATGTAATCCAGCTAACCCTCATCTCTCTGAGGGCCCTCAACCTGCTGAATTCTCTCTCCGAGCAATCATTTAAATCTACCTCTTCGGATATTTTCATATTTATTGTGGCATTATATTCTTCTGAAATCATAAAATGACAAATATAGACATCATACTCCAATAATGCACCAAAAGTTTATTTAATAGTGTCACAAAGGATGGCATGGTGGCACAGTGGGTTAGCACTGCTGCTTCACAGCTCCTGGGACCTGGGTTTGATTCCCAGCTCGGGTCACTGTCTGTGTGGAGTTTGCACATTCTCCTTGTGTCTGCGTGGGTTTCCTCCCGATGCTCCAGTTTCCTCCCACCATTCAAAAATGTGTGGGTTAGTTTAATTGGCCGTGCTAAAAAAAAATTGCCTGTAGTGTCCTAAAAATGTCTCGGTTAGAGGGATTAATGGGTAAATATGTAGGGATATTGTGGTAGGGCCTGGGTGGGATTGTGGTCAGTACAGACTGGATGGGCCAAATGGCCTCTTTCGGTACTGTAGGATTTCTATGTTTCTATGTAACAAGTTGGCTTACATTAACAGTGCAATGAAGTTACTGTGAAAATCCCCTAGTCGCCTCAGTCTGGCGCCTGTTTGGGTAGATTGAGGGAGAGTTTGACATGGCCATTGCATCTAAGCAGCACGTCTTTCAGACTTTAGGAGGAAACTGAAGCACCGGGAGGGATCCCATACAGACACGGTGGAGAATGTGGAGCCTCCAGGCAGACAGTGAGGCGAGCCGGGAATCAAACCTGGCTCCCCAGTGCTGTGAGGGAGCAGTGATAACCACTGTGACATCCTGCTATCAGATTAATGACATTGACTAAAATTCCAAAGGGGAAATGACAATTTTCTGCTTTATGCAGCAAGCAAATAGCATCCAAGGCTAATTAAAAGTATTGAAACAGTGAGGTTGAGAACTGATTTGACTAATGATTTAAAGAGGATAACAGTGTGAGAAGAGATGGGGATGGTGGACTGAGCTGGTTAGATTTACGAGATCTATCAGAGAGAGCAGTGAATGAATACATTCCCAGCCTGCTTTACAATCAGCAATAAAATGATTTTATAGCTTTTCTTTAGCTCCTGTTAATGCTGAATACATTTTTTAACCAGGTTCAGATAATCAATGCATCTTTGGACATTAAGGGGCAATTTAGCATGGATAATCCACCTAACCAACATTTCCTTGGACCCTATGGGGAAATGTCACATGGCCAATCCACCTAACCTGCAAATCTTTATACACTAAGGGCCAATTTAGCACAACCAATCCACCTAACATGCACTCTTTGGAAACTAAGGGACAATTTTGCACAACCAATGCTCCTAACCTACACATCTTTGGAATCTAAGGGCCAATTTATCATGGCAAATCCACCCCTTGCACATTTTGTATCGTTATCAGGCACTTAGCATGGCCAAACTCCCTAATCTGCACTTCTTGGACAATAATGGTCAATTTAACATGGCCAATGCACCTAACCTACACATCTTTGGACACTAAAGGGCAATTTAACATGGCCAATCCACCTAATCTACACATCTTTGGACACTAAAGGGCAATTTAGCATGTCCAATCCACCCATTTGCTCTACAGTGCCATAGACTTTGGGTTCTGGCCTTGGGTCACTGCCTGTGTGAAGTCTGCATGTTCTCCCCTTGTCTGCATGTGTCTTCTTCCGCATGCCAAAGATTTGGCAGGTTTGGCTGATTGGCTATGCTAAATTGCCCCTTAGTGTCAGTGGGACTAGCAGGGTAAATACGTGTAGTTAAGGGGCTGGGTGTAACTGTGTCCGATGCAGGCTCAATTAGCTAAATGGTCTCCTTCTGCATTGTAGTAATTCTCTGATTCTCTGATCTATTCTCAGGTTTTATTCAGAGCAGACTCAATTATTATCCCATCTTGCAAGTATCATTAAAAATCTATCCTTGCCAAAACCAATTAGATTTCATTATGTTTTTTATTCATTCATGGCCAGCATTTATTGCCCGTCCCTAGTTACTTGAGGGCAGCTGAGAGTCAACCACATTGCTGTGGTTCCAGAGTCAGATGTAGGCCAGACCAGGTAAGGACGGCAGATTTCCTTCCTTTAAGGAACCAGATGGGTTTTTCTGACAATCGAGAATGGTTTTATGGCCACAGTGGATTTTTAATTCCAGATCTTTCTTTTTCTTGATTCTCGAACTGACATTGGTGAAACAACAGCGATGATTGAAAGCAAAATACTGCAGATGCTGGAATCTGAAATAAAAACATAAACTGCTGGAAACTCCAGGTGACCTGATAGAGGTTTACAAGATTATGAGTGGCACGGACAGTGTGGATAGTTAGAAGCTCTTTCCTGGGGTAGAAAAGAGAAATACAAGGGGACATCGGTTTAAGGTGCATGGGGAAAAGTGTAGAGGAGATGTGCGAGGTAAGTTTTTGTTTTGCAGAGGATGGTGAATGTCTGGAACTGGAATGCCTGGGTGGGAGCAGGAGTGATAGTGGCAATAAAGGATATTCTCAGCAAATACATGGATTGGATGGGAACGGAAGGATACAGAGTCTGTTAGTGCATACAGTTTTAGTTTAGAGAGGCATCACGATTGGTGGGCTGAAGGACCTATTTCTGTATTATGTTGTTCTTTGCTTTTTCTCCGTCTGACAGCATCTGTGGAGAGAGAATAGAGCCAATGTTCTGAGTCTGGATTACCTTTTATCAGAGCGATGAGATTAAGTTACTAATAACTCCATGAATGGATGCCTTTTCTCTTAATCTGCCCCAACCTCTTTACTCCCTTACAGTTAACATGGTTGTGATTCTGATCCTGTCTCGGGGGAAGTGTGGCCTATCCAAATGTGCCACCAGATACCTGGTAGCCATGGCAACAGCTGATCTCCTGGTCATCATTGTCGATCTGATATGGAGGCACATTCCCGCTGTTTACCGTCAGGAATTCAAGTTCCTGATCAATGTGCCAGTGTGCAATATCCACGCCGCACTACTTTACGCTGTTACTGACTGTTCTGTGTGGTTCACAGTTAGCTTCACATTCGATCGATATGTCACCATTTGCTGTCAGAAGCTGAGAGCCAAATACTGCTCGGAGAAAACTGCGCTTGTGGTTTTATCAACAATTACCGTGTTCTCTTCTCTAAAAAATATTTGCTGGTGTTTTATGTATACAAATAAATACTGGCTCATTAACCAGTCCTGGTTCTGTGTTGTATCACAGAGCATTGCCGAGTCAGAAGTGTGGGGTGCCATCGAATTTTTTCATTACATTTTAACACCATGTATTCCATTTGTCTTGATCTTGTTGTTCAATGCCTTAACTGTCAGGTACATTTTTCTGACTAACCGAGCCCGTAAGAAACTCCGGAGCCATATCACTGGTGAGACTCCCAGTGATCCAGAGATGGAGAGTCGCAGGAAGTCCATGATTGCCTTGTATGCTATCTCAGGGAACTTCATTCTGCTGTGGGCGGTCTACATGGTATATAATATTTATTGGCGGATGGGTTACCTGGGCTATGAGGTGGTGTATTTACATGTTTACATCCGGGAGTTGGGCTTCATGCTTCAGCTCTTGGGCTGTTGCACCAACACCTGCATTTATGCAGTTTTGCAACGCAAATTCAGAGAAGAGTTAAGGTTCCTGTTAACTTGTTCCTTTGTACAAATGAAACATATGGACAAATAAAAGAACTCCCCTCTCATTTCAATTACATCTGTGTCATTACTTTTCAATTTTGCATTGGGTTCCACGTACTGTCATGGCTATAAATGACAATAGATTCACAGAATATGATCACTACAGTGCAGAAGGCCATTTGGCCTATTGACTCTGCACCCACAGCAAGCCCACACAGTCCCTAATCCCCACCTATTTACATTTTTAATCAACTGATAATAAAGGGCAATTTGGTGTAGCCAATTAACCTAACCCACACATCTCTGGGCAATCAGCTGAAATTTAGCACGGCCAATGAACCTACCCTGCATATTTTTAAACACTAAGGAGAAGTTTATCATGTCCAATCAACCTAACCAATACATATTTGGACATTAAGGGGTAATTTAGCGTGGCTAATCCACCTAATCTACACATCTTTGGAGACTAAGGTGCAGTTCAGCATGACCCCCTCACCCCATACCAAAGAACAAAGAACAGCACAGCACGGGAAACAGGCCCTTCGGCCCTACAAGCCTGTGCCACCCATTTTAACACTCAGTGAGTGTCTTATTCACGTCTTTCGTCAATTGTCGACGATTTTGTCTACCTCTAGTGGACTCCACAATAAGGGGGGTGCAAATTTAGGGAATTGTAGGTGTGCCAGGTTAAGGGAGATCCAATTCAGAGACAATTTATTGACACCAATAAGCCTAAAAAGCACATTTTTGGGGTGTGGGAGGAAACCGGAGCACCCGGAGAAAACCCACGCAAGCACGGGGAGAATGTGCAAACTCCCACAGACACCGAGCCAAGCCGGAGATCTGACCCGGGCCCCTGTAACAGTACAGCAAACAGTGATAGTCACTGAGCTGTCGTGTTAGGCTCCAGCTTTTATACTCTATATCCCTTCCTATAAAGGCACGTATACCATAGGCCTTCTTCACCACCTTCTCCACCTTCAAGGACTTGTGAACTTGGACACCTAGGTCCCTCTGTGTTTCTATACTCTTAATAGCCCTACCATTTATTGTATAACTCCCTCCTACATTATTTCTTCCAAAATGCATCACCTCACATTTATCTGGATTAAATTCCATCTGCCATTTCTCCACCCAATTTACCAGCCTATCTATATCCCGCTGTATTGTCCAACACTGCTCCTCACTATCAGCAAGTCCAGCCACCTCCGTGTCATCTGCGGACTTGCTGATCACACCACGTACTCCCTATTCCAAATCATTTATATATATCAGAAATAGCAGAGGTCCCAGTACTGAGCCCTGCAGAACACCACTAGTCACAGACCTCCAGCTAGAAAAAGACCCTCCCACTGATACCCTCTCTCTCCTGTGACCAAGCCAGTTCTCAACCCATCTGGCCATCTGTCCATGAGCCTTAACCTTTTTCACCAAACTACCATGAGGGACTTTGTCAAACGCCTTACTGAAATCCATATAGACGACATCCACAGCTTGTCCTTCATCAACCGTTTTTGTCACTTCCTCAAAAAATTCCACCAGATTTGTAAGGCTCAACCTCCCCTTTACAAAGCCATGTTGCCTGTCACTAATCAGACTGACATGTTCTAAATGCGCATACAACCTATCTCTAAGAATCCTCTCTGACAACTTCACTACCATTGACGTCAAGCTCACCGGCCAAGAATTACCTGGGTTATCCCTGCTACCCTTTATAAACAACAGTACCACATTCACTTTCCTCCAGTCCTCAGGGATCTCACCTGTGTACAAAGAAGAGACAAAGATTTCCGTCAGAGGCCCAGCAATTTCATCTCTTGCCTCTCTAAGCAGCCTGGGATAAATGCCATCAGGCCCTGGAAATTTATCAGTTTTAATGCTACCTAAAAACTCTAACACTTCCTCCCTCGTAATGGATATTTTCTCCAATGGGTCAACAACTCCCTCAGAGACACTTCCAGACAACAAGTCCCTCTCCTTTGTGAATACCAACGCAAAGTATTCATTCAGAATCTCCCCCATTCCCTCTCCCTCTAAGCACAAATCCCCTCGTCTGTCCCTGAGGGGACCGATTTTACCCCTAGCCACCCTTTTGTTCTTAAGATAGGAGTAAAACGCCTTTGGATTCTCCTTAACCCTACCTGCCAAAGCCATCTCATGCCCCCTCTTTGCTCTCCTAACTCCCCGTTTGAGATCCCTCCTACTCTTTCTGTATTCCTCCAACACTCTCTCCGTTCCCAGTTGCCTGGACCTGACATACTCCTCTCGTTTCTTCCTGACCAAGTCCTCAATATCTCTAGTAATCCACGGTTCCCTAATCCTACCTTTCCCATCCTTCCTCCTAAGCGGCACATGCCTTTCCTGCACCCATTGCAGTTTTCCCTTGAAAGACTCCCACATCCCTAACGTGGTCTTGCCTTCCAACAGCCTATCCCAGTCTGTATCCCTAAACTCCTGCCTAATCCGGCTGTATCTAGCCTTCCCCCAATTTAGCACCCTCCCCTTAGGACAGCTCTCATCTTTTTCCATTCGTATCCTAAAGTAGACGGAGTTGTGGTCACTATTAGCCACATGTTCACCTACCGCAACCTCAACCACCTGACCCGGCTCATTGCCCAGAACTAAATCCAGTATCGCCCCCTCTCTAGTCGGGCTATCTACATACTGCTGCAAGGACCCTTCCAATACACATCTTACGAATTCCTCCCCGTCCGAACCCCCCAGCTCTAGGCACCTTCCAATCCATCCCAGGGAGATTAAAATCTCCCACTACAACAACCCTGTTCTTCCTACACTTGTCCAAAATGTCCCTACATATACCGTCTTCCACTGCCCGTGGGCTATCGGGCAGCCTATAGTTCACTCCTAGCATAGTAATGGCTCCCTTCCTATTCCTCAACTCCACCCACAGAGACTCAATTTCCAACCCCTCCATGTTATCCTCCCTCTGCACCGCTGTGATCTGCTCCCAAACTAAGAGCGCCACTCCCCCTCCTCTTTTCAACCCTCCTCTATCACACCTAAAACACTTATACCCTGGATATTTAGCTGCCAGTCCTGCCCCTCCTTTAACCACGTCTCTGTCACTGCCACCACATCTAAATTCCTCGCGAACATCAAGGCCCTAAGCTCATCCGTCTTACCCTCACCTCCCCCCCACACTCCCCCCTCCCCTCCCCCCCACACCCCCTCCCCCTCCCCCCACACTCCTCCCCCCACACTCCTCCCCCGCCACACTCCTCCCCCTCCCCCCCACACTCCTCCCCCCTACACTCCTCCCCCCCACACTCCTCCCCCTCCCCCCACACTCCTCCCCCCACACTCCTCCCCCTCCCCCCACACTCCTCCCCCCACACTCCTCCCCCTCCCCCACACTCCTCCCCCTCCCCCCACACTGCTCCCCCTCCCACAACACTCCTCCCCCCACACTCCTCCCCCTCCCCCCACACACTACTCGCCCTCCCCCAACTCCTCCCCCTACTCCCACACTCCTCCCCCCACACTCCTCCCCCTCCCCCACACTCCTCCCCCTCCCCCCACACTCCTCCCCCCACACTCCTCCACACCACACTCCTCCCCATCCCCCACACTCCTCCCCCTCCCCACACTCCTCCCCCTCCCCCACACTCCTCCCCCTCCCACCACACTCCCCCCCCCACACTCCTCCCCCCCACACTCCACCAACCCACACTCCACCCCCTCCCCACACTCCTCCCCCTCCCCCACACTCCTCCCCCTCCCCCTCCCCCCTCCCCCACACTCCTCCCCCTCCCCCCGCACTCCTCCCCCCACACTCCTCCACCCCACACTCCTCCCCCTCCCCCACACTCCTCCCCCCCACACTCCTCCCCCTCCCGCCACACTCCTCCCCCTCCCCCCACACTCCTCCCCCTTTTGATTGTCTGTGGTTGTTTTTGATTCGCCGCATGATATTCCGTTGACTATGATCCATCTGATTTAACAACACTCGACTCCAAATGCGCTCATTAATGTAAAACCCTGCGTTCTGGATAGGTAC